>NC_082715.1:101311571-101618405 GCF_030144855.1 Hypanus sabinus | reverse complement strand
CTGATAAGGTGCCACAGCAAGTGGAATCCGACGTTCGTGTTTTTTGGGGCAACATACTGGTGTGGACTGATGATTGGTCAGTGGTTAGAAAACAGTGTGAGAATGTATGGGTCATATTTGAGTTAAAAAAGTATTGAATAATAGCAGGCTACAAGGGACTGGTGTTGAGACCCCAGGTGTTCACCATCTATAATCAATGATTTGGATGAGGGGTAAAGTGAAAACTGTCCACTTTTGTTGAAGATACAAAACAAGGTGGCAGTAAGAGATTTAATGAGGGTGAAAATGAGCTTTAGCAAATATAGACAGGTTAAAACCAGAAAGTGAATGGCAAGGACTTGACAGATGGAATATAATGTGGAAAAGCGTCAGCTACTTGGGGAGAAAGACAGTGAGAAGCGGTTTTAACTTGGAATACTGAAAGATCCACATGTCCTTTCGTGCAAATCACTGGAAGCTCCAGAAAGCAATTAGGAAGAGAAACATTCTGTTGGCATTTAGTGCAATAAGAGGATCTGAAGAGAAAATGGTTGTCTTGTTCCAGTGATGTAATGCCTCAGTGAGACTAAATCTGGAATATTAGGCCCAGGTCTGGTTGCTACTTAAGGAAGGATATATTTTTATAAGGGGATCACAATGAACATGAAACATAAAACAGTACAGAACAGGAACAGACCCTTTGGCCCACAATTTCCATGCTGATCACTGTGCCAAATTACCTCATCCTATCTGCTTGCGTGTTTTCTGTATCCCTCCAATTACCTGTCTGTTTGTATGCCGGTCTAATGCATCTTGACTGTTGCTATGGTATCTGCTTCCAGCATTTCCATGTACCTATCACTTTGTATTAAAAAAAGATCTCCATTCAAGTTCCCCCTCTCAACTTAAAGCTATGTCCTCTGGTATTTAACATTTTCCTCCCTGGGAAAAGGACTCTTATTCTCTACCCTATTTATCTCTAGTAAATTATTTACTTTTGTTGAGTTTCTCCTTTGCCTCCAGTGGTCCAGGAGAAAAAAGAATCCAGGTTTCCAACCTCTCCTTATAGCTAATAGTCTCAAATTCAGACAATGTCCTGGTGAACCTCTTTGACATTCTCTCCAAAACCTTCACATCCTTCCTCTAATGCAGTGATCAGAACTGCACATGCTGCTGCAAATGTGACTGAAATTTTTATACAACTGGAATATGACTTTCCAACTTTTATACTCTGTCCTGATGATGATGGCGAGAAAGTTTTTACCAATTGTGTTATCACAACCAGGGAGTTATGGACTTATAGCCTAAGATCCCTCTGCACTTCAATCACTTCAATATTCTAAAGGTTCATTTACTGTATAATTTCCTCTTGCATTTGACCTCCCACTCTTGATAAGTATTAATCACTCCACTTACATTTTCACTCAAATCACATATGCGAATAAAATATGAACATGCGGTCCCAACGCTGATCCTTCCAGACATCACAGGTCATTGACCTCCAGTTGCAATTACACGACTCCAACCATTGGCCCCTGTCTTCAATGGCCAAATCAATTCTAATGCAATCTAGGAAGTCTCTTTATATCCCATATACCTTAATCAGCTAGATAGGCCTATCAAGAGGGACCTGATTGAAAGCTGTATTAAAGCTCACATACACAATATCCCTTGTCAATTGTTATCGTAAGACATAGGAGCGTAATTAGGCCATTCAGCCCATCAAGTCTGCTGCACCATGATGGATGATTTATTATTCTTCTCAAACCCCATTCTCCTGCCTTCTCCCTGTAACTTTTTACACCCTTAATAATTACACCCTTATCAATATAAATTCACCAAATATATCCAATCACATGGCCTCCACAGCCACCTGTGGCAATGAATTCCACTGATTCACCACCCTCTGGCTAAAGAAATCCTTCCTCATTTATTCTTCAGGGAAATCTCTGTACTCCGAGGCTGTGCTCTCTGATCCTTGCCTCCCCACTTTAGGGAACATCCTCTCGATGTCCACTCCAGGCTTTTTAATATTCAATAGGATTCAATGCCCCCCCCCCCCAATTCTTCTAAGTTTCATTGAGTATAGGCCCAGAAACATCAAATACTCCTCACATGTTTACACTTTCATTCTTGTGATCTTTCTTGTCACTTCCATAAAATTCTTAATCAAAGTTTAAGACAACCTCCCCCACACAAACTCATTCTGACTAATAAGTAAGTATATGTTTTTACAAATTTGAGTAAATTGTATCCCCAGGAATCTTCTCCTGACCACTGATGTAAGATTCTCTACCCAATAATTTTGCTCGCTTGTCCCATTTGCAAAGTAGCAGTCCTCTTTATTCTCTGGTACTTGGAAACCTAGGTCTGGCTAGAAGGGACAAAAAAAAAATCTATATCAAGGTTCCAGCAAAATCTTCTCTTGTCTGCCTCAATAACCTAGGATAGATCCTATCCTGTGACTTATCCACCTTAATGTTCTTCAGAAGACCAAACAGCATCTACTTTTTTTATATCAAAACATCCTGGAATTTCAGCATACCTCTGATCTCTCTATCTTTAATGTCCTTCTCCCTAGTAAATACTGCTGCCGAATATTCATTTAAACAAAGTAATGTGCCAACTTCATCTGAGTCTAGACATAAATTTCCCCCTGATAAAAGTTCAGAACTTTAGTTTGTTTTATAACCTGTGATTTTTTTGTGTGTTTGGGGGATAACTATTAATATATAATAGTTTCCTAATTGTAGAAAATCCATGGAGCAAACATATTTAAACAAAATGTTGCAGATACTCAGCAGGTCAGACAGCATTTGTTAATGTTTCAGGTTAATGACCCTTCATTAGAACTGCTAGAAAGCTAAGAATGCATTAATACACTTCTCTGCCTGATGTTGGTAGTGTTAATTATCTTGTAATTATTCCAAGTTGCTTCTGAGATTATCAGTGGAAGAACATTACTACTGTTGTAAAATGTCTCATTTTTACTGTGTACTGTACCAGCAGTTATGGTTGAAATGACAATAAAAAGTGACTTGACTGTATTAAATAAAAATCTTTGATATCGGTCCAAACGTTCTTCTGGTGCTTTAAGAGAGAAGTTAGGATGGCAAAATGAGAATTGAAAAAGGATTTGATAGACAAAGTGAGGCAAAAATCACAAGAGATGCTATGAGTATATTAAAGTAAAATGGTGCCCAAGTAGAGAACAAGTCCCCGTAAAAATTAGCATGTCTGTGGTTGGAACCAAAGGAAATGAGTGTTGTTTTTAATGAGTTTTTCTTTTCAGATTTTACTGTGGAGAAAATGACGGTAGTTAAGGAAATTAGGAGTATAAGTAGTGTTGTTTTAGACCTGATGCGAATTAGCAGGGAGACCCTGTAAGAAGTATGAAAGTGCATTAATGTGGGTAAATTCCCAGAGCTAGTTCTGATTCATTACTGGACAAGTGGGAGCTAGCATAGAAATTGTGGAAACTCTTTTAGAGATTTTCTCCAGTTGTAGGTGTAATTGGAGAAGGCTTGAGCGTTTCTAATGTGACCATTGTTTAAAAAAGGGTAGCAAAAGCCAGGAAATAACAAGTCAGTGATTCCAATATTGATAGTGGGTAAATTGCTGGAGGGGATGCTGAGGGACAGGATCTACCAACATTTGGAGAGATGTGGTCTGATAAAGGATAGTCAGCATAGCTGTTCTTCAAGGAGGTAACTGAGTAGATGAGGGTAGGGCAGTGGATGTTGTCTAGATGAACTTTTGCTAGACCTTTGGCAAGATTCCTCATGACAGGCCGTTCTGAAAGGTTAGATCATATGGACTGCAGTGGGAGATGGCTGATCAAGTTCATAATTGATTCAGTGGTAGGAGGCAGAGGGTGATGGTTGAGGGTTGTTTCTCAGACTGATGGCCCATGTCTAGTTTTGTGCCACAGGGGTTGTTGTAGACATTTGTAAGTGACTTGAATATGAATACAAGTTTTCAGATGATACTAAAATGGGTGATGTTGTAGATAGTGTAGAACATTATGAAAAATCAAAGGAGGATATTGATCAGCTGGTATATGGGCAGAGGATTGGCAAATGGCTTTCAATCCAAATAAATGTGAGGTATTGCACTTTGGGTGATCAAACCAAGGTAGAGCTTGTATACTGAATGCTCGTGCCCTGAGGTATATTCTGGGACTGGTGGAGAGTTGGATTGTAAGTGCGTATTTTGCTCAGAGTGTCATCACAGGTAGGTAGGGTGGTGAAGAGATATTGGCACAGCTAGGATTCATTAGTCAGGGCATTGAGTATAGGAGTTAGGAAGTTGTATATGCTATTGGTGAGGCAAAAATGGGGTGTTGTTTACATGTGTTGATTTAACTTGGAGTTGATCACACTTGGAGTATTGTATCCAGTTTTGGTCCTGCAATAGGAATGGTGTTTTTAAATTATAGTGCAGAGAAGATTTACCAGAGATTGCCTAGGCTGATTTACAAGGATTTGTGTAGACTAGTACTTTATTTCCTGGAACGTAGGAGATTGAGGGTGACCTGATAGAGGTATACAAGATCATGAGGGACATATACAGGATGAAAAAAGGCTTTTTCCTAGGAAGGGTGTGCTAAAAACAAGAGGGCATAGGGTTAAGATCAGAGGTGAACATTCAGAATGGATATCAGGACAGCTTCTTTATGTAAAATGTGGCGTATATTTGACATGAGCTGCCAGAAATATTGGTTGAAGCAGGCATAGTAGAAGTATTTAAAAGCTGTCTAGATAAGCACATGATAGTAGGGTTTAGATGGCTGTAGGCTAACTGTGGGGCGAACTTTCTGAGCAACATATTCACTGTTGATGAATTGGGGAAAGGGTTTGCGACAAACATGAGAAAATCTGCAGATGCTGGAAATCCAAAGCAGCAGACACAAAATGCTGGAGGAACTCGGTGGGCCAGGCAGCATCTATGGAAAGAGTAAGCAGTTGACTTTTCAGGCCAAGAGTTGACTGTTAATTTAAAATATTGTTTACATGCTGGACATTAATTATAATCATCAATTGAACTAAAGAAAATATAGCAGTCACCTTTTGGATTCTGGCTGGAAGCCAAAGTCTGACCTAAAGTCTGCTGTACTGTATATGTCAGCTATTTGTGGCATTCAGCTGAGGTTTCAAATGCTCTGTCTCCATTCTGTACTGTCTATGTGGCTCTGAACTAAGGTACCGTAAATTCCGGACTATAAGCCGCTACTTTTTTCCCACGCTTTGAACACTGCGGCAACACTGCGGCCTATACTACGGTGCGGCTAATGCATGTTTTTTTTTCATGCCGCCAAAAACATTTTGCCTCGTAACAGTAGACCAATAAAATTGATGAGTAGTTCACAGAGGTCCAATGAAATTGTACGATAAATCAAGCGCACTTTCACAATTAAATTATTGTAAATCAGTCATTTGTACTCACCCTCATCAACATGGAAAACACTCGAAGAAAAGCATATGATGCAGCTTTTAAGTTAAAGGCGATCAGTCTGGCGGTTGAAGAAGGAAATCGAGCTGCTGCACATAATCTTGGCATAAATGAATCGATGGTGAGACGGTGGGGACGCGTGAAGCACTGAGTCAATGCAAAAAGATGACAAAAGCGTTCAGAGGTAATCATAGCAGATGGCCCGAACTTGAAAACTTTCTTGAAGACTGGGTTAACACACAGAGAGCAGGCGGCCGCGGTGTTTCCACCGTGCAGATCAGACTGAAGGCTAAAGCAATCGCCACCAAAATGAAAATCGAAGATTTTAGAGGTGGGCCATCGTGGTGTTTTAGATTTATGAGACGAAAAGGCCTGTCCGTCAGGGTACGCACGACTCTGTGTCAGCAGCTCCCTCCCGACCACGAGGAAAAACTTGCTAACTTCCGCACATTCACTCAAACAAAGATAGCGGAGAATTCCATCGGGCCAGATGATATCATAAATATGGATGAAGTACCTTTGACGTTTGACCTGCCTCTCACTCGGACTGTTAATAAAAAAGGTGACTCGTTCATCACACTGAAAACAAGTGGCCGTGAGAGAACGCATTTTACTTGTGTTCTGAGCTGCACAGCATCCGGACTAAAGCTTCCACCGATGGTGATTTTTTAAGTGGCTGACAATGAAAGTTCAGTGAAAGCTGCCATCAAGAGTACAAACTCAATTCCAGCTGTGATTCCTGGGGACACCAGGAAGTATTTGCAGCCACTGGACATCAGCGTGAACCGGGCATTTAAAGTGGTGCTGCGCGTTGAGTGGGAGGCTTGGATGACGAGCGGCGAGAAATCCTTTACCAAAACAGGACGCATGCAAAGAGCATCTTTAACTCAAGTCTGCCAGTGGATCCTAAATGCGTGGAGCCGTGTCACAACATCCACCATCACCAGCGGGTTTCGAAAGGCTGGACTGCTGCGTGATGAAGAGGACCGTGTGCGCTCAAGTGAGAGCGACAACGAAGAGACTGAAGTGAATGAGGAGATCCTGAGGTTTTATTCAATTCGGACACTGAAGGACTTTGATGGTTTTAGTGCGCAGGAGGAAGATGAAGAAGGCGATCAATAACTTTTCCTGGTAGGCTGCAGTATATATATTTTTTTTACCAGTCGTTAGGAGATATTGGAATGTTGTTCGTGCACTGTTCAGTAAAAAAGTATACGCAACGTAATTTGTGTGTTACCGATACGTATGTATATTTAAAAATAGCTGTGTTACAGGCACTGTTTGAAAAAAAGCATTTGCAATATGTATTTGTTTATGTTACCATACGGATTTAATTAAAAATTAAAAAATCCTCACGTGTAATATCTTTCTGTGTAAATATCTCATATTACAACGTGGGACACCTGCGGCTTAAAATCCGGTGCGGCTTGTACAAGTACAAAATTGATTTTCTTTCTAAAATTAGAGCGTGCGGCTTTTAATCAGGTGCGCTCTGTAGTCCGGAATCTACGGTAGTCAGTTGACCACAATGGTGGGTCTGGAATCACAGAAGGATCATATTGGAAGAATATGTTAAATGTTAGAACCAGATGGGGCTTTAACATGAATCCTTTAGCTGTTATTTTAAATTCCAGATGTATTTAATTACTTGAAATTCCATAACTGCTATGCTGGATTCTAACATACTTATGAATCAATGGTCCAGGCCTCTGTTTATCAGTCTTATTTAAAAAAAAATCCAATGCCATTGTACCTTGAATCTCACTAGTTATGTATTGTGATAACTGTTTGAGCATATATGATGACCGTCTTTCCAAGAGATTACTTTTGTCCTCAGTTTTTCCAATGATTTCTACACTGACATTTTACTCATTCACCTGGAGTTATCTGTAATTTTCTGGCCACTGCCTTGCCTGTGTAAAGGAACCATGTTTCCTGGTGTCTGAACATCTGTCACCTCAACTCTGGCCAGCTGGAGTTTATAACCCTTTCAATGCTCCAGCTATCTACACTCCTGTTACTCATAGCAGCTCACTATGCATCCTATCCAACGCTGGGGATTTATTCACCCGTGAGATCCTTAGGATATCTAAACACTCAAAAAATGAGAGGTGAGAGGGGCATCTACACAGTGTCACAAAATACTGTGAAGTGCCAGGTTACAGTGCTGGAGATGAATGAAATCAATAAGTGTTCGACATTCTTAGCCGGAGAGGTTAATGAAGCAGACTAGCAGATTTTCTACACTATCGGGTCTGCTATTGTAATTGTTTATTCTTGTCCCACGTACCAAGATACAGTGAAATGCTTGTGTACTATTTGTGTAGATTGGTTTAATGCACACTGCAGTAGGATGGTAAAACAATAACAGATTGCAGAGTGAGGTGTAACAGCTACAGAGATGGTGCATTGCCGGCACATAGTGGAGTGGAAAATCACTGTGAGGTCAAGAGTTTGTCCTATCATACCTGGGAAACTACTTGATAGTCTTATAGCAGTGGGATGAAGGCTGGCCTTGGGCTATAAGACCATAAGATATAGGAGCAGAATTAGGCCATTCAGCCCATCAAGTCTGATCTTCCATTCCATCATGGCTGATCACCGATTCCACTCAACCGTGTACACCTGCCTTCTTGCCATATTCTTTGATACCCCCACCATAGTAAACATCTTCTCCACATTCACCCCATCTAGTCTTTACAACAGTTGGTAAGTTTCAGTGAGATTCCCCCCTCCCACCTTCTTCTAAATTCCAGTGAGCGCAGGCCCTAAATTGCCAAATGCTCCTCATATGTTAACCCCTTCATTCCTGGAATCATCCTCATGAACCTCCTCTGGACTCTCTCCAATGAGAGCATATCATTTCTGAGATATGGGTCTCAAAACTTTTGACAGTACTCCAAGTGTGGCCTGACTAGTGTCTTATAAAGGCTCAGCATTATCTCCTTGCTTTTATATTCTATTCCTCTTGAAGTAAATACCTATGTTGCATTTGTCGTTTTTACCACAGACTTAACCTTCTGGGAGTCTTGCGTGAGGACTCCAAGTCCCTCTGCACCTCTGATATTTGAACCCATTATCTCCCCATCTAAATAATAGTCTCCACTATTGTTCCTTTTACCAAAATGCATTATCATACATTTTCCAACACTGTATTCCATCTGTCACTTTTTTGCCCATTCTTCCAATTTGTTCTTCTTCCAAAGTCCTGCTGCAATCGCATTGCTTCCTCAGCACTACCTACTCCTCCACCTATCCTCGTATCATCTGCAAACTTTGCCACAAAGCTATCAATTCCATCATTCAAATCATTGACAAACATTGTGAAAATTATTGGTCCTAATACTGACCCCTGAGGAACACCACTAGTCACTGGCAACCAAACAGAAAAGGCCCCTTTTATTCCCACTTGCTGTCTCTTGCCTGTCAGACATACCCCTAACCATGCAGGTATCTTTCTTGTAACCCCTAGGATTTTATCTTATTAAGCAGCCTCATGTGTGGCACCTTATCAAACGCCTTCTGAAAATCCAAGTAAATGATTTCCACTGCCTTTCCTTTGTCCACCCTGCTTGTTACTTCCTCAAAGAACTCTATAAGATTTCCCTTTATGGTAACCATGCTGACATTGACTTATTTTATCATTTGTCTCCAAGTACCTCAAAACTTAATCCTTAAAAATAGACGCCAACACTTTCCCAGCCACTGAAGTTTGGCTAACTGGCCTATAATTATCTTTATTTTGCCTTCTGCCCTTCTCTCAAAGAGTGGAGTGATATTTGCAATCTTCCAGTCATCTGGGATCTTTCCAGAATCAAGGGATTCTTGAAAGATCATGATCAATGCATCCGTTATCTCTGTAGCAACCTCTGTCAGGACTCTGGAATGTAGTTCATCTGGCCCAGGTGACTTATCTACCATAAGACTGTTGCGTTTCCCTAGTAGTTTTTCCTTTGTAATTGCAATGGCGCTCACTCCTGCTCTCTGACACTTACGGACCTCTGGCATACTGCTGGTGTCTTCCACAGTGAAGATAGATGCAGAGTACTCATTAAGTTCATCTATTTTACTACCTCTCCAGCATAATTTTCCAATGGTCCAATATCAACTCCCGCCTCTCTTTTACTCTTTATATAACTGAAAAAACTTTTGGTATCCTTCTTTATATCATTGACTAGTCTGCCCACATATTTCATCTTTTCCCTTCATACAGCTTTTTTAGTTGCCTTTAGTTGGATTTTAAAAGCTTCCCAATCATCCATCTTCCAAGTCACTTTTGCTACCTTATATGCTCTTTCCTTGGCTTTTATGCAGCCCTTAATTTCCTTTGTCAGCCACAGTTGATTACTGTAGCTATTTGAGAACATTTTCCTCTGTGGAACATATCTATCCTGTGCCTTGTGAACTTTACCCAGAAATTTCAGTCATCTTTGCTCTGCCGTCATCCCTGCCAGTATCCTCCTCCAATCCACCTGGGCAAGCTGCTCTTCATGTCTCTGTAATTCCCTTTATTCCACTGTGATACTGTTACATGTGACTTATGTTTCTCCCTCTCAAATTGCAGTATGAATTCAATCATATTATGATCTCTGCCTCCTAAGTGTTCCTTTACGTTA
The DNA here is from genome assembly GCF_030144855.1 of Hypanus sabinus. Classification (NCBI taxonomy): domain Eukaryota; kingdom Metazoa; phylum Chordata; class Chondrichthyes; order Myliobatiformes; family Dasyatidae; genus Hypanus; species Hypanus sabinus. The sequence goes on along the minus strand of NC_082715.1, from coordinate 101,608,359 downwards.
AGCACCCTAATAAGATCTGGGTTATTACAGAACACCCAATCCAAGATGACCTTTCCCCCTGCAGGCTGAAGCACAAGCTGCTTTCAAAAGCCATCTCATAGGCATTCAACAAATTCCCTCTCTTGTGGCTGGACACCAACTGGACACTGATTTTCCCAAACCCCTTGCATATTGAAGTCCCCCATTACAATTCTGTCATTACCCTTATTACATGCCTTTTCCAGCTCCCTTTGCAATCTCACCCCCACATTCCCTCTTTAGATTTGCCAACTTTGTAGAGTCATAGAGCACTACAGCTCATCTAGTCTAAGTTGAACTGTTATTCTGCAATTATACCTGGACTAAATACCTCCATATGTCTATCCTTGTACCTACACAAACCTTCAAAACTGCAATTGAACCCACATGCATCACTTCCATTGGTAGCTCCTTTCATATTCACACTACCCTCTGAATGAAGAGGTTCCTCCTCTGGTTCCCCTTACAATTTTTACCTCACCCTTAATCCATGATGTTCATTTCTATTCTCAAACTGCTGACACAGTTTTGCATTACAGCATAAGCTACACTTCTAAGATATGTTGTGTGTTGGAAAGATCTGTGTAACATCCTGTAATCAAGTAAAATTTAAATGTTTCCATGAGAAAAGAAATTAATTGTTTATGAATTCAGAACAATATTAATTTACTGGACTTGAAAATCTGTCTGCAGCTTTTCTCTTGTTTGCAATGTTGATGATACTTTGAAAGGCAATATGATCTCATAATTACACCACAGTGAGAATTGTGTTATTCAGACTTGTAATTAGCTATGAACCAAAATAGAATGAATTGGGGTCAGATTATGTGAAACCTGTGTTAATCTTTGCAGCTCTGTGATATCAGATCTTTGCCTTACAAAATCAGTGATGATAACAGATTGAAGATTGTGGCACAAAATCAGTTGGTTTAAGGTGTGAAAGTAATATAACAAATTAGTAGGCCTGTAATGCTGGGTTGTCATATGAAATAGTGTAGAGTTTCAGTTAGGGTGAATCAAATTGGTTGAAGGTGCAAAACCTAATGTAGAAGGTCTTGAAGAATTTGTGGATGCTTTACATAATAGTTTCATGTTTTTTGTGTATATAGTTTGGAGGGAGTGTTTGTGGAAAAATATGGAGAATACTATTGACCCACCAAATAAAGTAAAATAAATGAAGCCTCTAACTTTTCTAGTACTTTAGAGTCATAGAGAGGCATAGCACTGAAACATGCCCTTTGGCCCATGCAATCCATATGTTAAACTGCCCGCTCTCATCGAACTGCACTGGGACCGTAGCCATCCATGCCCTTACTATCCATGTAGCTATCCAAACTTCCCTCAAACATTGAGATCAAGCTTCTGTGCTCCACTTTGCTGGCAGCCCATTCCACATTGTTATGACTCTCTGAAGAAGTTTCCCCTCATGTTCCCCTTCAGCTTCGCACTTTTCACCCTTAATGCATGACCTCTGTTTGTAATCCCACCCAACCTCAGTGGAAAAAGCCTGCTTGCATTTACTAGATCTATAACCCTGCATAACTTCACATACCTCAATCAAATCTCCTTGCAATTTTCTGCATTCTAAAGAATACAGTCCTAATCTATTCAATCACTTTATTCATCTTGAAGAATATAAGGAACAAAAGTGCATTTAAAAAAAATTGAGTTGAAACTTTACATTTTGGGTCATTTCACTCATAAATGTTCTATCATCTTGTATTGTTAAGGCACCAAGACACAGCCGGTAAACACTTAATGGTAGTAACCGCTGGAAGGAGGATAACTCGTTTTGCTTCATTGTCTTCATGCATTCTTTGAATTTATGGTTTGTAAGTCAATGAGAAAAATGGGTGCTTTGGAAATCATTTTCCTTAAATTTCTCAGAAAAAAGCTATTTGAAGAAATTTCTGTGCTGCTTCTGATTGTGCCTGAGGCTGTATTTTCTCGAATAGTCGATCCAAGGAAGCAGATATTTATAAAGTATTTCAGATGAATAGTTAGATGTGGACTCTTGTGCTTTCCCCAAGCTTGAGTATTTATGGGTGTACCATCAGATTTGCAGTCCTAATGTACTGACAATAACTTCTTCACTATGGGTAATTGTGCCAGTTCAAGAAGCCAGCTTAAGTAAGGAGGCTCAAACATACTTGGATCACAGCTGTTCCAGTGAAAATGGTGTATTGCCTGCCCATTATAGGAAAGTACCTGTAAAAGTATGGTTTCTACATTAGTGTAAATCTTACTTTATGTAATAATTTCCATATCTTTGTTCTTGCTGTTTGTAATAATCTGAAGGATTAAATATCTTAATATTATTATAATTCCATGATTTGGTGGAAGTGCCTCTTCCAGGGATGCCAATCATTATTTTTGTTTTGCATTTAGTAACAAATCTGGCATTTAGTTCAGCTTGCAAACTACTGTTTTGATCTCGTGCCTAAAGTAATTCTGAAGTTTGGAAATTATTGAAAAATCTTTGGTGAGGGGCATTTCATGTTTTCATTTGGCTGCTTTAGCTTGGAGACTGGGTGGAAGCAGGCACTGATATTTTAGAGGAGCTGTGTCTTTGGCCTGAAGAGCAGGAGACATAGTATGTGACTGCAGTTGGCCCTCCTTATCTGCGGGGGAATCGTTCCGGGACCCCCCACGGATACCAAACTTCGCGGATGCTCAAGTTCTTCATTTAACATGTATCAGTGCTTAACGTGTCTCCGTGTGGTGGACATTAGGACCTGGCGGTGCAGCTCTGAATTTGCAGTGTTTCTGTTCACGAAAATAATCACGATTGTGATTGAAAATAAGGTGGAAGTAATAAAGCGATCGGAAAGAGGTGAAACGCCGTTGGTCATTGGAAAAGTGTTAGGCTACAGTTGGTCAACGATCAGAACAATTTTAATGGAGAATGTGAAAGGCCCTGCCCTGATGAAAGCTATGATTATTACTAAGCAACACAATGGTTAAATTATTGAAATATGTTTCTTAAGTGATTTATATGCATAGAAAGGTAAAATATGTACTATATATATATATATATATATATATACACTATGAAAAACGTTTGACTAACTGATGCTAAATAATACCGGATGTACCTGTTCCGACTTCAAATCCGACTTAAAGACGGACTCAGGAATAGAACTCCTTCATAACCCAGGGACTGCCTGTACTTTTAAGTCATTTCTAGATTACTTATAATACCTAATACAATGTAAATGCTATGTAAATAGTTGTTATACTGTATTGTTTAGGGAATAATGGCAAGAAAAAATAGTCTGTACGTGCTCAAGCAATGAGTGCTGGAGAGAGAACTTCCGGGTTTTCCCGATCCGTGGTTGGTTGAATCTGTGCATACGGAATCCGCAGATAAGGAGGGCCGGCTATATCCCATATCCTTGATGAAACATGAAGATGTCTGCAAAGCAACTTTACTATTGAAAAGGTTGTTTATTATCAAGGACATGTGTAATAATCAGGTGCAGAAAATCCAAAGTAACTGTACAATCTGGAAAACTGGTACAAAAATTAAAAAAAAGTACTGCCTGACATGCTGAGTGTATCTACAGAAAATGGAAAAAGAGTTGTTGTTTCTGGTTAGCACCAGGAAAATAGTAAGGGGGGGGGGGAAGTTGAGTTTTATGTTGCAGAAAGGGAGGGAGAGACAGAACAGACAAAGTGCCAGAATGAGGTTGAGGTGTTCTGAGTCACCTCTGCAAAATGAATGCAGGTTATCTCCTGGATAGTCTCCCAATCAGTATTTGGTCCTCTTTCGCAGAGGAGACCACAAGGGGAACATAAAACAGCAGAGCACAGGAATGTGCCCTTCACTCTACAATGTTGTGCCAAACTAATTAAGTTAATAATGCATATTTGCACAAATCCGTTCTATGTGCATATGGTACACATCCCTCCATTCTCTGCAATACCTATGTGCCTATCAAAGCTGAGACCCTTTGTCAGGGCTGAAGAGGGAGGGGGCAGGGGCCCTATTAAGAAGGTGGGGGGCGGGTGGAAAGGTGAAGGCTGGTAGGTGCCAGGTGAAAAACCAGTAAGGGGAAAGATCAAGGGGTGAGGAGGGGAAGCAGAGAGCAGATAGGCAGGAAAGGTGAAGAAGGAATGTAAGGGGAAAGCACTATGTGTAGTAGAAGAAGGCAGAATCATGAGGTGATAGGCAGTTGGAGGAGGAGTCAGAGTGAAAATGGGATGGGGGAAGGGAGAGGGAGGGAATTACCAGAAGTTGGAGAGTTCAGATGACCCCAACAGACTCACAAGTGAAGTGTTGCCTCACCTGGAAGGACTGTTTGGGGTCCTGAATGGTGGTAAGAGAGGAGGTGTAGGGACAGGGGTACTAAAATGTACTAAGCACATCTTTCCCTTTCTACCCCTCTCTGCTTTCCACATGGATCATTCCCTCTGTGACTGCCTGGTCCATACTTCCCTCCCCACAGATCTCCCACCTGGCACTTACCCCTGCAAGCGTAAGTGGTACACCTGTCCCTACACCACCTCTCTGTTGGGGTCATCTGTTGCATCCGGTGCTCCCGGTGCGGCCTCCTTTACATCGGCGAGACCCGACGCAGGTTGGGGGACCGTTTCGTTGAGCACCTCTGCTCCGTCCGCCACAACAGACAGGATCTCCCGGTTGCCACTCACTTCAACTCTGCTTCACATTCCCATTCGGATATGCCCATACATGGCCTCCTCTACTGCCATGATGAGGCCAAACTCAGGTTGGAGGAGCGACACCTCATATACCGTCTGGGTCGTCTCCAGCCCTTGGTATGAACATCGAATAGTTCAAGATGGCGGCACAACGCAGCGCGCAGTGGCCACTCCAGGAATGAATATCTGTTATCTGTAAGTGGGGGTCATGTACAATCCTGATTTGATGGAGACGGACGTGTGAAGCATGGAGGAACACCTGGTGAAACTTTTGAAATGCTTGTTTCGCTGCTGCTGCTACTATGCGATCGGAAAATTCTCCAGGAGGAAGGCCCCGAATCCTTGGTTTTGCCTGTTGCTTGGTGGCCAGTGCCGGGGTCGAAGTGCTCAGCAGAGATGGTGCTCGGTGTCAGAGGGCTGGTCGGAGGCTCGAAGTTTTCGGAAGGACTCGGAGTTGGCTGTGGTCAGAGCTTCCAGAGTGCTGTATCGGCAAGCTGCGGCGCTGGAGGTTCATGGCAGGAAGAGTTTTTCTTCCTTCTACTGTCTGCGTGAGATGATGGGCTGTTGGGACTTTGAGACTTTCTTTTAAACTGTGCCATGGACTGCTCTTTATCAGATTATGGTATTGCTTTGCACTGTTGAAACTATGTGTTATAATTATGTGGTCTTTGTCAGTTAGTCTTTTATCAATCATGGTTTTGTCTGCGCTGTTGAAACTATATGTTAACTATAACTATATGTAACTGTGTGGTTTTGTGTAGGTCTTGTAGCTTTAGGTTTGTCTGATGGGTTTGTAGCCCCTTTCTGGGGAACGTGCTAAGACGGTAGCGCGATATCGATATGCAGCAGCCTCTCCGGACTCTGGATTGGGGATTACCACACGTTATATGGTTTTTCTTGTGTGGTCTGTTTTGTGCTTTTTCATGATATCATTCCAGAGAACGTTGTCTCATTTTTTAACTGCATTGTATTTGTGGTTATAAATGACAATAATCTGAATCTGAATTCTCCAACTTCCGGTAATTCCCTCCCCTCCCTTCCCCCATCCCATTTTCACTTTGCCTCCTCCTCCAGCTGCCTATCACCTCTCTCATGATTCTGCCTTCTTCTACTACCCATAGTGCTTTCCCCTTACATTCCTTCTTCACCTTTCCTGCCTATCCCCCCCCCGCTTCCCTTCCCCCACCCCTGGATCTTTCCTCTGATTGGTTTTTCTCCTGGCACCTACCAGCCTTCTCCTTCCCACCTTCTTTATAGGGCCCCTACCCCCTCCCTCTTCAGTCCTGACAAAGGGTCTCGGCCCGAAACGTTGACTGCTTCTTTCAACGGATGCTGCCTGACCTGCTGAGTTCCTCCAGCATGTTGTACGTGTTGCTTTGACCACAGTATCTGCAGTGTACTTTGTGTTTATTGATGAACTGGAGATCGATTTTTGTTTTGAGAGGAAGAGTGAGAGTGAGAGGGAGCATCCTGATTGGTCTCTCTTCGTGCTAAATAGACCTATCAGTTTTCTCTGTGGGCGGGCTTCACAGTTGACCTCAAAAATAATGACAGTGTTGCTCACTGCACTGTTTGCAACAGTGACTTTTCTATTGCCCATGGTGTAAAATGTAAAAGACATGTTGAGGTGAGTTTAACAGGTGTCATTTGTTCATTAGCCTAGCTAACATTATTTAAACTAGCTGGCTAGCTGCTACTCTGTTGATGTCCTACGTGATGAGGCCAAACTCCCTGTAGCCTGGCTTAAAGTTGTAATAGAATAAAAGAAGAACTCCCATGATAATATAAGTACTTATTTTAATGTCACATTTTCTGCATATACCCAGAATATGGAGGAATATGGGGTTGTGGGGGGTGGGGATGCTACCTCCCTGAAATGAGTTTTTGCAGGGTGGGATGTCTGCTATCATATCTGCCACCAACACCACCTACACCAGCACATTCCAGGCATTCCCTACTATATGCTTTTTTGGGGAATAAAAACTTATCCTGCACATCTCCTTTGAGCTTATCCCTCTCCTGCATGCCCTCTACTATTAGACACTTCGACCCTGGGAAAATGATACCAGATGTTTAATGTATTGGTGCATCTCATAATCTGTTAATTCTCTGCTCAGCCTTGGCTGCTGTAGAGAAAACAGCCTGGTTTTTTCAACCTCTCCTTATAGTACTTGCTTGCTATTCCAGGAAGCATCCTAATAAACCTTCTGCACAATCTCCAATACCTCCACATCTTTCCTACAGTGAGGCAACCAGAACTGAGTGCAGTATTCCAGATGTGGCCTAACAGGAATTTTATAAATTTGCTAAATAACGTTGACTTGAACTTAGTGTCTTTACTATTAAAGGCAAGCATATGCTACTCTACTTTTATCATCACATCAACCAGTGTGCCTAGTTAGAGGGAATTATAGACTTGGACTGCAAAGTCCCTCTGTACATTAGCACTGTTACAGAATGCAGTACACTTGATCAGGTGTTGTGATTGCTTTTAGGTGAAGAAATAAAATGGAAAATTACGGAGTCAGTTTGTGACCCCAGCATTATTGTGGATAATCTTAATTCTGTTCAATAATTTTAGAAGGTCTTAATGCATCTTTTGGATAGTTTAAAAATGTGATCCCAGTGATTTAACAGTCTGTGCAGATCTTGTGGTCCAGGGAGAGTATCTAGATCTGTTCATAGTAACACTTTAATAGTTTACTGTAAAGGTAAGTAGGTAAAAGCAGGAGGATTAGTAATAATTAAATGCTCCCAATGACTTGCATCTCAAATGCTCTCTGACAACCAAGTCCAGCTCCTGGCTTTCACAGCTACTAAGCCTGGCAGGACTGTTTCTACTGACAGGAGGAAGAGTAAAGGCAAGTTGCTAATGCCTGAAAAACATTCACTATGGGCATATGGGAGAAAGAAATCTCAAACTTCTGTTGCCTTGCAGCTATACCATTCATGCACAAGATATTGGGAGTAAACCCGGAGGAAAAAATCTGGAGCTGGAGTCCCAAAGGCTGTCCGACATTGAGTTCAACACAGACTGGCAACTCCTGGTGCCATTGGTTTCTACTGTTCCTTTGAATTCATCAGCTGCATGGAGAGGGGTATCCTGCTGCATGGGCAACAGCTTGCTCTCCATATTGTACTGCCCTGGCTTGTGTGTACAACATAGACAGCTGGGATGCAACGTATATGTTTGACCAGACCAACTGAGGCCCTTATAGACACTGAATTTGTGAGATGATGCAGCCTCTGAGAGTTACTGCAGAGCATACCGATTGAATGTTTGATTCACCATTCAGTCCCTGTAAAACAGGGTTTCCCAACCTGGGGTCCACTGACCCTTTGCTTAATGGTCTTGGTCCATGGCGTAAAAAAAAGAGTGGGAACCTCTGCTGTAGAATAATATAATGGATGGCATGCTTGAACTCTGATCACTGTAATATTAGATACTGATATTCTGTAGGTCTAGCGTTGCAGAAATTTTACTGCTAATGCACTTTAATGATTAAAACAATAATTAATTTTTAATCTCTCTCTCTCTCTCTCTCCGCTTTTACTGTTAGTTTTGTTGAGCTGTGTTTGCTCTCCCTCAGCAGCTTGAACTGTTTCCTGGCGGCGGGGTGGGGAGGGGGGGGTGTATATGTTCCTGGTCTGTAATCAAGGCCTGACTCATATGTATGCCCTTTTCCTCCTCCATTCACTCTTTCTGCCAATGACACTGTGGAGCTAAAAAACTTGCTGTGTGTGAAACTGCAGGGTGTTGGTACACTAAGGCACAGCATGACTATGACACCTAAATTGTCAATCACTACTAATTCTCAGATGTGTCAAGTTTATCTCATTAGTTGATCAGGAATCAAAAACTATTTGGTCTGACCACCACCCTTCTTTATCAGCCATTAATTATCTGCAAACAGAAAAATGAAATTTATTTGCATGAATGTTATTTGATGCGCACTCACTCACTCACTCTTTCTTACTTTTAATTGGCTCATTCTGGTGAAACCTGGATGGCACAAATTTCTTAAATGGACTACCTGCATCAAATACCATATCATCTCCTATCTGAGAAGCGACTTGCCTACCACTGCTACAGGTCCACAACAAAGGCTTTTTACTCAACCCTGCAACATCTGGACAGCAAAGATGCATATATGAGGATGCTCTTTATTGTCGACAGCTCAGCATTCAATGCCATTATTCCTCAGAGTTAATCAGTAAGTTTAAAGAGCTTGGCCTCAATACCTACAGTGTATTCTCAAAAACCAAACTTGCAGACCCCAGTCAGTTCGGATTGCCAACAATATCTTCTACACGATCTCCATAAGTATAGGTTCACCACAAGGCGGAATGCATAGCCTCCTGCTCTACTCGCTTTACACTTATGACTGTGTGGCTAGCACAGTTCCAATGTCATATTCAAGTTTGCTGATGACAGAACTGTCGTAGGCTGAATCAAAGGTGGTGACAAATCAGCATATAGAATATAGGACAGTATAGCACATTACAGGCCCTTCAGCCCATAATGTTGTGCTGACCCTCAAACCCTGCCTCCCATATAACCCCCCACATTAAATTCCTCCATATACCTGTCTAGTAGTCCCTTAAACTTCACTAGTGTATCTGCCTCCACCACTGACTCAGGCAGTGCATTCCACACACCAACCACTCTGAGTGAAAAACCTTCCTCTAATATCCCCCTTGAACTTCCCTCCCCTTACCTTAAAGCCATGTCTTGTACTGAGCAGTGGTGCCCTGGGGAAGAGACACTGGCTGTCCACTCTGACTATTCCTCTTAATATCTTGTACACCTCTATCATGTCTCCTCTCATCCTCCTCCTCTCCAAAGAGTAAAGCCCTAGCTCCCCTAATCTCTGATCATAATCCATACTCTCTAAACCAGGCAGCATCCTGGTAAATCTCCTCTGTACCCTTTCCAATGCTTCCACATCCTTCCTAAAGTGAGGTGACGAGAACTGGACACAGTACTCCAAGTGTGGCCTAACTTGAGTTTTATAGAGCTGCATCATTACACCGAGTCTCTTAAACTCTATCTCTCGACTAATGAAAGCTAACACCCCATAAGCTTTCTTAACTACCCTATCTACCTGTGAGGCAACTTTCAGGGATCTGTGGACATGTACCCCCAGATCCCTCTGCTTCTCCACACTGCCATTTACTTTGTACTCTGCCTTGGAGTTTGTCCTTCCAAAGTGTACCACCTCACACTTCTCCGGGTTGAAGTCCATCTGCCACTTCTCAACCCACTTCTGCATCCCATCAATGTCTCTCTGCAATCTTCGACGATCCTCTACACTATCTACAGCACCACCAACCTCTGTGTCGTCTGCAAGCTTGGCAACCCACCCTTCCACCCCCACATCCAGGTCGTTAATAAAAATCACGAAAAGTGGAGGTCCCAGAGCAGATCCTTGTGTGACACCACTAATCACAACCCTCCAATCTGAATGTACTCCTTCCACCACGACCCTCTGCCTTCTGCAGGCAAGCCAATTCTGAATCCACCTGGCCAAGCTTCCCTGGATCCCATGCCTTCTGACTTTCTGAATAAGCCTACCGTGTGGAACCTTGTAAATGCCTTACTAAAATCCATGTAGATCACATCCACTGCACTACCTTCATCTTTATGCCTGGTCACCTCCTCAAAGAACTCTATCAGGCTTGTTAGACACGATCTGCCCTTCACAAAGCCATGCTGACTGTCCCTGATCAGACCATGATTCTCTAAATGCCCATAGATCCTATCTCTAAGAATCTTTTCCAACAGCTTTCCCACACAGATGTAAGGCTCACTGGTCTATAATTACCCAGACTATTCCTACTACCTTTTTTGACTAGGACAACATTCGCCTCCCTCCAATCCTCCAGTACCATTCCTGTGGACAATGAGGACATAAAGATCCTAGCCAGAGGTTCAGCAATCTCTTCTCTTGCCTCGTGGAGCAGCCTGGGGAATATTCTGTCATGCCTCAGGGACTTATCCATCCTAATGTATTTTAACAACTCCAGCATCTCCTCTCCCTTAATAGCAACATGCTCCAGAACATCAACCTCACTCATATTGTCCTCACCATCATCAAGTTCCCTCTCATTGGTGAATACCAAGGAGACGTATTCATTGAGGACCTCACTCACTTCCACAGCCTCCAGGCACATCTTCCCACTTTTATCTCTAATGGGTCCGACCTTCACTCCTGCCATCCTTTTCTTCTTCACATAATTGAAGAATGCCTTGGGATTTTCCTTTACCCTACTCACCAGGGCCTTCTCATGCCCCTTCTTGCTCTTCTCAGCCCCTTCTTAAGCTGCTTTCTTGCTACTCTATATTCCACAAAAGACCCATCTGATTCTTGCTTCCTAAACCTCATGTATGCTGCCTTCTTCCACCTGACTAGACTTTCCACCTCACTTGTCACCCATGGTTCCTTCACCCTACCATTCTTTATCTTCCTCACTGGGACAAATTTATCCCTAACATTCTGCAGGAGATCCTTTAAAACATCAACCACATGTCCATAGTACATTTCCCTGCAAAAACATCATCCCAATTCACACCAACAAGTTTTAGCCTTATAGCCTCGTAATTTGCCCTTCCCTAATTAAAAATTTTCCTGTCCTCTCTGATTCTATCCTTTTCCATGTTAATGCTAAAGGCCAGGGAGCGGTGATCACTGTCCCCCATATGCTCACCCACTGACAGATCTGTGACCTGACCCAGTTTGTCACCTAATACTAGATCTAGTATGGCATTCCCCCTAGTCAGCCTGTCAACATACTGTGACAGGAATCCATCCCGGACATACTTAACAAACTCTGCCCCATCTAAACCCTTGGAACTAATCAAGTGCCAATCAATATTAGGGATTTAAAGTCACCCATGATAGCAACCCTGTTATTTTTGCACCTTTCCAAAATCTGCCTCCCAATCTGCTCCTCGGTATCTCTGCTGTTACCAGGGGGCCTATAGAATACACCCAGTAGAGTAACTGCTCCCTTCCTGTTCCTGACTTCCACCCATACTGATTCAAAAGAGGATCCTGCTACATTACTCACCCTTTCTGTAGCTGTAATAGTATCCCTGACTAGTAATACCACCCCTCCTCCCCTCCACCCCCCCCATCCCTTTTAAAGCACTTAAATCCAGGAATATTGATAATCCATTCCTGCCCTGGTGCCAGCCAAGTCTCCGTAATGGCCACTACATCATAATTCCTTGTATGTATCCAAGCTCTCAGTTCATCATCTTTGTTCCTGATGCTTCTTGCATTGAAGTACACACACTTTAGCCCTTCTACCTTACTACCTTTACACCCTTTATTCTGCTTCTCTTTCCTCAAAGCCTCTCTATATGTTAGATCTGGCTTTACTCCATTTACTTCATATCACTGCTCTATCACTCCGGGTCCCATCCCCCTTGCAAATTGCAAATATAGAAGGGTGATTGAAAAGCTGGTTGAGTGGTGCCATAACAACCTCTTCCTCAGTGTCAACAAGACCAAAGAGCTGATTATTGACTTCAGGAGGAGGAAACCAAAGGTCCATGAGGCAATTCTCCTCAGAGGATCAGAAGTGGAGGGGGTCAGCAGTTTTCAATTCCTCTGTTATTATTTCTACGGACCTGCACTGGGCCCAGCATGTAAATACAATCATGAAGAACGCACAGCAGTGTCTCTGCTTCCTTAGAAGTTTCTGAAGATTAAACATGACAGCTAAAACTTTGACAAACTTCTGTAGATGTTTGGTAGAGTATATTGTCTTGCTGCATCATAGCCTGGTATGGAAACACCAATGCCCTTGAACGAAAAATCCTGCAAAGGGTAGAGCACACGGCCAAGTTCATTATGGGTAAAACCCTCCGAACCATTGGGCACAACTGCATGATACATTGTTACAGGAAAGCAGCATCCATCATCAGGGAACCTCACCACCCTGGAGATGCTCTTTTCTGGTTTGTGCCAAAGGCACAGGAGTCTTAGGACTCACCATCAGGTTGAAGAACAGGAAGACCACAATCTGTGCGGATTGGTGATAAGATATCCTCCTCGCTGATGATTAACACTGAGTGAGATATGCCAACTAGTGGAGCGGTGCCGCAGCAACAACCTGGTACTCAACGTCAGTATGGCAAAAGAGCTGATTGTGGACTCAGGAAGGGTAAGATGAAAGTACACATTCCAATGCTCATAGAGATCAGAAATGGAGAGAATGAGTAACTTCATGTTCCTGGGTGTCAAGATCTCTGAGGATCTAACCTGATCCCAACATGGCGTTGTAGTTATAAAGCAGGCAAAACAGGGGCTATGCTTTATTAGGAGTTTGAAGAGATTTGCCATGTCAACAAATACACTCAAAAATCTCTATAGTTGTACCATGGAGAACATTCTGATAGGCTGCATCACTGTCTGGTATGGAGGAGCTACTGCATGGGACCAAAAGAAGCTGCAGAGGGTTTTAAATCTAGTCAGTTCCATCTTGGGTACCAGCCTACAAAGTACCCAGGACATCTTCAGGGAGCAGTGTCTCAGAAAGGCAGCGTCCATTATTAAGGACCTCCAGCACCCAGGGCATGCATTTTTCTCACTGTTACCATCAGGTAGGAGGTACAGAAGCCTGAAGGCACACACTCAGCAATTCAGGAATAGCCTCTTCCCCTCTGCCACCTGATTCCTAAAAGGAGTTTGAAGCTTTGGACACTATGTCACTTATTTTTAATGTACAGTATTTCTGTTTTTTGCACATTTTAAAAAATCTGTTCATTACACTTAATTGCTTTACTTGTTTACTTATTATTTTTATTTTATTTATTTTTCTCTCTACTAGATTATGTATTGTATTGAACTGCTGCTAAGTTAACACATTTCACATCACATGCCAGTGGTAATAAACCTGATTCTGAAATTAAAAAAAAGTTACCACCTCTCAACCGTCAAGCTCTTAAACCAAAGGGTTAACTTCACTCATCTTTACTTTGAGCCCCGTAGTTAAAATGTTCCACAAACTGTACTAGTGGAGAGATGAACTGAGTCTGTATCACAGATACAGGGCTTTACCATTCTGATACAGTTGGAGAAACCAATTTATTGAAGTCTTCTCCAGAGATTATCACCTTGTTGTGGAGAGGGTTGTGAGTTTGTGAGATGCCGTCAAGAGTTTAGCCACCTGGTGCTTAGCTCCTGGTAGGGTCACCATGATGATCAAGTCAAGGAGGAGGTTCCAGACCAAGAGTGTTTCAACCAAGACCTCAGTGGCGTAGCTGGTGGAAGACGCTGACATATCACAAAAGCAGAGGAAGGCAAAGGAAGTTTACAGCAGTGAGTGGTCCACAGTTGCACTAGATCCTGACCCTGATCCATCAAGGACTGTGTGGTGGCTGCATGCACATCAGCCTTCCCACATTAAACAATGTCAAGCACAGGTGGTTCTTCATAAGGTAATCCACTCTAACATCATGGAGTCAGTGGTGAAAGGGGCAGAACTGTAAGATCTGGAAGCTCTTCACAGTATATGGATCCAGGATGGGCTTCCACAGCCACCTGAAAACCCACCAATGGACAACCCCTTCAAGTCAAGTCACTTTTATTGTCATTTCGACCATAACTGCTGGTACAGTACATAGTAAAAATGAGACGACGTTTTTCAGGACCATGGTGTTACATGACAAAGTACAAAAACTAGACTGAACTACATGAAAAAAAACACAGTGAAAGCTACACTAGACTACAGACCTACACAGGACTACATAAAGTGTACAAAAACAGTGCAGACATTACAATAAATAATAAACAGGACAAATAGGCAAGGTGTCAGTCCAGGCTTCGGGTATCGAGGAGTCTGATAGCTTGGAGGAAGAAACTGTTACGTAGTCTGGCCGTGAGAGCTCGAATACTTTGGAGCCTTTTCCCAGACAGCAGGAGGGAGAAGAGATTGTATGAAGGGTTTCCTTTTGGAAAACATACTCGAATTGAGTGTTTGTACTACAACTTGAGGTAGAGTTCAGTCATTAGTCTCGAAGGTTGTATTGGGTCCAGAGAAAAGATAAGGTGTTGTCCTCAAGCAGATGCTTGGGCTTCAGTATAACTAGGATACAGAGAGAGATGGATGGTTAGCGGCGAACAGCAGGAACCTCAAAATTGCCCTTGTAGACTGAATGCATCCCAGTCTGTGCTGGACTTTTTTTAATGTAGAGAAGGCCACTTGTAAACACCTGGAAAAGTGCAAGTGAACAGGTGAAAGGTTAGTTGTTGCATCGAAAAATGCCATAAGTAGGGGAACGGTTGGTGGGAATAGAAGGTTCATGAAGGAAATAATAATAAGTACTTTACTGATCCCGAGTGGGAAATTCTTTTGTTACAGCAGCAATATTTAAAAACACATTTAGCACGGTACAGACTTTAATAAAGTACAGAATAATAATATACACAATAATAATTTACCACTGTGCAGTAATAATGTATGAAACAGTAAAACAGACTATTGTACTATGTCGGTTCTCCTGTCGCACACAGATGAACTGCTGTGTATGCTTATTGCTTTTGATAGGAAAGTTTTCCTGTCATGGTCCTTGTGACAGCGGAGCTGATTTGAATCTGTTCGAAAGGGTGCTCCACTGCTTATTCAGTAGGTCATGGTGAGGATGTACTAGATTGTTCATAATGGATAATAGTTTGTTTAGTGACCTCTTCGCCACCGTTAACTCAGGAGTCCGGGTTGTAGCAAAGGACGGATCCAGACTTTTTGATGAGTTTATTTAGTCTTTTTGCATCACCAGCACCACTGCTGCTCCCCCAACATAAAGCCTCAAAGAAGACTGCACTCGCTACAATAGACTGGTAAAAGATCTCGAACGACCTGCTGCACACATTGAAGGATCTCAGCTTCCTTAGCGTATAGAATCTGCTTGTCTCCTCCTTCTTGTAAACAGCCTTAATGTTGGTTTTCCAGGGAGTGAGCTCTCTGCAACAGGTAGATGATGGCATCATCCACTCCCACATGAGGTTGGTAGACAAATTGTAGAGGGTCCAATGAAGATATCACCTGTCATCACATGACATGAGAGGGCAATTGGTTTGTTGTCATTAAATTTAGATGGAGTTGCCTTCTTGGGTAGAAGAACCAAGCAGGAAGTCTTCCATAGCACTAATATCTTTCTTGACTCAGACACATATTGTAAAGGTGTTGCAAAGTACCAGACAACTGACTGATACATGCCTTCGGTACCCTGGGGCTGATACTGTCTGGATCAGCAGCCTTGCCTTGATGTAGTCTCTCAAGCTGATCTACAGCCACAATCAGGCAGGGGAAGGTAGTCAACCCATGGAGGCAGGATACTGCAAATTTGGGAGGGGTGGAGGGAGAAGGCTTTGGGGGCAAGGAGGATGTGTGGTTTGGGCAAATGACAAATGGGACAGGAGGTCCCATGCTGAACTTGTTGGAAAACAGGTTCAATTCATTGGCCCTATCCAAGATCCTCGATCTTCCTTTACCTTAATCATGAAACCAATGATCTGCTTCATGCCCAACCACACATCCCTTCTGCTGTTCTGCTGGAGCTTGTACTCTCGTAGTTGTCTGTGCACTCTCTCAGACTTGCCCTCGGTTCTTTCTGTACTCAGCTCAGTATTTGTCTAAATCCAGACCTGAAGGCTCTTTTCTTTTTCAAAAGCTCTTTCAGGACACTGGTGGTGATCCAGGGCTTCTTGTTGTGGAAGCAGCAAGATCGTGTTCTCACAGAATTTGATGTAGTCTATGATACAATCAGTCATTTTGTAATGTCTTCTCTGTGGCTCACATAACACATTCCAGTCTGTCCTCTCAAAGCATTGCTGCAGTACCTCATTAACATCCTGAGTCTACCTCCATACAATCCTTGTTTTTTTCTTTTAGGAGTTCACAGATCTATTTACAATTACAAATTAAAATGCAATTACTATTATCAACAAACCATTTAATCTGCTGTGGGGCCAAGATGGTACTGAGCACAGTGTGACCCTTCTTTTTCTTACAAAACAAGAAAAATTTACTTACACAAGGTACCGACTTCAATATTTAGAAGACAGTCATTATACTCAGATTACAATATGGTTAGTACCGTCTATAAAACAGTCAATATCCCGGGGGGGGGGGGGGGGGGAACATTCCCAGTAGTGCCCTACTGTACCCATTGTGACTGTGTGTTCCCTCTCCAAGGACAGATGGGCAGGAACGTATCCTTGGAAAGGGGGCAGACAGTTGGCCTGGAGAGCGCCCTCCACTTTCCGCCGCTTAGACACATGAATGGCCATCTTGGCCAGGCCCAGGAGCAAGCCCACCAGAAGATCCTCCTCATGCCCTGACCTCTTCTGAACCAGGTGCCCACATATGAGGAGTGTGGGACAAAATTGCAGCTAGAACCTCAGCAGTAGCACCCTGAGAACTCACTGGGGCCGCAACCTCTCACGTTCCATGTAAGCATGGTACTCTGACTCCTCCCGCCCACAAAATGGATAGGCAGACAGTTGAGCCTGCTCAAAAGGCTGCTGCTGGACAAGAGCACATACCTGGGTGTAGGCAGGACCAGGTTGTGATCAGATCTGCCAAATGGGGGAAGGGCAGTGGCACTGTATGTGTCCTTTACATTTGCATACAGAAGGTCCAGTGTTCTGTTATCCCATGTAGAATAGCTGACATATTCATAAAAAGTTGATATTGTTGCCTGGAGAGAAACATGATTAAAATCCCAGTAACAGCCACAAAAGCATTGGTATCCTGAGTTTGTATTCTGGCAATGGTCGAAAGAATAGCATCCTATACGTCAGCCAAAGTTTGACTGTAAGCACCAACTAAAACGGCAGTTGAGAATTCCTGAGGCAGATAATATGATCATATCCCAATGGCTAAGAGCTCAATGTCTAGGCTACCTAAATGCTCCTTTACAGTAATGTGTCTGCGATCACACCATCTTTTATTTACAAACACTGCAATCCCTCCTCCCCTTTTATTGCTCAGTTTAACGCCTCTGTTTGATCAGATGGTCTTGAAGCCGGGTATGGAAGCACAATGCTATGTAGCCAGGTCTCAGTTAAGCACAAAACATTGCAGTCCCGGTATTCCCTCTGGGTCTTAATCAGCGCACCAAACTCCATCTTATTTCCCAAGAACCTTACGTTTCCCATAATGATCACGGGATTAGAAGGCTTATATTTCCTCCTCTTAGCCTTAACTTTCGTTTCAGCCCTGCAGCCTTGGCGTTGCCTCCTAAGCTCCTGCAGGATCTTGGACCACACACTGGGCAGTAGCGTTGGTTTGCATAGCTCAATCAAGTAGTCAAGGGGGAGGAGAAGCAGCAAATGGTGGTGGAATTATGATGGTGACAGAAATATGCAAAGGAGCAAGGTACATCCATGGTGTTAAGTTTAGCAGTGATAAGTGCTTTCCCAAATTAGTATAATGTAAGACTTGGAAGGGAACCTGTAGAAGGTGATTTTAATGTGCACCAACTGCCCTTGAACTTAGTATTTCCTTTAGGAAGTGCTGTTGGAGTGGCCTGGGAAAATTGAATTTTGCATATTGCACATTGTTTTCAATGTTTAGGGTATTCATTGGGATGCTGATCAAGGGTGCTGCCTTGTCTTATGTACTTGACACTGCTAGCTTTTGTTGGAGCTGCAGTCATCCTGACCAAGTGTGGATTTATTCCATCACACATCTGTCTTAATAGCTTGTAGACATGGGGACATCTTTGAATGTTAAGAGCTAAGTCATTCACTGCAGGGTGTCCAACTTTTGAATCAATGAGATCTAGAGCTGGTGCAGTTGAGTTTCTGCTCAGTGGTGACTTCCAAGGTATTGACAGTGGGGAAACTTGGTGATGGTACTACTATTAAAAGTCATGTGTTATGACTCCAAATACTACTTATGAAGTTTCTTTGTTTTAGTTTGCTTTAATGTTGTATTGAAGGTATTTTGATGTGAGATATTTGCTCAGAATCTGTGCCTTGTAATTTTGATGTTGCACATAAAATAATGAATAGTGTATTTTATTGGATGTTAAATGTAATGTAGTTCAGTGGAAGTTTGACTTTATTTTCATTTTACAGTTTTTCAGCATCGTTGATGCTTTTATGACTCATCATTTACTTGAAAATGTAGCCAGTGAAATTCATGCTCCTTGAAAGGATGTAATCTAAATAATGGATTCATTCTTTTTGTATTTGAATAATCTGTGTATTACAGCTACAAAGCTAATAGATGGCAGAATGTAAATAACAATCCTGCACTCAAGAACTTAGAATTATTCCATGTATTATAAACATATTTGTTTTTCAAATTGGTGCTTTCTTAAGTTTCTTAAAGCACAAATCTGAAATCTTAGAATATCTTAGTAACTCTGTTGCTTGGCATTAAAGCATGAATAGCTATCATCATTCCAAAAATTGCACATTGTATTAATATATGGTCTCTAATTGTAATACACTCGGGTATAATCAATAAGTGGATGCACATCAAGGTAAAATGGGACATATTAGTTGGTGTGACCAAAAGACCCATGGAATAAAAGGATTAGTGTGGATAAATTTTGCCTATAGAGTCATAGTACAGCATAGAAACAGACTCTAGGCAGAGCTGAGCAAGATGTCTATCATATTTGGATTATATTTCCCTGAACCTTTCCTATCCCTATATGTGCCCAAATTTTAAGTATTGTGATTGTATCTGCCTCTACCACTTACCCTGGCAGCTTGTTCCATATACCCACTACCTTCTCTGGAAAAAATTGCTACTCAGGACCTCTTTGAATCTTTTCCCTCTCACCTTAAATTTGTGTCTGCTGGTTTTAGACTCCCCTACCCTGGGTGGAAAATTATGATCATTCGCCTTTTCTTTCTCTTGTATGCCTATATAAGAACAGACCCCAGTCTTGTACACTCCAGGGTAAAGAAGCTCCAGTCTAGCCAGTGTCTCCTTATACACTTAAGCCCATCAGCTTTGATATTTCAGATTGGAGGATAGTAGAAAAAGTGGTATTCTGAAGTATAAAGTTATACAAGGATAGAAACATAGAAAACCTACAGCACAATACAGGCCTTTCGGCCCACAAAGCTGTGCTGAACATGTCCCTACCTTAGAACTATCTAGGCTTTACCCATAGCCTTCTATTTTTCTAAGCTCCATGTAGCCATCCAGGAGTCTCTTAAAATACCCTATTGTTTCCACTTCCACCGCCGGCGGCGGCAGCCCATTCCACGCAGTCACCACTCTTGTGTAAAAAAACTTACCCCTGACATCTCCTCTGTACCTACTTCCAAGAACCAAGATGCAAGAACAAATCACTTGGTTGATTCTTGTTAAGGTGTTGAATTTGAAGAATACTTGAAATAGAAGAGATCTTGCAGAAATGTTATAGCCCAAGGCAGAGGTACTTTTGGTTAAAGAAAGAAGTATCAGAGGGCAAAGGAATTACCGCAAGTACTGAATCACTAATATAATAAATAGTCAATGTCCATTACAGCCTGACATTTCAGCAACTCCCATCAATAACATTTAGGCCAAACAATTTTCAGTATAGGAATAGAACTGGTGAACGGATTTTTTTTTTCTCCACAGGGTTTATACATGCAGCCTCTCCGTCCTCCAAATGGTGTTTTGCACACATAAGTCAATGTCTGTGTCTTTGCTTTCTTCAATCATTTTATAGGTTTCAGGATTTTAGCTTATTTTGCTTGTTTCTTCTCTATCCAAGGGCTAAAAAAATAATCACTCACTGTGACTTGTATGTCTACCATAGGCTTTTCTATGTATAATAGATTTAATCAGATTAAAATGCTTGAGCTGTCCATTTCACCTATATTAGTATTCCCCTTGCTGCACTAATTATCTAAAATTACATGGACATGTTTATAGATGAAGCCATAGAGTTAGTGATATGAACCAGTCTTGGTTTGACAGGAAAAATTTTGTTTGCTGAGAACCACCTAGCCTTTTAAGCCAACATAAGAATAAGTACAAGGGACAGTATTTAATGATTTTAGCTACTTACCATTCAGTTTTGTATGGTAGTACTGAATGCACAAGAAGGCAGGTATGTAAAAACTATAACCAGTATATATATTTTTTTTTAAGTTCATTTTTGTGTTTGGATAAAGAATACTTTCATTTTAATTAATTAATAAATAAATAAATAAATAAATAAATAAATAAATAAATAAATAAATAAATAAATGGATAATTTTATTTAGTCTACTTCATTAACCAATAAGGAAATTGATAATATCATTGTTCTCTTTAGCTTGTGTAAGGATTTAGTCTGCAAAACTCTAAGTGATTACTTGATTACGGGTAAGCAGGCAGCAATTAATGCAGGAATCCTTTACACTAAATCACATAATTAGACGTGCCAGTGCAAAGAAAATCTGGTTAGATGTGTGTGAGTATTTGGTTAGAATGCCAGATTTGGAAAGTTGAGATGGTATTAAAGTGTTATGATTTCTAGTACCTTATTTCCCAGTTTTGCAAAGTCCTGTCAGTATTTTTTTTGAAGCATATTAGTGAAAGATTTTGGTATTTTTGTTGTTGTTGCAGGTATATGATGCTCATTGATGGCAAGAATGATGTGTTCATGATTGACCGAGACTTTGCAGTCTTTCATGTGGCGAACCTGGAGTTTCCTCTTCGGAAGGATCTTCGTCTTCATCTGAGTAATTCCTTACTTGATGGGGTAAGAAAGCTTTCTAAAGTGACTCTTTTAGGACAAAGCAACCGAAATTTGTTGCCATTACACTGAAATATTTTCAGTTGATTCAGATTTGTTTTGTATGGCAATATTCCTTTTGTGCCCTTTAATATATTGTTCATATTAGTAGATAGTTGAAAGTTTTTTGCCATGCTATATTGATTTCTATTTGGTTATTGCAATAACTTTAATAAAAAAAGCATTTCTTATAAACTTTGAAGCTAACTTGTGTTGATATATTTAACTTTTCAATTGGAGCAAATGAACTTCAATATGCCATTGGAAAGTAAAAGGACTTTTGTTCAGTGTATTGCAAAGCTGCATAATTAATTTTGTAGTGCTGTTGTTGCTATTGGTTCAGTTTCTTGGCCAGCAGTGAGATGAACACCTGGTTAATTAGCTTTTGGTTGCAATAGTTGAGAATTAAGGTACAAATACAGAAAATTTGTTGCTCATGATATTACCATGAGAATTCCCTCATTCGTCTGATCTGTCAGATGGCTTATTAAATCATTTGATGGTTGACACCTCTGACAAAAATGCACTCATTTATTACTTCCTTACACTATGGGTTTAGATTGTAATCCTAGATTGCAGTGAATCTATTTGACTAATTCAGTGAATAAACATGGGACTGAGAATAGTTTGAAAATACGCAGATCAGAGTTTCAGGGATCAAATTCCTTGTCTGAAGTGAATTTGGTTATCTAAGTTGGTGTTTTACAAATGATTTGAGTTTTTGTGCTAGAATGGGAAATGTCAGCTGAGATTCACAGTGACAAATGTGTTTCTCTGTGCTGAATTCAATCTGAGGTTTAAGGAAATGCTCACGACAATAACAGAGCATGGCAGCAAGTATCTCATGTCAGTGGAAGTCATTCATTGTCCAAAGAGAGAAGGCTATGGAGTGATGGTTATTGTCATTGAAGATCAATCATCCAAGCCTTATGGTATCATTGCATTATCTCCTCAGGACAATGTCTTCAGCTCAACCACCTTCAGCTGCTTCATTAGTCTGTCATAAGGCTGGAAGTGTGGAAGTTCATTAATGAAATGATTATATTAATGAAATGTTCAATACCATTTGTAATTCCTGTGCAAGTGAAGTATTTCATGCCACAAGAGTGCCAGACAATTACTAATCCCATCAAGGGAGACTCTAGCAATCTACCCTTAACATTCAGTGGCATAATAATTGGAGTGCTCCATCTTTAACATTCTGTTGGCTCACCATTGGAGTGGTCAACTAAATAATATTACTATAAGAACAGCTCAGAGATTCGATCTTCTGTGGTAAGTGAATTTGCTCCTGATATTCTAAAGGCTTTTCACCATCTAAGATGTATTTACCAAGATTGTGATGAAATACTTTCCACTTTCTTGAATAGGTGTAGCTCAACCTCAATATGGCTAACACGAAAGGGCACAGTTTTAAGGTGCTTGGAAGTAGGTACAGAGGAGATGTCAGGGTTAAGTTTTCTTACGCAGAGAGTGGTGAATGTGTTGAATGGGCTGCCGGCGACAGTGGTGGAGGCAGATGCAATAGTTTAAGAGACTCCTGAATAGGTACGTGGAGCTCAGAAAAATAGAAGGCTATTGGTACCACTAGGTAATTTCTAAAGTAAGTACATGTTTGGCACAGCGTTGTGGGCTGAAGGGCCTGTATTGTGCTGTAGGTTTTATATGTTTCTAATAACTAAAATAGTAACATCATCCAGGGCAAAGTAGTCTGTTCCATCTCCCTAAACTTTCATTCCCACTGTACTAGTGCATAGTGCCTGCATTGTGTGCTATTTACAGATGCAATGCAGTTACTCTCTGGACTACTCCAATATCACCTCCCAGACCCATGGTCCCAGACTCCTAAGTAGATCAAGGACTTTATGTTCAAAGATCATTACCACAATGTTCACAACAATTTGTACACCACCCTGACTTGGAAATGTACTTCAATTACATTGGTCTAAATCTTGGAACTTGCTTTGTAGCAGAGCTATGAAAGTACATGAAGCAAAAGGTTTGCAGCAGCTTAAGAAAAGCATTAAGGGATGGACAATAAATGTTGGTCTTGCCAATGATAGAGAAATAAAGTTGAAAACCCTTTGAGGGCTTGCTGATTTTTCCTGTGGTCAAATGAGTAGCTGACACCTGTTCCTTTGACCCACATGAGGGATGGTGCCATCACTAAAGTACTAGGAAGCTGCTGGTGTCAATAGAACTCCAGCCCATATGAAGAGACAGAGAAACAATTGGCTGCAAAATAATTTTTTCTCTGGGTTGCAGAGCTTGAATCGATAATATTCTGACTGCAGTGAAGAGTACAAAACAGTTCAGTGCTTGGCAATTATGGGTGGTGTAATTGAACTTGAGGCTCAATTGGAAAGCTGACAAAATTGAAATGTCACCATGATCAATGTGACTGTCAATTTGTGTGGGGTGTAAGTGTGCTGCAGTTACTGGCTTGAATATTGTTGGAAATGATGGTAATATGTGAACAGCAGCAGGTGGCACAGATGGGATAGCTGTTGGATCTGACCCTTTCCAAAAATTATTGCACTGTTTAAAATACGGAAAAGGAAAGATATTACTAGTAACATATACGTCACTTTTTCTCTTAAGTTTAATTCGAATGCATGTAAAAATATTAATGCTGAATGCTATTTAAGCTGAATTTTTAAACATTTCAAGAAGGAAAGGAACCTTTTGCTAGGCTATAATAATTATTTGAAGTTCTTTCTGAGCTCATGTGTTTTTGGTTTCGTTCCTAATAGTTTTTCTGTTTAGGATGCAGTGTAAAAGCATGAGTCTAATCATTTAAGCACTCATATGTAGTGTTATGCACTGATAGGTTGGAGTTGCAGTACTGTACTTTGCCTATAAACATTTCAGAAGGAATGTTGATTGCTATTTCTTTGGAGGAAAGGGAAAGGAGGGGTATAAAAGTAGTTCTCTGGCTCAGAAATGTGATCATAGTGACTGCATATGGATTTAAATACCATGGAAGTTTTTGGGGTACTTGAGGAATGCACTGCATTGGTCTGGTTGATTATTATTGACAGCTGCTGTGCACAATATATAGGTGCAATAAAAATACTGCTGTTTTGAAATTTCCCATATGAAATATTTGAGATATGATTTGTGCTGCTGAACTATTTCAAATTGGCAACAATTTATAGTACTTTAAGATTCCGATTTGGACTTAAGCTGTAACAGAGCAACAGACAACTTAGAAATCTGTTTTATGTTCTGGGCAGTAAAGCTTCATGGTTTGGTGGATAAGATAATCTGATAAGGAAATTGTTTTATTGATTTATAAAACTGGGCAGATTTAGCTCAATGATGAGAAGAAAGAACTATTTATTGCTACTAGATTGATATTGCTACCTGACAGTTCTGATTGATCTCAGTATCTAGTGTAACGTAAGCTAAAGAAATCATTTAAAATATATTTTGGATAATATAGCTGGTGCAGCTGGAGAGATAGGACAGGGTGCAATGCTAGCATTTATCCTGAGTGAAGAGTGATTTTTTTTGTTCCTCTGAATTTTTTAATTTCTTTTTTCATTTTATCTGTTCCTCAATAATAGGTGTGATTTTCCTAACTTACTCTGTGATGAATAGCACAGAAATTAATGTACACCCATGTTTTGTCTGTAATGTAATGTGTATTGCACCAGTGCATCTCAGTACCAGGCTTTTTCTATGATAAATTTCATTATTAGGCTCACAATAAACACTCACTTAGTGGGAAAACATTCCTTTAAACCTAATGAAATGTGAAATCTTAAATTGATTAACATATTCATAACTGAAATTTGTTGTGTCCCTTGCTGCATTTTAGAAGTGCGTATACACACACACACACACTATATATCTATATCTAGTAGATAAATGAAGTTAATTTATTTATTTATTTTAGAAGCCATTTTCTGGTTTGGTTAGTTCCTGTAGAGCATGTGTTATTGGACAATATTTTATGCTAATAGGTACAATTATTTTTTTAATATAGCAAGCAGATTAAGTGAAGTTACAATTGATCAATTAACATTTGAATCCCTGAACTTCATTATATTACTTGAATCACACATCAGATTTGTAAGTGTCAAATTGCTAATTCTTTTTTCTTTTGTTGTTAGGAAATGATAATTGACAAAGTAAATGGACACCCTGTTCCTCGATACTTGATATATGACATAGTAAAATTTAATGTAAGTATTGGCTTTGTTATTGGATTATTCCTTTAATAATTCTTACTATTTTTGAGCAGTGAGTTGAACATAAAATGAATTTTATATGGAGCGGCATTTGAACGATTTATTTTCATTCAGTTTTCTTCGAGGATTTGTTTTAGCTTTCGCATGAAAGTGAAAGAGTTAGTTGAGTATTTAAAGTTGGTATTTCACAGTGAATTCTTTCAAACAGCAAATAAGAAAATGCATTTACACTGCACTTTGAACTGCATTGATTGCCCAGCAATTTCTTTACAAAAATTTTCAATTTAGTCTGGGCACATGTCAATGATAAAGAATGTAGAGGACATTAACTCAAGGGAAGGGTATTTTGGTAACCTCCAGGTAATTGAAGTCTGGATCGGATGTGATGGTCTGTGTTGTAAGATAATTTAATTTGATGTCGTTTAGAAATTACACAGTTACTCTCAAAGTATGTGTTCACATTTATGCTATAGATGTACATCATTGGTCCTTGGATCAAATCTTGGTTCCTTTTGTTAATTTATGAATAAGCTTTGTAAGATAGTTTTAAAAAGTATGCATTTTCAAAAATGCAAACTACAAGTAATCCAGAAATATTCAATCATAAAAGATAATTCTAAAATTGGCATTGGTGGGTGATGTACAAGTACTGTGCAGTATTAAATACTTGAACTTTCTGGTATTCCAGTGATTATTGCTCTTGTTCAACTATTATAATGCTCATCACTGATATGATTGGATGTGCAAAAATAATAACTTTTGGGGTGGGTATCTTTAAGACAAGTTTTTTCTGGACTTAAGAAAAGTAGAAGAGAAAAACAGTTTATGTTCCTGTAGAAGTAAAAAATCTGCCTTCCACATCTCTTTTGCAATTACCCCTCCCCACCTTAAAAGCATGCTCTCTGGTGTTAGACCTTTCAACTCTTAGAAAAAGATGTCTGTCTACTCTTATCTATGCCTCCCATAATCTTATAAACCTCTATCAGATCTCCCCTTAGCTTCCAGCATCCAGTGAAAATAACCCAGGTTTGTCCACCCTCGTTATAACACATGCCCTTTAATCTTGGCAACAGTACAGATCCCTGTGGAACACCACTAATGAGACCTCCAGCTAAAATGAGTTCCTTTGGCCACTTCCCTGTCTATCTATGGGCAAGCCAGTTCTGAATACAAATGGACAGTTCACCATGGATCCAATGCATCTTAATCTTCTGGATGAGGGACCTCATCAAATACTTTACTAAAATCCATCCGCAGCTCTACCTTAATCAATCACCCTCATCACCCGTTTAAAAAAATTCAATCAGGATAGTAAGACATGACTTGCCCCACACAAGGCCATGTTGGCTTTCTCTATTTAGGCCATGGTTTTCCAAATGCTCATCAATCCTATCCCTAAGAATTCTCTACTAACTTTCCTACCACTGAGGTGATACTCACCAGCCTTTGGTTTCCAGGCTTATTCCTTGCTTTCTTCTTGAGTACTGGAACAACATTAGCTACCTGCCAGTACTCTGGGATCTCACCTGTGGCTCGAAGGGGCACAAAGATATTGGTCAAGACCCAACAATCCCTTCTCTTACTTCTATCAATAATCTGGGATGTATCCCATCTGGCCCTGGGGACCATCCACCTTAATGCTCAACACTGCTGCCTCCTTTATCTTGAAATACCGCAACATATAAACTCATTCAACACTGATCTCCCTATCCTCCTTGATCTTCTCCTTGGTGAATAATGATGTAAAATACTCTAAGGACTTCACCCACAGCCTCTGCATCCAAGTAAATGTTCCCCTTTATCCCTGAGTTGTCCTACACTCTGCCTGCTTATCTTCTTGCACTTGATGTATGTATAGAATGCCTTGGGATCACTTGCCAAGGATTTTTCATGGTTCCTTCTGGCTGTCCTAATTCCCTTTGAGTGCTTTTCTGGCTTCTCATAATCCTCAGTTGCTCTGCTTAATTCTAGCTTCCTAAACTTTACATACTTCTCCATTTTTTCCCTGATGTAATGTTGATTTCAGGGATCTCTTTTAAAAAAGTGACAAAGTTATCCTTTTCAAATGCCAAATCTAGTGCTGAAAGAGAAGATGTCATTGTTGCTCTGTCAGATATTATAAGGTCTAAACATTTTTTTATATTTCTTTACTCTTTTCCCCAAATGGTTCTTATAACATTTGTTGTAAATTGTAGTCAAACAGTATTTAGTTTGGCAATATTTCTTTGACTTCTGGGAAGCTGGCATTAGGGAATTGCATTGCTACAAAGGTGAATTTCGGATGTGAACTGAACATAATTATGTAAACTATGAGAGCCAGTTCAATAATAATGGCCTCAAAAAACTGTACTGAAATTGTATTAGTGTGAAACTGGATCATGCTACATACTTTCTATCCTATCTCCATGGTCCAAAATGATATTGCTGTTTTGATCATTACCCTTTAAGGATGTGAGTGTTTTGTTTTATATCACAATAAAATGGAATAAATGTGATTTTGAAGAAACAGTACTTTAAAAAAAAGCTGCAAGCGAAATGTGCTAAGACTAAGTCTAATGTTATTTTCTCAGATTAAAAAAAAACATTCAAATGTCAGCATTGGCTCATTTTTAACACTTTGGCATCAGCTTTGGCTGACGAGTAACATTCTTATTTGAGTCAGACGTCATGAATTTATCTGCATAATCATTTCACTGCGTACATGTTGCCTATGTTACAACAGTGACAATGTTTCAATACTACTCGAACTGTGAAGTGTTTTTCAAGTTGCAAGAGTGTGAATGCGGCAACCTCTTTAATAGTCAACTGAATTTGACTACAAAGGCAGTGATTTTTGATTACATTGACTTGATAGTATATCAGAGATAGTGTGGATGACTATTTCTTCAAGAACAGCAGAATGGCAATTGTGTCAGGAAACAGTGTTGAAGTGTGAAAAGTTGTTGACCCTGACTGCCAACCTACCATCTGTTCTTCCAATTAAAACACAAGTATACTGACAAATGAAGCCGAAAAGAAATTCAGAAAATAGGAGGCAAGAAAGTAAAGTTCTGTGTTTTATCTAAAGATTCAGCAAACTCCCAAATACATTTTAACAATTGTGCTTAAGCATTTAGATTGATTTGCCAGAGACAAATAGACAATCTTTCAACTTAGTTCTCAGTATAGCACTTGTATATGTTACTTTGCATGTCTACTGATTTCACATGAGCAACCTGTGGATGAAAGTACCAAAGTTAAAGTAGCTATTTATTGTTCCTTGGTATTGGAGAACTTTTCAGCTAAGTAGAATGGTTAAATTGCAATATTTAATTTTAAATTATGCTCTAAAATTCAGACATGTTCAAAATGCTGTGAATGATATATACTGGATATCTGAAATAAAAACAGAAAATTCTGAAAATACTGGTAGCATCCGTGAAGAGGGGAAAATAGGATTGATATTTTGAATTGGCATCCTTTTTGTACTTCTTTTACACTGCCTCACACACTGAATGCTTCTATAATATTAATAATAGAAAATGCTCATTCAGCTTAGCTAGAAATTACTCAGTGTATGTGCAAAAATAATTTCTAAAGTTTTGTTAAAGATTAAAATGGTTGAATGCATTTGAAGATGTTGCACTTTTGCAGATCTGCTATGCCTAGCAAAACGTCACTTCACCGTAATTATCCTTTTATGACTTCCTTTTACTAAGAAATGGACATTTGATCTTCTGGCTTTTGCAGTAAATTAACTTAAGACTGAGTTGTGTGAAACTAAAAGATTATATACACACACCCAGCTGAAGCAAATTGCTGAAGAGCAACTAGACAGTAGGTGAAAATGTCCCTGCTGTTCAGGTTCTAATGCAAAAATACTGCAACTCACCATCTGTGTGCAGCATAGTGAGATTGTTTTAAAAACTCTACAAATTGTATAAACATTTCTAATAGTTTCAGAAATAATTTCAAAAATTTACTGATTTATATCTGTTCTGTTTTTGCCACTGTTTTTATCTACCACATGAAATGCAATCTTACGCCATTAAATAAAAATAAATCTTTGCATTACTCATCCTTATGCAAGGCAACAAAAACTTGCATCATTACTTGCATCATGCTATGGCACAGAAGAAGGGCTTGGGGGGTGGGGGGGGGGGGGGGGGGGAGGCCACAAATCAAATAGCAGTGCGCCCAAAGCTTGAGCAAAATGTTTGGAAGGTAAGTGGTATTTTGACCTTCATTGCCAAGCGTTGGAATACCAGGATGAAAGAAGTTTGCTGAAGTTTACAGTGCTTTTGTGAGTTCACTCCGACAGTACCAAATGCTGTTCACATCAGTGTTTGTAAATTAAGATTATACTTTTGGAGTTGTGCAAGGTAGACTATTTGATCAATTTTTGTGATAAGATTTGGTGATGTGTGGTGTGATCTTACAATAAAATGAGTGGGGTCAGTTTTTACTTATTGGACTTCCAGATACTGTCATTTGAAGCAAACAACGTTCTAAAACAAACTAACAAGGTAAATACTGAACACAAGCAATTCAGCAGATGCTGGAAATCCAAAGCAACACACACACAAAGTGCTGGAGGAACTCAGCATATCAGGCAGCATCCATGGGAATGAATAAACTGTCGATGCTTCGGGCTAGGGCCTTTTTTAGGACTGGAAAAGGGGGAATTCAAAGATGGGGGGAGGGAAGTGGGGATAGCTAGAAGGTGATAGGTGAAGCCAGTTGGGTGTGGAAGATAAAGGTCTGAAGAGAAAGGAATCTTATAGGAGAGAAGAAGGGACCATTGGAGAAAGGGAAGGAGGAGGAACACTAGTGGGAGGTGATAGGCAGGTGAGAAGAGGCAAGAGGCCATTGGCAATAGAAGAGGGATCGGGGAGGGAAAAATTATTTACCAGAAGTCAAAATCGATACTCATGCCATCTAGTTGGAGGCTACCCAGATGGAATATGAGATTTTGCCTCTCCACCCACCCTGAGGGTGCCTTATCATAGTACAAGAGGAGGCCATGGACTGGGAATGGAAATGGGATTTAAAATGGTTGGACACTGTGAAATTATACTAATGAATGGAGTGGAGATACTTGACTAAGAGGTCCAGTAATTTATGATGGTCTTGCCAATGTAGAGGAGGCAGCATCAGGTACACTGGATGCAATTGACGACTCCAATAGATTTGCAGGTGAAGTGTTGCCTCACCTGGAAGGACTGTTTGGTGCCCTGAATGGAGGTGAGGGAGGAAGCAAATGAGCAGTTGTAGCACTTTGGCCGCTTTGTGCCTGGAAGCAGATTTGCGAGGATTGACGACTGGACAAGGGAATCACGGAGATGAGGGGTGAAGTGAAAGATGTGTTTGGTGGTAAGATCCCTTTGGAGATGGCAGGAGTTGCAGAGAATGATGTGTTGGATGCAGAAGCTTATGGGGTGGTACGTTAGTTTGAGGAAATGGAGGGGATGCAAGTGAAGCAGCATCATTGGTAGAGGAAGGCAACCCTGTTCTTTGAAGGAGGAGGGTGTATCTGATATCCTGGAAAGGAAAGCCTTATCCTGGGAACACATGCAACAGAGACAAAGGAACTAGGTAAAAGGAAATAGGGTAGATATTTAAAGTCTTCTAGGTATCCACAACGAAAGCATCAAATACAAGGCGGCACAGCTTTAAAATGAGAAGAGGAAAGTGTAAAGGAGATTTACGAAACAATTTTTTCTTTACACAGTGCTATGTGCTGGTAACATGCTGTTTGAAGAGTGGTGAAAGCACATATCAGTGTTTACAAGGGATGTAGACTGGCACGGAATGGAGGAATATAGACCATATGCAGACAGATGTGCAGTTTAAATTGGTGTTATGGTCAAAGGGGATGCTGTTCAGTGATGCTCTGTTAAAATTGACAGAAAGATGTAACTATTGAAAGTATCCCCTCTGACTGCCCAATAAGGTGAATGAATATCAAAATTTCATTAATAAAACATTGCAAGTTATTTTAGAATTACTCTGATGTACTAAATAATGGAAGCACTTGTCACTTTCTTGCTATCCTCCTTTCCCTCCCCCTAGCTTTTTATTCTGGCATCTTCTCCCTTCCTTTCTAGTCCTGAAGGAGGATCTCAGGCTGAAACATTGACTATTTATTCATTTTCATAGTTGCTGCCTGACCTGCTGAGTTCCTCCAATGCTTTATGTGTGTTACAATGGAACCTCTGCTGATTCTGTAAATTTCTGATGTTGTTCTTGAGAACTTTTGAGCATCTATCCCAAAAGATTTTGGTTGTTCAGAGTTTCGATTTGTAGTCTTTGCACTTCCAATGCAGAGATTTCAGAATGAACTGAACATTTTGTAGGAAAAATATTTCTCCCTCCTATTATTAAGTAATTACCTGATTTTCTGCATTAATTACTCATTAAATGTCATCTGATCTTCATGTAAGTTACAGTAATTGATAACCACAATCTGCCTGAACTCTGCACACAAACAGTTGTAGTTCCTCACATCAATGCTGAATACACCATTTAAGCAATCATAGTCTAGGTTCAAAAAAGTATGAACCTCTGGGGTAATGCCTTCTGCAGAAGTTATTTGGAGTCAGGTGTTCCAATCAATGAGGTGAGATTGGAGGTCTGAGTTGTAGATTTGCCCTACCGTAAAACAAGACACACGAAGTCAGGTTACTGACAGTGCCTGCTCTTCTCATGAAAGATCTGAAAGTTGTTTTGATCAAGGCATGGTTGCACATTAACAGAGCGTCTGAGATGAATTGTAGAGATAGGCATGAAGCTAGAAAAGGCTACAAAATCATTTTTAAAAATGTGAGTCGTCTTCATTCCACAGTAAGAGAAATTATCTGCAAGTGGAAGAAATTCCATTTGAAGAATTTACTTTCCCTTGCCCTGGGTATTGTGCAAAGATCACACCAAGAGCGCAACATGCAATGCTGATGGATGTGAAAAAGAATTCATGGGTAACAGTAAAAAAAACCTGCAGTAATCTCTAGAACTTGCTAAAATCTCTGTTCATGTATCCATTATAAGAAAAAAAGACTAAACAAGAATGGTATTCATGGAAGGACACCTCGAAGGAAACAGACAGACATACTTTATTGATCCCAAGGGAAATTGGGTTTCATTACAGCCACGCCAATCAAGAATAATGTAGAAATATAGCAATATAAAACCATAAATAGTTAAATAACAATAAGATAATCATGCCAAGTGGAAATAAGTCCAGGACCAGCCTCAGGGTTTCTGGCACTCCGAGGGAGGAGTTGTAAAGTCTGATGGCCACAGGCAGGAATGACTTCCTATGATGCTCAGTGTTATATCTCAGTGGAATGAGTCTCTGGCTGATTGTACTCCGTGCCTAACCAGTACATTATGGAGTGGATGGGAGTCATTGTCCAAGATGGCATGCAACTTGGACAACCATTGCTCACCAAAACAAAAACATGGCTGCGTGTCTCAAGTTTGCAAAAGACAGTACTTCCCACAGTGCTTCTGGGACAATGTTTTGTGGAGAGATGAGACAAAAGTTTAATTCTTTGGCAGAAATGCACACCGCTATGTTTGGAGGAAAAAAGATATTGCACACCAACACCAAAACTTCATCCCAACTGTGAAGCATGGTGAAAAGAGCATCATGGTTTGGGGATGCTTTGCTGTCTTGGGGCCTGGACAGCTTGCAATCGTTGAGGAAACAGTTAATCCAAAATTGTATGAAGGTATTTTTACAGGAGACTGAAAGGGTAGTGGTCTGTCACCTGAAGCTTAATAGAAGTTGGATGATGCAACAATACATTGATCTGAAACACGAGTAAATCAACAATACAGTATAATGATTTAAAAAGAAGAACATTTATGTTTTGGGATGGCCAAGTCAGAGTCCAGACCTTAAACAATTTGAGATGCCGTGGCATGACCTGAAGAGGGCTGTTCATGCAAGGTATTGCTGAAATATTGATGAACTGAAACAGTTTCGTATGGAGGAAGGGTCTAAAATTCCTCCTCACCTTAGTGCAGATCTAATTAGCAGCTGCAGGAAACATTTAGTGGAAGTTACTGGTGCTAAAGGAGGTTCTACCAATTCCTCACATACTTTTTCCAGTCTGGACTGTGAATGTGTAAACAATGTGTTCATAAAGGCACGAAAAGTACAATTGTTCATGTGTTATTAGTTTAGGCAAATTGTGCTTGCCTATTATTGTGACTTAGAAGAAGATGAGACCACATTTTATTAGTAGTTAATATAAAAAAGCCAGGTAGTTGTAAAGGTGCACAAACTTTTCTTCCAACTATATATTTGCATATAGCTAACTATCTATATCTATATATATATAGCTAGGGTGCCTATGACTTTTTCACTATACAGTGTTTGTCACCATAGAACAGGGAGCGAGTTTGTAAATCTGGTGGGACCAAAGGATGCTGGGAATTGCGAGAGTGGAGTGCCGCAGAAGGGGTTGAGGTGCAGATGACAGTGAAGGAGTGCCAGAGAGGGGCTTGGTGCAAGTGTTGCATTTGTTCTGCTTACAGGCGGAAGTGCCGGCAGGGAGATCACTGGGGAGAAGTGAATAAACAAACGAATCATGTAGAGAACGATCCCTGTGGAAGCGGAGAGTTGGCGGGAGGGAGGTGGGTGGGAGGGAGGGGAAAGATGCACTTTGTGGTAAGATCCTGTTGTAGGTGGTGGAAGTTATGGAGAATTATATGTAGGGTACAGAGGCTCACGGGATATAGGTAAGGACAAGAGAACCCGGTCCCTGTTATGGGAGCAGGAGGATGGGGTGATGGCAGATGTGTGGGAAACAGAAGAAATTCATGTGAAGGCAGTGTCGATGGTGGTAGAAGGGAAACACTATTCTTTGAAGGAGGACATCTTAGAACATTCTAGAAAGGAAAGCTTCATTCATTTTGAATGTGCACTGTTTATTACTTGTATCAGTTTTTGTTTTAAATCCAATCATAATTTTCAATTTGTGTATTTGTCAGTGGAAAATAAAATCGTGCTTGTATACCAGTGTTGTGATGTCTGAATGGAACAACACTTCTGTTTGTCTGTGTACATACTGGGTGATAAATTTGGGTTGATTTTAACAACACTTAAAGCTATTTTTTTAAACTGGAAAAACTGTCAAGATGAGGGAGTCAGCAGTTATACTAGCTGATGATCAAACAAATTAGACCATGATATTCTAAAATATTAGTCATTCTGTTATTTTAGAGGGGATTCCAAAAGAAAAAGAAATGATAACTGCAGTTCAGTAGAGCACACTAAAATCAAAATTGAGTTTACTGCTAAATGTGTTTGAATAGGTGCATTGAAAACCTTGCAGCAAAGTAATCAGCATTCACAATAAAAACCTAAACATTAATTACATACTTTTTTTTTACAAGAAAACATGGTCCATTTTAATGAAAAGTAGTCAATGTGTCCATAGTGTTGCTAAACTGCAGTGAATATGATTTTTCCAGTTCGTTTCACAGCAGAATGGTTGAAGGGAGTTAATTGTCTTGAACCTGGTTGGTACCTGTTGTGATGGAAAATAACTGGTTCCTTGAGTTGCAACAGTAGAGGCCTGGACACACACAGTTTTAATAATAAGGAATTTATTATTAAAGGGGAAGTCGGGTCAACACAAGCAACTACAATACACAGGAAGCGGTGTGGGGACAGGGTGCGGTTACACAAACAAAGAACAAGGGAAAAGCACTACAACAGCTATCCCCCTTGACCTTGGATAGCTGCGGCTCCCTTACCAGGACAAACAATAGACCTTCCCAAGCATAAATC
This sequence comes from Hypanus sabinus, assembly GCF_030144855.1. Taxonomy (NCBI): domain Eukaryota; kingdom Metazoa; phylum Chordata; class Chondrichthyes; order Myliobatiformes; family Dasyatidae; genus Hypanus; species Hypanus sabinus. Next base: position 101,572,961 of record NC_082715.1, on the reverse strand, counting down.
AATGCACTTACCTCCAATGTGGTGGTCTGCAAGAGAGGGCGAGCCAAGGCCAAGTCTCACCTATTAAAGCATGGGGCTGGGTGAGATAATCCAATTAAGGTGACCAATAATTTAGGTGTGCATTGATTAGTTGGGAGGGACCAAATGTTGATTGGCATGTGGTGTGTCCTCCGACCAGCCAGGTGGCAGTGCATCTGTCACATGGCCGGCATCTCTGGATACAGTACCTCCTACCTTATGATGGCTGTGGAAAGATGGGCATAGTCCAGATGGTGTGGATTTTTGATGTTAACTTTGTGAGGCAGCACTTCCTATAAATTCTACCAATAGTTGCGAGGATTGAGCCATTCGTAAGGAAGGCAAATGCAATGTTCGCGTTTATTTTGAGAGGGCTAGAATATAAAAGCAAGCGTGAAATGGTGAGGCTTTACAACGTGTGGTCAGACTACGTTTGCAGTATTCTGAGCAGTTTTAGGCTCACATAGTGAGTTCCAGAGGAGCTTTACAAGAATGATCCCAGGGTTGAAAGAGGTAATGTATGAGGAGTGTTTGATAGCTCTGGGTCTGTACTTGCTAGAAGAAATGGGGAGGAGGGAGGTGGGTTGGTGCGCGGAAATCTCATCAAAACCTAACAAATATTGAAAGGTCTGAATGAAGTGGATGCGGAGAAGGTGTTTTTTATAGTGGGAGAGTCTAGGACTAGACTAGAGGGTACAACATCAGAATAAAGAGATGAGATGAGGATTTTTTTCAGCCAGATGGTGGTGAATCTGGAATTCATTGCCACAGGAGGCTATAGTGGCCATATCATTGGGTATATTAAAGTGAAGGCTGGTAGGCTTTTGATGAATAAGGGTGTCAAAGGTTAAGGAGAGAAGGCAAGAGATTGGGCTGAAGGGGACTATTAAATCATTCAAGATATAATGGTGGAATTGATTTGATCGAGTGAGGGAACTAGAGCTCAATGACCTTCGGCTTGTTAGGGAGAGTGAGGAGGTGGTGCACAGGAACTGCAAGTAGGTAGTCACCACAGGGCCACAGAAGACAGATATGTGGGTGACTGTCAGGAGAGGGAAGGGAGAGCGTCAGCTAATGGAGAGCACTCCTGTGGCTGTCCCCCTTAACAATAAGTCCTGCATTTTGAGTGCCATTGGGGGGGGGGGGGTGAAGCAACCTACCTGGGGGAAGCAACAGTGGCCGTGCCTCTGGCACCGAGTCTGGCCCTGTGGCTCAGAAGGGTAGGGAATGGAAGAAGAGGGCAGTGGTAATAGGGGACTCTATATAGGGGGACAGATAGGCGATTCTGTGGATGCGACAAAGAAACAAGGATGGTAGTTTGCCTACCAGGTGCTGGGTTCGTGATGTTTTGAGCATGTCCACAATACAATATCCTGAGCTGGGAGGGTGAGCAGCCAGAGGTCACAGTACATATTGGTACCAACGACATAAGTAGAAAAAGGGTGGACGTCCTGAAAGCAGAATATAGGGAGATAGGAAAGAAGCTGAGAAGCAGGACCTCAAAGGTAGTAATCTCAGGATTGCTGCCTGTGCCATGTGACAGTGAGTATAGGAATAGAAAGAGGTGGAGACTAAATGCGGGGCTGAAGGATTGAACAGGGGGTGGAAACTGGATTTTTAGATTATTGGGACTTCTTCTGGGGTAGGTGTGACCTATACAAAAAGGACAGGTTGTACTTGAATCTGAGGTGTCCAATATCCTGGTGGGGAGGTTTGCTAATGCTGTTGGGGAGGGTTTAAACTAGATTTACAGGGGGCGGGAACTGAAATGAAGAGGCAGAGGATGGGGAGGTTGGAGCACAAATAGAGAAAACTTGTGGGGAGTTTGTGAGGAAGGATAGGCAGATGTTAGAGCAAAGATGCCCTCAGCATGATGGTTTGAAATGTCTCTATTTTAATGCAAGGAGTATTATAAACAAGGCGGATCATCTTAGAGCATGGATCAGTATATGGAACTCTGACATTGTGGCCAATACAGGGACTTGGATATCTCAAGAGCAGGAATGGCTGCTGAGTGTGCCAGGCTGTAGATGTTTTAAAAAGAACAGAGGGGGAGGCATGGCATTGCTAATTAGCCTACTGCAGAAAAGGAGGAGGTCTTGGAGGATGGTCTACTGAGTCAGTGTTGGTGGAAGTCAGAAACAGGAAAGGGACAATAACTCTACTGGGTGTGTTTTTACAGACCCCCCCAGTAGTAACAGGGCTATCGAGGAGCAGATAAGGAGACAGATTCTGGAACGATGCAACAATAATAGGGTTGTTGTGATGGGAGATCTTAACTTCCCTAATATTGATTGGCATCTCCCTAGAGCAAGGGGTTTAGATGGGGTGGAGTTTGTTAGGTGTGTTCAGGAAGGCTTCCTGATGCAATATGTAGATAAGCCAACTCGTGAAGTGGCTGTACTTGATCTGGTATTGGGAAATGAACCTGGTCAGGTGTCAGATCTCTCGGTGAGAGAACATTTTGGAGGTAGTGACTGCAGCTCTATCTTCTTCACCACAGCAGTGGACAGGGATAGGTGCAGACAATTTAGGAAAACATTTAATTGGGGTAGGGGGAAATATGATGCTATTAGGCAGGAACTTGGCAGCATTAATTGGGAGCAGATGTTCTCAGGGAAATGCGGGCAGAAATGTGGCAAATGTTCAGGGAACATTTGCATGGCATTCTGCATAGTATGTTCCATTGAGGCAGGGAAAGGATGGTAGAGTTAAAGAACCATTGTGTACAAAGTATGTAAAAATTCTAGTTAAGAAGAAAAGAAAAGCTTACGAAAGGTTCAAGAAACTAGGTACTGTTTGAGTTCTAGAAAATTACAAGGTTGCTAGGAAGAAGCTTAAAAATGGAATTAGGAGAGCCAGAAGGGGCCAGAAGAAGGCCTTAGTGAGCAGGATTAAGGAAAACTCCAAGGCGTTCTCATGTGAGATAGGACCAATCAGGTGCAATAATGGAAATGCGTGCATGGAGTCAGAGGAGGTAGCAGAGACACTGAATGAATACTTCGTTTCAGTATTCACCAGGAAAAAAGACCTTGGCAATTGTGGGGATGACTTATAGTGGACTGAAACACTTGAGCATACAGACATTAAGAAAGAGATGTGCTGGAGCTTTTGAAAATCATTAAGTTGGATAAGTCATTGGGACTGGATGAGATATACCCCAGGCTACTGTGGAAAGCAAGGGAGGAGTTTGCTCAGCCTCTTGCGATGATCTTTGCCTCATCAGTAGGGCCGGGAGGAGTACTGGAGGATTGGAGGGTTGCAAATGTTGTTCCCTTGTTCAAGAAAGTGAGTAGAGATAACTTAGGAAATTGTAGATTACTGAGTCTTGACTCCAGTGGTGGGCAAGTTGTTGAAGAAGATTCTGAGAAGTAGGATTTATGAGCATTTGGAGAGACATAATCTGATTAGGGATAGTCAGTATGGCTTTGTCAAGGGTAGGTCGAGTCTTATGAACCTGATTGAATTCTTTGAGGATGTAACAAAACACATTGATGAAGGTAGAGCAGTGGGTGGAGTGTACATGGATTTCAGTAAGGCATTGATAAGGATACCCATGCAAGGCTCCTCCAGAAAGTAAGGAGGCATGGGATCCAAGGAGACATTGCTTTGTGGATCCAGAATTGGCTTGCCCACAGAAGTTGGTTGGTTGTTGATGGTTCGTATTCTGCATGGAGGTTGGTGACCAGTGTGTTCCGCAGGGATCTGTTCTGGGGCCCCTCCTCTTTGTGATTTTTATAAATGACCTGAATGAGGAAGTAGCAGGGTGGGTTAGGAAGTTTGCTGATGACACAAAAGTCGAGGGTGTTGTGGATAGTCTGGAGGGTTGTCAGAGGTTAAAGTGGGTCATTGATTGGATGCATAACTAGGCTGAAAAGTGGCAGATGGACGTCAATCCAGATAGTGTGAAGTGGTTGATTTTGGTAGGTCCAATTTGAAGACAGAATATAATATGGTAAGGCTCTCGGCAGTGTGGGGGATCTGAGAGATATTGGGGTCAGTGTCGATAGGACACTCAAAGCTGCTGCGCAGGTTGACAGTGTTGTTAAGAAGGTGTATGGTGTGTTGGCATTCATCAACTGTGGCATTGAGTTCAAGAGCCATGAGGTAATGTTACATCTAAGCAAGACCTTGGTCAGGCCCCACTTGGGGTACTGTGTTCAGTTCTGGTTACCTCACTACAGAAAGGATATGGATACTATAGAGAGAGTGCAGAGGAAATTTACAAGGATGTTGCCTCGATTGGAGGGCATACCTTATGAGAATAGGTTCAGTGTACTTGGCCTTTTTTCTTTGGAGCGATGGAGGATGAGAGGTGACCTGATAGAGGTGTATAAGATGATAAGGAGCATTGTTGGTGTGGAGAGCCAGAGGCTTTTACCCAGGGCTGGAATGGCTAACACGGGGGGGCATAGTTTTAAGGTGCTTGAAAATAGGTACCAAGGGGATGTCAGGGGTAATTTTTTTACACAGAGAGTGGTGGATGCATGGAATGCACTGCTGGCGGCAGTGGTGGAAGTGGATACAGTAGGGTCTTTTAAGAGCCTCTTAGATAGGTACATGGTACTTAGAAAAATAGAGGGCAATGTGCTAGGGAAATTCTATACATTCTGTAGAGTAGGTTACATGGTTGGCACAATATTGTGGGCCAAAGGGCCTGTAATGTGCTGTACATTTCTATGTTCTATGTAACCAACATTACAAAGATTTTCTAGTAACTTCCTCTGAACAGCCTTGTTCTTCAGTGCTTTCATATTTATGTGAAAATGTAATGTAGTTCTTATCCTGTCAGTGTTGTGATTTTGATTGGGCTATTTCTTTGTACTTAATTGCAGCTGAAAACAAATCATACAGTCATTCCAAATGGTACATGTAGAAATGCACTCATCACTGCTCATTAACAGCTCCTCCATGGTAAGAGTTAAGAACACCAGGTTTCTGGGAGTGCATACAACATATGATCTCACCTGATCCCTTAACATCACCTCTTTAGTCAAGAAAACACCGCAGCGTCTCTGTGAGGCAAGCGAGGCTGCCACCCCCCCATTCTAAACAATATTTCCAGGAGCTCCATTGAGTGTCCTGTTCAGCTGCATCATTGTCTGGTACGGGAATTGCAAAGGCATCCGATCAGAAAACCTTACAAAGGATTGCAAAAGACTGCTGAGAGGATTATCGGGGTCCCCCTTCCACCCATCCGAGATATTTTTCAGGAACGCTGCATGCACAGGTCCTTAGCATTATTGAGGATCCCTCCCATTCATCCCACAATCTCTTAGACCCCATACTATCATGCAGGGCTTTTTCCCAGGGCTGCAGTGACTAACATAAGAGGGCACAGTTTTAAGGTTCTTGGAAGTAGGTATAGAGGAGATGTCAGGGGTAAGATTTTTACGCAGAGAGTGGTGACAACTTGGAATGGGCTTCCAGCGATGGTGGTGGAGGCGGATACAATAGGGTCTTTTAAGAGACTCCTGGATAGGTACATGGAGCTTAGAAAAATAGAGGGTTATAGATAATTCTAGGTAATTTTTAAAGTAAATACATGTTTGGCACAGCATTATGGGCCAAAGGGCCTGTATTGCGCTGTAGGTTTCCTGTCTTTCTACGAAGTACTGTAACATTAGGACAAGGACTCTTAGGCTGGGAAAAAGCTTCTTTCCTCAGGCTATGAGGGCACTGAACACTCTGCCACCACTCGTGCCTCATCACATATGAAGCTCCAGTAGAGTTATAGTGTTTACTTTCTAACTTGCGTGGTAAATGGATTTTGTTATTTATTAATTAATTTATTAAGTTATTTGTGAGTTGCATTGTGTGTTGTGCACCTTCGTCTGCTGGATTATGGTTTCATTTGGCAGTATACATGTATATGGTTGAATGACAATAAATTGAAGTTGAATAATCTCGTCTTGGGCATCTTGGGGACAGGTGTATATGTGAATGTATGCATGAAATATTTGATATTTTGTATTTCTGGGGCTTTTTATTGTAAAGTCAACAACACATGTAATTATCAGAATTGAAATTTACCTGCAATAAACACCCCATGCAAGGGTGTAATTTTCAGCAATACAAAACAGTGTGGGATTTTTAGAAATCTTCAATATCTTTATAAAACTAAATGATATGAATTTTGTAAAAGTTCCATCAAAAAAAATTACTTACAAAAAATTAGTGTAAAATTTCAGCTCTACCTTCACACATGTTTTATTTATTATTTTATTAGTTTGCAGTCAGTAAAATGTTTTAAAGTTTTAAGAACTTTTTAGTCTGATGGAAGGGTCATGGCCAGAAACGTTGGCCATTTACTCTTTTTCATAGATGCTGCTTGGCCTGCTGAATACTCCAGCATCTGGTCTGTTGCTTAAGAAATTGTCCTTTTCACTCTGGAAAATATTTCAAAGCGATTACAGTGGTAAGCCTACCTCATGATGTTACTATTGCCAAAGACCAGAGATTTCTTGAAGTGGAAACCTTACTGCATTTGATGTTGGAGAAAGTCCTCCGTACCACAGAGATCCACCAGCCTGTTATTGGTTGCTCTTCCTGGTCAACAGTGACTGGTGTTGCCTTGCTGCTGTCATCAGTAAATACTTAGAACCCAAAGCATGGAACTTTATGTCAGGACCAGGAATCTGTTTTTTTCTCCAAGGTTCCCTTACCTTGCCATCATTGTTTTTCCTCACTTGAATATGCCGTCATTTCTAAGCTCTGATCCCTCACATCAGATACTGACTTGCCTGTTAATGTCTTCTGTTAATTTGTTCCTATGTAACACTCTTGTAATTTGCCCTCACCCCCAGTTTCAGTCCTTTCCTGTAAAGTGCAGGCTTATCCTTATTTATAACTCTCCTGAAGATGTATTACCTTTAAAATCAGTAGTACTGGCCTTCTGGTGAGGATTAGCTTCTTAGAATTATTGTGCTATTTTTAAGTGGAGGACACATCTAAAGTTCAAAGTTTAAATTTCAAAGTAAATTTATTATCAAAGTACGTATATGTCACTATAAATCTGAGATTCATTTTCTTGTGGGCATACTCAATAAATTTATAATAGAAAAGGGTGCAAAACTGGGCTGAGAAGTGGCAGATGCAGTTCAACCCAGATAAGTGTGAAGTGGTTCATTTTGGTAGGTCAAATATGATGGCAGATATAGTATTAATGGTAAGACTCTTGGCAGTGTGGAGGATCAGAGGGATCTTGGGGTCCGAGTCCATAGGACGCTCAAAGCAGCTGTGCAGGTCGACTCTGTGGTTAAGAAGGCGTATGATGTATTGGCCTTCATCAATCGTGGAATTGAATTTAGGAGCCGAGAGGTAATGTTGCAGCTATTATCGGACCCTGGTCAGAACCCACTTGGAGTACTGTGCTCATTTCAGGTCACCTCACTACAGGAAAGAGGTGGAAGCCATAGAAAGGGTGCACAAGAGATTTACAAGGATGTTGCCTGGATTGGGGAGCATGCCTTATGAGAACAGGTTGAGTGAACTCGGCCTTTTCTCCTTGGAGCGACAGAGCATGAGAGGTGGCCTGATACTGGTGTATAAGATGATGAGAGGCATTGATCATGTGGATAGTCAGAGGCTTTTTCCCAGAGCTGAAATGGTTGCCACAAGAGGACAGAGGTTTAAGGTGCTGGGGAGTAGGTACAAAGGAGATGTCAAGGTTAAGTTTTTTTTACTCAGAGAGTGGTGAGTGTGTGGATTGGGCTGCCGGCAGTGGTGGTGGAGGTGGATACGATAGGGTCTCTTAAGAGAGTTTTGTATAGGTACATGGAGCTTAGAAAAATAGAGGGCTATAGGTAAGCCTAGTAATTTCTAAGATAGGGACATGTTCGGCAAAACTTTGTGGGCCGAAGGGCCTGTATTGTGCTGTAGGCTTTCTATGTTTCTTGAATCAATGAAAGACTGCACCAACTGGGTGTTCTGCAAAAGACAAACTATGTAAATACAAAAAGAAAGAAGAAACAAAAATAATAAATAAATAAGTAATAAGTATCGAGAACATGAGATGAAGAGTTCATGAAAGTGAGTCCATAGGTTGTGGGAACATTTCAATGATTGGCAAGTGAAGTTATCCCCTTTGGTTCAAGAGCCCGATGACTGAAGGGCAATGACTGTTCCTGAACTTGGTGGTGTGAGTCTTGAAGCTCTTGCACCACCTCTCTGATGGTAGCAGCGAGAAGAGAGTGTGACCTGGATGGTGGGGGTCCACGATGATGAATGTTCCTTTCCTGTGACAACGCTCCATGTAGATATGCTTGATGGGAAGGCTTTACCCATGATGCACTGGGCTGTATACACTACCGTTTATAAGATTTTCCATTAAAGGGGATTGGTGTTTCCATACCAAGCTGTGATGTAGCCAGTCAATATACTCTCCACCATACATCTATAGAAGTTTGTCGAAGTTTTAAATGTCCTGCTGAATCTTCACAAACTCTTAATCAAGTAGAGGTGCTGTCAGGTTTTCTTTGTAATTGCACTTACATGCTGGGCCCAGGACAGGTCCTTTGAAATGATACACCAAGGAATTTACCTCCTTCCTTGAGTGAATGTGAAATATATTATGTCATTATTTCATTGTAAAACCAGTTCTTCATGTTTGCTAGTGGACTTAAATTTGGTAAACAATATCTGAAACAGATTATTTAGTGACCTATTTCAGTGTTTCTTGTAGTACCATGTGCAAATATTAACTTCAATTTATTTTCAAATCAATTTGTTTGAGCATTCTGAAATCAAGGGCGGTGTCAGTAATTCAGAACTGAATGGGAGTTCCTTGGGCAACATTTGCTGTTTGTTTTATGAAAAAAGAAACTGGCCAAGAAAGCACCTTCAATAATGTTACCTCTGTTCTTTTTAATATAACATTCAGTACAAAATTTCAGTGTCAAAGTTGGCTTTTACTTAAGTTTGCTTACCCTCAATTTTAAGCTTAGGGCAGATGCACTGTTGTTTTCAATATGTATTATGTATATGAAAGTACCATCTCTATGTTTAATAACTAATGTACTAGTTATTTTCTTGCTGTTTAATCTTACACCTATTATTTCAATATTACAAATCCACACAGGTTCTTTTGGCTGGCTGTGGAAATATTTTTAAATGTTGCTGCTAATATTGAAAGAAAAATCTTTCCAGATACCATTTGCTAATGAACACCCAACTTGTGCACTTGTGTATGAAAAAGAGTTTGGGAGACTGGTGGGATGGATTTGTTGGCTGTTAGGCATCTTCTGTTGCTGCCAATTGTTTGTAGCTGCGTTTCTGACTTACAGACTGTCTGGATTACCAACAGTTCACAGGAACGTAATCCTATCATAACCTGGGGAGGACCTGTATGGAGTAGCTTGTGAACTGCTTGTCAGCATCATCATTATTATGTGCTGTGTCATATGACGTGAGCAGTCATGGTCTATGACCATGATTGTTCGGAGAAAATGTTTCTACAGAAGTGGTTTGCCATTGCATTCTTCTGGGCAGTGTCTTTACTTGACCTCAGCCATTATTAATACTCGACAGAGATTGTCTGCCTGGCGTCGTGGTTGCATAGCCACAACTTCTGATATGCACCAGCTGCTCATATGGCCACTCACTACCTGCCTCCATGGCTTCAAGTAACCTCGATCAGGGGGCTAAGCAGGTGCTACACCTTGCCCAAGGGGGACCTGCAGGCTAGCAGAGGGAAGGAGCTGCTTACATCTCCTTTGATAGAGAAGTATATATCCACCCTGCTATTTTAGCTAGTGTTTTAAGAAAAAAATGTTGTCACTCCGTCAATATACTCAAATGTGCATGGAGGAGCCAGTAAGTTAACAGTATGTTGTCAATCTCGACATGAAATCTGTAATTATCAGTCTCTTAGGAAAGGATTCTGTAGGGAAGAATGATCAAAATACGATTCTACTTATTTTATCCAACAAAAAAGAGGAGATTAAAGAAAAAGGGAAACACAGGCCAGTTAATTGCTAGGGAAATCCATTATTAATGATGTGATAATGGGGCACTTAAAAATCATAGAATGTTTAAATAAAGACATTATAGCCTTCTGAAGGGAGAAGCATATACAATAATTTTAAGTGCACCGATGTATCAGTGCTTGTGCTGGTACTGTAATTTGATTTTATTTTGAAGGAAATGTTTTTGTTGGGCAAGACCTATTATAAAAAAACTGATTTTGTAGCACAATATTCTATTTTTCTTCATCTAAATTTATCACTAACACTCAAATTTCCTCCTTTATTGTAAGCTTGTTCAGTCACAAAATTCATCTATTTGTTTCAATCATTTCATGTAACAGTTCCACAGTAAATCAAATTGTTTGGGTGAGGATGTTTCTTAATTTTTTTTTGGATTTCTTAATGGCCTCCAGTAATGCATTTCCTTCCAACATTTTTTATTTCGATAGATATCAAAGTTTTCCATAATAATAAATATCTGTCTTAGTCTCTTCACAACAAAATAAATTTCATCCGTTTTTATGATGCCTACCCTCAAATTTCCAGCATTAAGCATGTAAATCATCTCTTATACACTCTTTTGTTCCTCTATTCATTATAACATGCTAATCAGAGCCAAAGTTTGATAAAGGTTTTGCATAACCTGATAGCGCTCCAATTCTGTCCCTCCAGAAATGAACTCTGGTGCTTGGTTTGCTTCTCTTGTTCTTAAACCTGTGATACAACTTTAATAATTACAGTTGAAGTCAGAAGTTTGCATACACTTAGGTTGAAGTCATTAAAACTCATTGTTTAACCACTGCACAGATTTCATATTAGCAAACTATAGTTTTGGCGAGACGTTGAGGACATCTACTTTGTGCATAACATGAGTAATTTTTCCAGAAATTGTCTACAGACAAATTATTTCACATCTAATTGACTATTTCACAATTCCAGTGGGTCTGAAGTTAACAAACAAAATCAAAAGAAATCAGCCAAGACTTCAGGAAAAAAAATTGTGGACCTCCACAAGTCTGGTTCATCCTTGGGAGTAATTTCCAAACCCCTGAAGGTACCACGTTCATCTGTACAAACTATAGTACGCAAGTATAATCACCATGGGACCACACAGCCGTCATACCGCTCAGGAAGGAGACACATTCTGTCTCCTAGAGATGAATGTACTTTGGAGTGAGAAGTGCAATTCGATCCCAGAACAACAGCAAAGGACCTTGTGAAGATGCTAGAGGAAACAGGTAGACAAGTATCTATATTCACAGTAAAACAAGTCCTATATCAACATAACCTGAAAGGCAGCTCTGCAAGGAAGAAGCCACTGCTCCAAAACTGCCATAAAAAAGCCAGACTACAGTTTGCAAGTGCACATGGGGACAAAGATCTTACTTTTTGGAGAAATGTCCTCTGGTCTGATGAAACAAAAATTGAACTGTTCGGCTATAATAACCGTTGTTATGCTTGGAGGAAAAAAGGTGAGGCTTGCAAGCTGAAGAACACCATCCCAACTGTGAAGCATGGGGGTGGCAGCATCATGTTGTCGGGGTGCTTTGCTATAGGAGGGACTGGTGCACTTCACAGAATAGATGGCATCATGAGGAAGGAAAATTATGTAGATATAGTGAAGCAACATCTCAAGACATCAGCCAGGAAGTTAAATCTCGGTCGCAAATGGGTCTTCCAAATGGACAGTGATCCCAAGCATACCTCCAAAGTTGTGGCAAAATTGCTTAAGGACAACAAAGTCAAAGTATTGGAGTGGCCATCACGAAGTCCTGACCTCAATCCGATAGAAAATTTTTAGGCAGACCTGAAAAAGCATGTTTGAGCAAGGAGGCCCCTACAAACCTGACTCAGTTACACCAGTTCTGACTGGAGGAATGGAACAAAATTCCAGCAACTTATTGTGAGAAGCTTGTGGAAGGCTAACCAAAACGTTTGACCCAAGTTAAACCATTTAAAGGCAATGCTACCAAATACTAGCAAAGTGTATGAAAACTTCTTGCCCACTGGGAATGTGATGAAAGAAATAAAAGCTGAAATAAATCATTCTCTCTACTATTATTCTGACATTTCACATTCGTAAAATAAAGTAGTGATCCTAACTGACCTAAGACAGGAAAAGTTTTCTAGGATTAAATATCAGGAATTGTGCAAAACTGAGTTTAAATTTATTTGGCTAAGGTGTATGTAAACTTCTGACTTCAATTGTATGTTGTTACAATAATTTCCTTTTTTCTTGTACACAAAAGACTTGCATCTTCCCAGTAATAAGCAACTTTCTGATTCTTTAAACAAAGATGTACCATCTTACTCATGCCAGCAGTGAACTTCTCACAAATGAGAAAAATCTGCAGATGCTGGAAATCAGAGCAACTTCTTCTGGCCATATTACAAGTTCTGCTGTGATTTGTGGCAGTCATTCTTGGTGTTGCAAACCACTTCCTTCCGCTTCACTTCATGCTTTCTACTTTCTTGTTTAATGTTATTCACAAATTCAGCTAGAATTTAACAAACTAGAAAGGGAGAACCTATTTTTTCAAAGACAGTTATGTTTACTAGGTATTTCTGTACTGAATAAGTGCTCATAAGATTTATCTTCATTCCCTCTTCTTGAATTTAAACATAACCAATATTGAAAGAGAACATCATTTCCTACTATCAGTGTCCACCTAGAGAATTAGTTATGGGATGAAAAATTGTTTAATTAACAAATTTAATGAATGGATTGGTACCAGGATTAGTATTGGAGCCTCAAGTTCTTTAGATTTTTAAAAACTCTTATGAATAAATGAATGAAATAGCCATGTTTGACTGTACAACTTAATTTCCCACCTACATTTCTGAGAAAAATGCAGAGATTGTTAAATATTTGGGTTGGATATCCATAGGGGATTAAATTAAAATTATTGTGGTAACAAGGAACTAATCCTTAAATCCTGGAGACTAGTTGCCTGCTTTGCTGGACTTAATAATTGCAAATAATAATTAGCTAGTATAATTTAAACTAACTATGAATAAATTGATGTGATTTTGAATCTTGTTAAAAGTAATAAATACCACAGTTCTTTTGATTTTTTTTCTTATTAGTATCAATTATTGTATTTTTGTTTTCATGGCCAAATGTAGAATTTGACATTGAACATGGTTATGATTGTTTCAGAAGTTGGACAGTCATGATGTCATTTGTAGGGGTGTCTCAGTGTGATGTTCTTCATTCGCTGCAAGTGAAGTGAAAAGGAACACAATTCATTCTCTGCCACCATAAAGGCTGATTTTGATTATTATGAACTAGAAATGCACAAATGACTATTCTAGGATTACAGATTATAACTACAATTTTATTACATAAAATTTATATTTCTGAATGCTTTGGTGATGATAACATTGGAATAAAATATGCTACTGAACATGATGTGGTTAATTTGGCTTGATCAGTCTCAGTGTAACACAGCTCTAAGGCATGGATTTGTAACAGTTACGTGAAATAGTTGCATTTTAATTATTACAGTGCCTTTTAGATTCTTGCACACTTGTCTTTCAAGTAAATGACTATTGTCAAATTTAGTGTTGGAAATTTGAGAGTACCACTTGTTTTAGAGTGCAGTTAGACAATTTTTGCTGTCAAGATTTGTGTAATTTTTTTAAAAAGTATGCATAAATGTTAGCGACTTTGTTTCATTAACCAATTAAAGAAAAAAGGAACTAGCCTACTTAAAAATGCTTAAGTAGGACTTTAAAATGCTGCCATCTTTTCTTTTTAAAAATTTAGTTGTACCAAGCATAATGTGAGACTAATTGAACATCCAAAGAAATGAAAACAAATTCAGTATTTTGACATTTACTTTTCAAAAGTAAATTAAAGATAATTTTAATGCACCTGTAAGTTGTGTCTTTAATGAATGCAGCCAAGTTCTATTTTAAAAGAACATTTTTTAATGCTGTTCATCATGTTCTTTGGATGCCAAAAGTGCTTTACAATCAATTAAGTAAGTTTTGAAATGTAATCAATGATACAGGAAGGTCTTACAAGTGACAGCAATTGTAGGCATACATCTGTTTATTTCTAGTGACATTAAAAATAAGTATTGGATCTGATATCTGGAAGTACCACAACTAGACTATTAGAAGCACTTGGGAACACAAGGTAGAAGGATTTCTGAAATATCAGATAAAACTTTGTACTTAAAATATCTGGAGTGAGACTTTGAATACTGAATTTTAGAATTCACACCTTTGCTTTCTGCCTAGTTGGAAGAAAAAGCAATTGTGCATGTTTGAAGTGGAGCAGGCACAGTTGAGGGAAACTCCTAAGGTTAGCATTTACTAACCAAAAGAGACTTTTTGGTCTGCCTGGAGCATTCAGCTTTGTGTAAGATAGTTTGTTATTTGCTGGATTAATCTTCTTGACAGTGAACACTAAGTGAAGCTTGAAACAGGCAATTAATTGGCAGTGCATCAAGTGATCTTGTTGCACTTCCCAGGTTGTGGTACAGACTAAATATTGGGCAGTAAAGATAGAATGATTGTAGCAGATGCTATTGGTGTTGAATCCAAAAAATCCAGTGTTTAAAGCTGGAAGTCATTTCTGAGTCAGTACTGTGACATAATGATTCAGGTTAACAATTTAAATATTGTCTCTTTGCATGTGCCAGAAACCAGTTGCTGACAACCAAATATAGAAATTTAATACATGCTTTACACATTTTCCCGTTTGCTTCACATTTGAATTAAAACAGTTAACTATTTTACCCAAAACACAAATTGTGTTGTTGCATTATACTTCATGAAAGAAGCTTGTATTTTTGTTGGGATATGGACCCTATTTCACACTTAGCTGGCATCATCTTCAAGCTCTGTTAGGAGAGAGCTGTAAATGTGACAGGGGCCCTGGGGATTAACGTCTGCTGAGACGGATCTTGAGCTCCATTGTGTGAAGGCAAGCATGTACAGACTGACTCTGCTGCAGATGTCAGTTCATCAGAAATCTCCGGCACAGGAAGTGGCCACTTGGCCTTTTGTGTCCATGGCAGACAAAAGGGATAAATTCCACCAATGAGACTGATCCACTTTGTAGCTCTAAGTCTATATCCGCACTCATCTATGTACATTTAAATGTAATGAAGATTTCAGTCTTTTAAGGCAGTGATTTCTGGATCAAAGCAAAAAGAATGCTGGAAGAACATAGCAGGTCATGCAGAATCTCTGGAGGGAAATAAACAGTTGGTGTTTCAGGACGAGACCCTTAATTAGGACTGGCTTAGCGTGCCTTTCCTTATAATTGAAATGTTCCTGTCCATGTATGATGATACCTGTTGGGCAAGGAGAGTTTTGGACAGGTTTTGCTTAAACTATGACAATCTGCCTTAAAATATCAGCCAGCCTTATGGTTGAGGCAGTAATACTGATTTTTTTAGCAAGCTTTTTAAAAAGCCACAAACATGATCAACACACATTCTGGTCACTTTATTAGGTACAGGAGTGGAATCTGGTGTGGTCTTCTACTGCTGTAGAATGTTTGACATGTCCACTTAGAGATGCTCCTCTCTACCCCACTTGAAAAGTGTGGTTATTTCAGTTACTGTCACCTTCCTATCAGCTTGAACCAGTTTGACCATACTTCGCTGACCTTTCTTATTAGCAAGGCATTTTCACCCACACAGCTGCCACTCACTGGTTGCTTCTTGTTTCTCGCACCATTCTCTGTGAACTCCAGAAACTAGTGTGTGTGAAAAGTCCTGATCAGCAGTTTCTGCATCACTCAAACCACCTCGTCTGACACCAACAATCTTTATACGGTCAAAATCACTTAGTTCACATTTCTTGCCTATTCTGATGTTTTGTCTGAACAAGTGAACCTTTTGATCATGCTGCAGGTTTTTAATCCATTGAGTTGCTGCCGTATGATTGGCTGATTAGATATTTGTATTAACGAGCAGGTGTACCTAATAAAGTGGCCACTGTGTTTAGAAGGTAATATTGCATTGATCTGAAACATTATTTCAGATTTTTCATAATGTTTTAGTATCTATTATTCATATCAATAAAGTTATGAATTATTACAAATTGCTGACAACATCCAGACAGTTTCCAGTGATTATAGTTTTTTGGCATCAGTATCCCTTATATGAATAATCTTGTTCAGAAATCACAATTATAGCAACATGGTTAAGATTATTTGTCCCATTGAGTTTGGATTTTGTGCCAGTTCCTAGTAGAGTAATCATGTTAGTCCCATTCCTCTGCCCTTTATCCATAGCCATTTCTTTTGATTATGGAATGAAAATACTGTAGAGAATAAAATTTCATAAATCTTACTGATGATATCTTGAAACCCTTGTTAATAGCTTCAGTTACCATTATCCTATTTGAACCTTAAATTTAAGGAAGCATGGAGACTAATGTATAAAACTGCAACAGTAGAACTGTGAGCTCTAGCTGGAGGTGATCCTGCAAGCCAGACCACAACTTATTTGGAAATATTATTTCAGAGAACCCAATGTTACTGAAGTTGCATTGCTGTATTTGAGTATCATTGCTTGTGGCTTCATGCAGTAGAACCAAAAGGAAGGAAACTAGCGACAGGAAGAGGGAATCAAAGACAGGTAAAATGGGTTTGAGATACAGATTCGTACTTGTAGTCAAAATTAACTACTCTGTTCCAGTATTTGAATTCCAGAAGAAAATGTGCAACCAGAAGTCAGATAACAGGGCCACAACCTTAAAGGTGGACTCTCCCTTTCCAGAGGTGCTGCCTGACCTAATGAGTTCCTCCAGCAATTTTATTGCAGTTTGTTTTTGCTCTGTAAGTAAAATTCAAAGTTACACTAATTATTTTACCTTTGTTTCCTTTTAGGGAAAGCCAGTTGGTGATTGTGACTTTAATGTTCGATTGAGCTGTATTGAGAAGGAGATAATACAGCCACGACATGAGAAAATGAAGACTGGCCAGATTGACAAAACTAGGGAGCCATTTAGTGTCCGAAACAAGCCATTCTTTGACATCCATGCTGCAAGAAAGGTGAATACGAAAACAAAGCACAATATCTGATGTTTTTGCAGTAATTAATAAAAGACCAGTGGTATGAGATAGTATGCCTATCATATCATAAAACAGTGTTGGAGTACTTGAACAAGCATTATTGGTTTTGCACTCTTTACTTCAGGGTGTTTTTTATTTGTGAGGGGGGGTCTAAAATCAAGTTTTCAAGCTCCTGTTCAAGCTGTTCAATCACATGATCAGTTTCTTGTATAAGATAAATGTTTGATATCTGTGTCCTCCCTGTTATCCTGGAGGGGGGGCGGGGGGTGCAGACTGGATGGTGTACCATTTCTTTACATTAAGCATTGATGGCACAACATGTGAAGCATTATGTAAGTATTTTCGCAAATTAATTTCTTTGAATAACTTGAAGATGACATCATAGTCAGGTTGCATTTGTTCTGTATGCAACTACTTTGTGGTTGGACATGAATCAGAATCAGGTTTATTATCACTGGCATCTGAAGTGAAATTTGTTAACTTAACAGCAGCAGTTCAATGCAATACATGCTCTAGCAGAGAGAAAAAATAATAAAATAATAAAAATAAATAAACAAGTAAATCAATTATAGTATAAGTATATTAAACAGATTTTTAAAAATGTGCAAAAACAGAAATGCTGTATATTTTTTAAAAAGTGAGGTAGTGTCCAAAGATTCAATGTCCATCTAGGAATCCGATGGCAGAGAGGAAGAAGTTGTTCCTGAATCGCTGAATGTGTGCCTTCAGGTTTCTGTACCTCCTATCTGATGGTAACAGTGAGAAAAGGGCATCCCTTGGGTGCTGGAGGTCCTTAATAATGGATGCCGCCTTTCTGAGATACCGCTCCCTGAAGATGTCCTGGGTACTTTATAGGCGAGTACCCAAGATAGAGCTGACTAGATTTACAACCTTACGCAGATTCTTTCGGTCCTGTGCAATATCCCCTCCATTCCAGAGAGTGATGCAGCCTGTCAGAATGCTCTCCACGGTACAACTATAGAACTTTTTGAGTGTATTTGTTGACATGCCAAATCGCTTCAAACTCCTAATAAAGTATAGCCACTGTCTTGTCTTGTTTATGGCTACATTGATATGTTGGGACTAGGTTGGATCCTCAGAAATCTTGACACCCAGGAACGTGAAGCTGCTCATTCTCTCCACTTCTGATCTCTCTATGAGGATTGGTATATGTTCCTTTGTCTTACACTTCCTAAAGTCTACAATCAGCTCTTTTGTCTTACTGACATTGAGTGCCAGGTTGTTGCTGCGTCACCACTCCACTAGTTAGCATATCCCAATCCTGTACACCCTCTCGTCACCACCTGGGATTATATCAACAATGGTTGTATTATAAATAAATTTATAGATGGTATTTGAGCTATGTCTAGCCACACAGTCATGTGTATATAGAGTAGAGCAGTGGGCTAAGCACACTCCTCTGAGGTACACCAGTGTTGATTGTCAGCGAGAAAGACATGTTATCACCAATCTGCACGGACTATGGCCTTCCGGTTAGGAAGTCGAGGATCCAGTTGCAGAGGGAAGTATTTCACTTCTGGAGTGACATCTTACACAAGAGCAACATCTTACTCAATGTCAGCAAGTCCAAGGAACTGGTTATAGACTTCAGCAGGAGAAAATTAGAGCTCTATGAGCCAGTCCTCATCGGAGGAACAGAGGTGTAAAGGGTCAGCAACTTTAAATTCCATGGTGTTATTATTTTGGAGGACCTGTCCTGGGCCCAGCAAGTAAGTGCAAGTATGAAGAAGGCATAGCACTACCTTTATTTCTTGGGAGTTTGTGAAGATTTGGCATATCATCTAAAAGTGTGACAAACTTCTATAGATGTGTATTGGAGAGTGTATTGACTGGGAATTTCAGCCTGGTATGGAAACATCAATGCCCATGAATAGAAAATCCTACAAAAAGTAGTGGATAAGGCCCAGTCTATCATGGGTAAAGCTTCCCCCATCATAAATGTATCTGTACGGAGTGATGTTGCAGGAAAGCAGCATCTGTCATCAGGGTCATGTTCTCTTCTTGCTGCTGCCTTCATGAAGAAGATACAGGAGCCTCATGACTCACATCAGCAGGTTGAGGAACAGTTATTACTCCTGAATTGTGAGGCTGTTTTACCAAAGGGGATAACTTCACTCAACTTCATTTGCCCCATCATTGAAGTGTTCCCAAAACCTATGGACTTACTTTCAAGTTCACATCTCACATCTTGTTATCTATTGCTTATTTATTATTTTTCTTTCTTTGTGTATTTGGACAGTTTTTGTTGTCTCTTGCACACTGGTTGAATGCCCTTGGTGCAGTCTTTCATTGATTTTATTATGGATTTATTGAGTAGGCGCAAAAGAAAATGTCTCCCAGGGTTGTATATGGTGACTTAAATGTACTTTGATAATAAATTTACTTTGAACTTTGGTACTTGTTAACAAGTACAGTATGATCCACAATAAGTGCTATGCAGCTGATGACTGAAGTCAAAATGTATAAGAACTCATTTGATTAAACTTGCTATCCATGTATGGTAGGTGGCCATTTTTGCATGCATCTGAAAATGGTGATTTCTGCTGTTGATGATAGTGCACTTTGAATTAAAAGCTGCTTCTTCTTCTTTTGGCTGTCCATTGATTTTGATGTTGACTGTGCTGAGAGTTTAGTCTCTGCAGGCACGTAGTCCACATAGCTCTTCTTTTATAGGCCAGAAGACCAGCATTGGATTGACACTGTCTCTCACATCAGATGCATTTGTGATTTGACTGGTCTAACACCGAATGTCTGCATTCATGACCTGCTTCATATTTCTTCTGCCTTTTCTCCTTGATAGCTGGGATTGACTTCTTGACAATGCAGCACCAACATCTGTCCAAAGCATCTTTCTCCCAGGTGTTGACATTCATGTCAGTGTTCTTCATATGGCACTTGAGCACATCTTTGCAATGCAGCTTCTGACCACCATGCTTCCTCTTTCCTTCATGCAGCTCACCGTAGAAAACAGCTTTGGGTAAATGATCATCGCTCATTCTTGTGACATGACCAGTCCAATGCAGCTGGGAAGCTGTGATGAGCGATTCTGCGTTGACTGTCCCAGCATGTTTGAGCATCTCCACATCTGGTACCCTCTCTTGCCACTTGATGTGTAATATTTGGCGTAAATACCTGAGTTGTATCTTGGTCAATTTCTTGATGTGCTTCTGATACAATGTCATCATTTCAGTTGAATAAAGCAAATCTGGTAAAACAGCTGTGTTATACACTTTGACCTTGGTTGCCATTTTAATGTCGTGAGGAGACCAAAGACACTTCTGTAAAGCACCAAAGACTTCTGTAGCTGATTGAATTCTCCTCTCGGCTTCCAGATCTGATGAACTGGTGTTCGTCACAGTGCTTCCGTGAAAGAAAGAGTGAAAGAGTCAGAACATTTCAGTGCTACCCCATTGACCGATATGACTGGTGGGTGGGTCTCACTGGGATTACACAGAGGAGGAGGCTGGTACAGAAGTTCGGTTTTGGAGACATTGATTCTTAGGCCAAAAAGAGTGGCAGCAAACGAGAAGTGGTCTACAATTTCTTGAATCACATTAACATCAGTAGCAACCAGGGCTGAGTTATCTGCATACAGAAGCTCCTTGACACATATCTCTCTTGATTTGGTTGAGGCTTAGAGTTTGGACAGGTTGAACAATTTTCCATCTGAGCGAATCCTGATGTACACACCTTTGTCCAAATTATGGTCCATTATTTCCAAAACTGCAGCAAGATATAGTGTGAACAAAGTTAGAGCAAGAACGCATCCCTGTTTTACCCGTGGTTGATGGTGAAGGCTTCACTGACGTCTCCTCCGATAGTTGCTTTGTCAGACATGTTCTCATGAAACAACTTGATCATTGTAACCAGCTTATCTGGACAGCCATAAGTTTTGAGCACTTCCCAGAGTGTTTCTCTGTCCACTGTATCAAACGCTTGTGAGAAATCAACAAAGATAATGTACAGTGGTTGCTCTTCCAGCCTTAAAGCCATTTTGGCTTTCAGGAAGCACATCTTCTGAGGTGATCTTGAGCTGGTTGAGCAGTATCTTCGCCATAATCTTGCCAGCTGTGGACAGAAGGGAGATTCCTCAATGGCTTCCACAAACACTACAGTTGCCTTTCTTCGTGTAGATAATGATTATCAGCGCATCCTTGAGGTCCTGAGGGAGACATTGATTCTTCCAAGCATTATATAAGTTTAACAGTTCAGTCTTCAGAGCAGGACCACCTCGTTTCAGTACATTTGATGGAATGCTGTCTTGCCTGGGTGCTTTACCACTTCTGGTATCTTTTAAAGTCTTATTAAGTTCTGTCATAGTGATGAGTCCACATAGCTCTTCTCTTACTGGCCTTGTTGTGAGCCTTTCACATGTGTTGCGGTCAGCCGCACCTTGTTGGTTTAGAAGGTTAAAGAAGTGTTCTCTCCATCGCTCAATGATGTCTTTCCTGTCAGTGCATAGCTTGCTCCTATGTACAGTTTTTACTGGGGCCACTGTATTGCTTCTTGGACCATAGATAGCTTTCAGTCCTGAGAAGAGCCCATGGTAGCCATTCCTGTCTGACATTGCATGCAGTTCTTCCGCTTCCTTATTCCACCAGTTGTTCTTCATAGCCCTGATCTCCCTTTGAACTTTGGCTTTCATGGCCTTAAATGCTGCTTTGCTTCTTTCAGAGTTCACTTTGAAATGACACATGTAAAAGCATAACTTTAAGCAAAGAAATTGAATGGCTGGATGCTGACAAAAGTTGTGTTTTTAATATTGTGTTAATGAGGTAGCTTTTTTCTTCTCTCCAAGGTTCTGTTAGACTGGCATTTTTATGAATTCCAAAGTATTGCAGTAACCCTGAGATATTTTCAGAAAAGTCTAGATGGGTGAAATATTTAGTAGAATCAACATAAATAGAGGCAAAGGTGAGAAAGCAAAGCATTCTAGACTGGAGAAGTCATCTAAATCTGGAGATTTAGTAATTTCATTGTTTGTGTTCTTGGAATGTCTCAATGAATTTTCAGTAAGAGAAATTGTACTACCTTTAAAAAGCAGTGTGATCTATGGAAATGATATTAAATGAAATTGTTGCAAATTGCTTGAGATGTTATGGATATGACTCATATCCTGATCTAAAATGTGCTTTCAGTGAGTGACTTTAAAAGTTGAGGGAAGCTCAGGGTGTTCTAGACCTCAGGCACTGAGGTGATCAGCTTTCATAGCCAACCCATTTTGGGTCACCAGACAGGTACTCGGGCAGAAGCTAAGTGGGACGTTGGTATGCTCCAAGGAGGAACTGGTCCTGCATATCCAGATCACTTATAGTTGCCCCAACAGAAGAAAAGATTTGTGTCACTGCATCTTGATAGGTCCACCTCCACCTAGCACTGAATTCAACAGCAGGGATCCAATCCTGTAAGAAGTGTAAGATGTAGTGACGAAGGCAAGGTGATGAGCACTGTCCCTGACTGCTTAAACGGCTGTGGAGGATACTGAGAGTCATTTTGAAGAGAGCAGTGAAGATTTGCTGACTGAATCCTGATTCCAAAGGAAGAAGACTCCAGGAACATCAACCCGTTCAGGATTGTCTCTGCTTAGTGTCAAAGGAAAGATTTTTTCCAGCATTGTCACAGGCAGCTGTTTGCTTTCCTTACCAACAATGGCTATGTTGGTGCATCTGTGCAGAAAAGAGGTATTCCAGGACTGCCAGGGTGTTTCGAGCACACGGGAATGGTGACCCAGCTCATCCTTGAGGCACGGGAGAACAGAGGAGACCTGGTGGTGCTGTGGCTCGAGCTGGGCAATGACTATGAATCATTCTCTCACAAGTTGGTGCATACAACCATGGGCAAGCATCATGTTCCAGGCAAAGTAGCAGATCTCATCCTGGATTATTACAACCACTTCAGAATGAGAGTCTCATCAGGCCAAGCAACATTGGAATGGCAGAAAGCAGACATCGAGATTATCATAGGCTGTACTATCTCTATGAATGTCTTTTCCCTTGCAATGACTATGATTGCAAAGTCTGCTGAACCAGAGTGCAGTGGACACCACTCCAAGTCTGGTGTATGGCAACCGCCAACTAAACTTTCAAGGATAACCTGACAGGTCCATGGCTGGAGCTAGGTGGATTCTGCACGGACTGGATAAGTTCATTAACTGGGCAAGGATGTTTCAAGCCCAAAAAGTCGAAATCACTGGTGTTGAGAAAAGACAAAATCACCGACATCACAGGAACACTCATTCCAGCCATCTCTCATAAGCCAATGAAGAGCCTTGACTAGGTATTTGACGGTAGTCTGAAAGACACAACATCAGTCCAGGTACCTGTCAGGAGCTGGAGGGCTGTTCGAAAGTAGTTGAGTGGTTAGGACTACCTGGCAAGTTCAAGGCATGGATGTGCCAGCACGCAATCCTACCAAGGATTCTTTGGCCATTGCTTATATACGAAGTTCCGATTTCCACTATCAAAATCTTAGCGAGAAAGGTTGACTGCTTTCTCTGGAGGTGGCAGGAATAGCTCAATACTTAGCAGCATTGCCCTCTATGGAAAAAGCACCAAGCTGCAACTGCCCTTGAAATTCTTGGAGGAAGAGTTCAAGGTGACAAGAGCTAGAGAGGTGATACACTGTATGGAGTCCAGTGACCCAAAGGTGGCCCATGCAGGCGTCGTTGTGAAGACCGGGAGGAAGTGGAGAGTGGTACAAGTTGTGCAGCAGGCCGAATCTTGGCTGTGACCCAATGTCTTGGTGGGAACAGTGACCCGAGGAAGAGCTGGCCTGCAAAGCTCCCCAGGTATGTCACAGCTAAAGGGAGGGAGAAGTGCAGGCTCATCCAGGAGGAAATAAGAGCAGCTGTGTATGAAGAGAGATCCACCAAAGCAGTTAGCATGGAGCAGCAAGGAATTTGAACCAGATGGGAGCAGAGCAACACCAAGTCAAGTTCCTTGTCCAGGTGTGTGTGATATCTTGCCCAGCCCAGCCAACCTGCATTGCTGGGAGAAGGTTGATGCCCCACTACATGTCTGTTGTGTTCCTAGAGGACATTTTGAGTTGCTGCCCAAAAACTCTTGGAGAGGACCAGTGCTGCTGGAGATGTAACTGATTATTGAAGATGTTCATGGAAGGATTCTTTTTAACAATCAGTAACTGCAAACAAGCTCAGCAATGTTATCGAACATTGTGACAGCAGGAGAGCAACCAAAGGCAAGAGTAAAGGCACCAATAGGGATTCCGGCACCCGCTCGTGACTGACCTGGAGAAACAACTAAAGTTCTCAGAGCACATCGTCAACACCACTTTGAGACCAGACATTTTCCTGGTCTCAGAGCAGTAAGACAATTATCTTGTTGGAGCTGACAGTGCCGTGGGAGGAAAGTCTGGAAACCACTAGCTTCATATAACCACTTGTTGTAGATAGAGTAACACATGTGATGCCAAAGGAACTCAGCAGATCGGGCAGCATCTCTGGAGGGAAATAGATAATCAATATTTCTGGTCAAGAACCTTCATGTGTTATAGATTGAGTTGCGGTAATGAATAAGCAGAGTTTGAAAGCAGATGAGAAGCAGAGTTTAATTAAACTTTACGCAGGGTTGAGTGTAAAAGTGGTGAAGTTATTGAATCCATTGGAAATAACATCCGCCATCTGCTTGTTTTTTACAGTCTAGCACTCTAGGATTTGAACGCTCTGTAACCTTTATCCTTTGTGAACACCAGTTACAATGTTTCAGCCGGAGTAGCTGCTGAGGCCACTGAGTTAATTTTTGGCAATTATTGTAAGCTATTGAAATTAAGATTTTCTTGCATTTTTCATCTCTGAGGTACTTCAGTGCCAATATACAGTATGTAATAGAACATAGAAATTTATAGCACATTAAAGACTTCAGCCCATAATGTTGTGCCAACCATGTAACCTACTCTAGAGACTGCCCAGAATTTCCCTAGCACATAGCCCTTTATGTTTCTAAGCTCCATGTACCTTAAAAGACCCTATTGTATCCACTTCCACTGTCACCATTCTCTGTGTGAAAAACTTACTCTTGACATCCCCTTGGTACCTATTTCCAAGCACCTTAAAACGATGTCCCCTCGTGTTAGCCATTTCAGCCCTGGGAAAAAGCCTCTGATACACCTCTATCAGGCCACATCTCATCGTCTGTCACTCCAAGGAGAAAAGGCCAAGTATACTCAACCTATTTTCATAAAGTACACCCTCTAATCCAGGCAACATCCTTGTAAATCTCCTCTGCACTCTAGCCATAGTATCCTCTATAGTTTGCAAATGATTCTTAATGGATTCTGCATCACATTTCCTTATTTGCAGGTCATTAAAGATGTACATGAAGATGTTTGTGTGATTGAGTTGATTAACTTTGAGAAATGTCAAGTAGTTGAAAAGAAAACTTGAAATATAGTGAAAGTGTATAAAAGAGTCTACTTTGATGGATCTTCCATTGCATTATACGTATGTCAGCAGATCATGTTTAATTGTGCTTCCACTATAGCAGTGATTTCCACTAACTTTGTTATTTTATTATCAGTATCTTTTTTAATTGAAGCATGAGCTTACAACAGAAAGAAAGTTTTGTAATGATATTAATATCAGCTCAAGCATGTGTCCATTTGATGCAGCTTATAATGTACGAGACAAAATGGAAAAGCCTAGAGTATCAACTTGTCTATAAGTACTGTAATATTTAATTCCAACATCAAGGTTAAGCTTGAAGGTTTTGGGAGGAAAGTAGATGTATAAATGTTAACTTAATACCTGTGAAACCACTTTTACCAAATGTTATACTTTATAATTTATAAACTAACAATGCAAGCTATTTTTGATTGCAGCATAAATTTAAAAGTATATACAAAATCATGCTTGGCTATTTTTCACTGTAAATAACAATCAAATTTAGATTCCAAATCAGAAATAGTTTAATCTGCTAAAGACTATTCCATGCAATTAATAACGTGTTGGAATTATCTAATAATCTTTATCAATAGACTACACAAATAACTCAATCATACTTCACCCAAGCAGGAGTTTGCTTAGGAAGCTTCCAAGAATTTGAAAGACAGTACATTTTGAAAATGTATACCATTTCAATAGTGAAAGTCAGGCAAAGTTGGCCTAGCTATTTTCCTGTGGAAGAGTTTGTTAACTAAAAATATTGAATTGTTGCTCTCATTCCGTTTCATTGGGACTAAAAGCCACCTTGATGTGTTTCTTCTCTTTTCTTTTACTTTATTTGTTGATGTGCTTTATTTGCCATTGTGCTCCATTTGCTTTCAGGAAATTTCTACAAATGTTTCTCTTCCACCATATGGATAAATAACGCCTTTAAAAATATACATCCCTGACTCACCCAGTTCAATCTCAACAAATAACTTGTGAAAAGTATCCATACATTTAACTGAATAGTAATTTCATTCTGTGTCTGCCAGTTGGTAGAGCTCTTGTCTCTGAGTCGGGAAGCTGTCGGTTTAAATCCCACTTTAACCTATTAATTGAGTTAATAATGCTGACACAATATTGGCAGGTGAGACAAACTGAAACTTTGGAAATTTCATATGTAACATTAATATATCTGATTCAGGGCATTGGTGGGCAGGAATGA
This sequence comes from Hypanus sabinus, assembly GCF_030144855.1. Classification (NCBI taxonomy): domain Eukaryota; kingdom Metazoa; phylum Chordata; class Chondrichthyes; order Myliobatiformes; family Dasyatidae; genus Hypanus; species Hypanus sabinus. The sequence continues at coordinate 101,546,313 of NC_082715.1, read as the reverse complement.
AAGGAGATGATTGGAATAGACTCAGGATGGTGGAAAATGAACATGTTGATAAGTGAGAAATGGGATGATGGGAGATTGGGTGGTGAGCAAGCATTAGCGAGAACATTATTGTGGAGGTAATGAAACATGTTTATTAGCAGGAAAACTAGGACCAGAGATGTGTACTTGAGGAGAGCCAGTGGATGTAGTGTACCTGGACTTCCAGAAAGCTTTTGATAAAGTCCCACAAAGGAGATTAGTGGGCAAAATTAGGGCACATGGTATTGGGGGCAGTGTACTGACAGGAAACAAAGAGTAGTGATTAACGGGTCCCTTTCGGAATGGCAGGCTGTGACCAGTGGGGTACCGCAAGGTTCAGTGCTGGGACCGTAGCTGTTTACAATATACATTAATGATTTAGATGAAGGGATTAAAAGTAACATTAGCAAATTTGCCGATGACACAAAGCTGGGTGGTAGTGTGAAATGTCAGGAGGATGTTATGAGAATGCAGGGTGACTTGGACAGGTTGGGTGAGTGGGCAAATGTATGGCAGATGCAGTTTTATGTGGATAAATGTGAGGTTATCCACTTTGGTGGCAAGAACAGGAAGGCAGATTACTATCTAAATGGAGTCAAGTTAGGAAAAGGGGAAGTACAACGAGATCTAGGTGTTCTTGTACATCAGTTAATGAAAGCAAGCATGCAGGTACAGCAGGCAGTGAAGAAAGCTAATGGCATGCTGGCCTTTATAACAAGAGGAAATGAGTATAGGAGTAAAGAGGTCCTTGTGCAGCTGTACAGGGCCCTGGTGAGACCCTACCTAGAGTATTGTGTGCAGTTTTGGTCTCCAAATTTGAGGAAGGACATTCTTGCTATTGTGGGAGTGCAGCGTAGGTTCACAAGGTTAATTCCTGGAAGGCGGGACTGTCATATGTTGAAAGATTGGAGCAACTGGACTTGTATACACTGGAATTTAGAAGGATGAGAGGGGATCTGATTGAAACATATAAGATTATTAAGGGATTGGACACACTGGAGGCAGGAAGCATGTTCCCGCTGATGGGTGAGTCCAGAGCTAGAGGCCACAGTTTAAGAATAAGGGGTAGGCCATTTAGAACAGAGATGCGGAAAAACTTTTTCACCCAGAGAGTGGTGGATATGTGGAATGCTCTGCCCCAGAAGGCAGTGGAGGCCAAGTCTCTGGATGCATTCAAGAGAGAGTTAGATAGAGCTCTTATAGATAGCGGGGTCAAGGGATATGGGGAGAGTGCAGGAAAGGGGTACTGATTGTGTGTGATCAGCCATGGTCACAGTGAATGGCGGTGCTGGCTAGAAGGGCCAAATGGCCTACTGCACCTACTGTCTATTGTCTATTGAAACCGTTCAGGATGATTGTAGGAACAGTTAGTTAAAATAAAGAGGTCAAAGGTAGAACCCAAGTAGAAGAATATGGATGGCTTGGAGTCGCTGGCAGCACGTGGTTATGCCTTATAACTTGAAGTAAAGGAGTCTTCAGCCCTTTGTTAACACCAGGATCAATGTTTAATGTCTTTGCCATTCGTGGAGTTTTTATGTGGTAGAATTTTGTATTAAGGACAGAAAAACAAGTTTTGCTATTTGTATACTATGTGCTAAGAATCCTGATCAAGTATCTATAAATTTGCTACTGCTACATGAAGTATGATTAAAAAAAATACAATGGCTTAATGAAATTTTTTGTAGGCCTCTATTTTAAAAAGTAAAATGCTTCATTAACTGAAAAAAATAAAGCTTATTGCTAGGCAAATATTGGATTGATTTGCAAAAAAGTGTGCTATTTTGGATTTTCAACACAAGATGTGACGATTAAGCTGTAATCCTGGGAAAAAAAGAGTGATTTTATTAGGTGTGTATTGATGAAGGAAGAAATATTATAGATGTAATGAAATTTAAAAATTCAGAAACTGTAGCTTCTTTTTTTAGTTTAATACATTGTAGTCTATATAATAAGCTAATAAAAGAAAATTGTATAATATCAAGAACATGAATCTCAAGGTAGTATATGGTAACATATACTGACTGTAGATGATAAATTTGTCTAGAAATTTAAGTTGTTTTCAAAGCTGATGGCTGTAAGAAATCAGTTACACGTTAATCTATTGTTCTGTCAACTATTTTTTGTAAAGAAAGCGCGGTAGAACCATTAACAAATCCAAATTCCGAATTGTATTTATTATCACTAAATTGTAATGTTCTGACTGTTATTTTCCAACAGTAGTACAGTGCAAAGACAAATCTATACATTACAAAAATAAAATTACTGTACCCCAGTATCTTGGGCTACATACACCCAGTGGTCACTATAGTATGTACCTCCTGTGGCCACTGAGTGAATGTTGGTGGTTGTCTAATACTGTATCCCATCTATTTCAAGGTTTGATGTGTTGTGCATTCAGAGATGCTCTTTGGCTGACCACAGTTGTAATGTGTGGGGTTATTTGAGTTATTGTTACCTTCCTGTCTGGCTATTCTGCTCTCATCTCTGTGTTTTCACTCACAGAACTGCCATTCACTGTTTTTTTTTGTTTTTCGCACCATGTTCTGTAAATTCTCGATATTGTTTTGTTTGAAAATCTCAGGAGATTGGTGGTTTCTGAGATACTCAAACCACCCCTTCTGGCACCAACAATCATTTCGTGGTCAAAGTCACTTAGATTACATTTCTTCTCTGTTCTGAAGTTTGGTCTGAATAACAACTGAACCTCTTACTAATTTCTGCATTCTTTTATGTGTTGAGTTGCTGTCGCATGACCGGCATATTAGGTATTTCCAGTAATGAGCAGATAGAAAGGTGTACCTAATAAAGTGGTCACTGAGTGTATAATTATTATGGAAATTAGTGTTACTTGCTGAAACTAACATTTACATTTAATTAGTTTTATAATTAATGCAGTGTTGGATTTTAAGGCAAAAATCGTAGTGATTTCAATGTGAAATGATGTCAGTGAGCTCCAGCATAGATTTGGAGATCGCTTTGCCGAGCACCTTCGCTCCATCTGCCACAAAAACTATGATCTCCCGGTGGCCACCCATTTCATTTCTCCTTCCCATTCCCATTCCGACATGTCAGTCCATGGTCTCCCCTACTGCCACAACGAGGACGCAATCAGGTTGCATGAGCATTGATTTCTCGAACTTCTGAACCCTCTCCTCCTCTTTGCCATTCCAGTTTCCTGCTCACCTTTTCTTCTACCTGCCCATCACCTCCCTCTGATGCTCCTTCCCCTTCCCTTTATTTCATGGTGTCCTGTCCTCTCCTATCAGATTCCCCCTTCCCTTTATCCCTTTCATAAATCAACTTTGCAGTTCTTTACTTTACCCCCTCCTCCTCTCCTGGTTTCTCCTATCACCTGCCACCTTGTACTACTCCTGCCCCTTCCCCATCTTCTTAATCTGACTTCTCCCTTTCCATTCCAGTCCTGAAGTAGTGTCTCGTTATGAAAATGGTCCATAGACACTCCCCGGCCTGCTGAGTTCCTCCAGCATTTTGTGTGTGTTGCTTTGGATTTCCAGTATCTGCAGATCTGTGGATTTTAAATAGTGGAGCGGTTGTTTCCACTACCAAGAAAAACCTAAACTATATAGCAATTTTCCCTTACCTAAAGAAAATTCATTTCTGAAAAGAGTGGATGAAGGAAGGAGCATAGATACATCTGTTTTGTTAGGTAAGCATAAGTGAGAGCGATACTTTGGAGGTTAGGTTATTGAGATGAACTAAGGTGAAAGGTATTCATGAAGCATGAATACCTTTTGATCCAAATACCCTTATAAGAATATAAATTATATTCAATATACTACAATATTATATATTACAATGTATTGTAAAATTATATGCAATCTGGACGCATTAAGAATAAGACCTCGACCAATTCCTATTCTGTACTTGTCCAACTTATGATTACAAAGACAGTGCAATTCTGAGCCACAACATTAACTTTTACATATTATATGCTCTGTAACATACATATACTTTTTTTTTGGTTTGCTTTGGTGAGTGTTGTGATTCACGGGAGAGTTGGAATCCAAATTTGAACGTTTTTCTTGTGATTGATACATTCCATCATTGAAATTGGTACTAACAAGCAAAGGAAGAGCCATGAGAGAATTAGTGTTTCTAGGTTCTCTTTAACTTTTTTTTAAAGTTGCTGATATGCATAAGTTTAGGTCTTTGAGAGTAGGACAGGTAACCTCATGATAATTATTTTACTTGCAAATGTAGTACAGTTTTAAAAGTTATCATTATTGTTGAACAGTGCACAATGTTATGCTTTTTGATTCTGCTTGATTTTGTACTATGTATGGTGTTAGAAGTACGAGTTTAAATAATCAGCAAGTTTTATTTATTTACTACAGAGTGGTGAACAGCTTTGGACTTTTCATAGTGTTGTGGGTTTTGTCTTGGAAGGACACTTATTATGAGAATGGATAGGAGACACCTGTTCCAAGTCTTTGAATGATCCGCTCATGAAATAATGCCATATGTATAAATAAGGAGTCTCATTCATATCATGCATTGTGCTGGAGAATGATGATATAACCCTGCATTCGGAATTCCAGTTGCACACAATTATTTTGCTTTGGTAAATACATTTCATAATGAATATTTTTGAAGGTATTGTTATTAGGTTCTATCTAGGCATACTATTGAAGCTATGTTGGATTTGCAATGCATTCTTTTTGATAACAGCTGTGTTCTGTGATGTGGCTGTTGCTGATCTGAATTTGAATTCTCCAAACAGTACTGAATGCTCACAACTAACCTTCAATCTAATAACATATGCTAGCCACTGAAGCACAAAATGAACAGCTGCTTCAAGTAAGATCTCAATATACTGAAAAACATAGGCAGTTTGCCATCATTTTGTTGTAGATCACTTACTTCACTTTTTTCTATCCATAATGTTAAGCCCTTCATTGGTTTTAATTGTACATCTGTTGTTTCATAGTTTGTTTGACCTTTCATTTGCAATATAGTTTACCCTACTGTGACTCTCCAGTGCTGCCGTGTCCTACAGTTATACAATGTGTGTAGCAACTTTCATTAAATAATGTTCAGTTGAGGATCTGTTGAGTGTGTTGTGTATTGCTGCAAAATAAATAATTTTCTGTGCCATTTTTTCAGAATTTCATGTGGGGCCAGTCTTTAGTTTTCAGCAGGCTATTCTGGATAACTTTCTTCTGGTGAAGGTATTAAAAACTCTGTAGGTGATTCAGATAACTGCTCCAGTTTGTATAAATTATTATCCCAAAACAGAACCTAACTATTAATCTCAAATTTATGAACTCAATTGCCATAAGAATTTTTTGGGTGATACATTTTGGAATACTAGCATCAGTATTTACTTTACAACTCATTTTGGAGTTGAGAAGTGATGAGCCAATTGAATTGCCCACAATCCTTTTGGTGAAGATAATTTCACAGTGCTGTTGGATGTGGAATTCCAGCATGTGGATCCTGTGATAATGAAAAGATGTGATACAAGTCAGGGTGGTGTTTAGTCACAGAGTCATAACGTAGAATAACAAGTCTTCTGGTCATGTTCATGCCACCCATCGATCATTCATCCACATGAATTCCATTTACCCGCACGTTTACAAGATCCTTATGAGAATATTCACTTCCACCACTATGCAGCCAGTGCTTTCCACATTGCATGCAGTGTTTGTTCTTCAATATCTTTAGGGTTCTTTTTCTCGGCGGGAAACCAATGGATAGTCTTTTTTTACAATGGACATAAACAAAGTCCTTTCATTTGTGATTGTTTGGCGATAGAGGAAATATAAATGCTGTAGTATAACAGAGTGTTTGAGCTGAGCTTCCATCAAAGGAACATAATCTTAAATTTGATAGATTTATCATTTGCACTAAAGATTTGTCAAATCAGGAGTTGCTCCTAATGCTGACAAGTAGGTCTTAGGGGTGGTTTTGATATGTCAGGGGCAGAGTTTTAGTCAGAGAATGTTTGCTTGATGATGCACCATCAATAACTCTTGGAGACGTGAGGCGAGATATAGGCTTTTATTGGCTGGAAGAAAGAACAAGCAGCAATTAACCACCACACTGCATCCTGGAGACTGAGGCCGGGGTTGGAATCGCCTTTATACCGGGGTCTGTGTGAGGAGCTACGGTCAGTGGGAGGAGCCACAGGAGCAGTCAGCAGGGGGGCATGTCCAGACAGGTATATGTAGTTCACTAAACTTGAATACTTCAGAATACTGACACTAAAGGCTGTTTTTTTCTCATTGTATAGTCAGTTGGAAAGACAGGCTTTTGGCTTTGTCAAATGGAAAATACTGAAATAGGACAGGGTTTTAATACTGTTGAGAACAAATATGAGGGGCTGGAATGACATACTGAGGTAATCAAAGGACAAAATGTAGATTTGGGAATATGTGGAAGGAAAGGATGCCAGACCTTTGTAGCCCATCCATAGTGCTCAGAAGACACTTGTGTTCTAAAATAATCTGTCCATATCCCATTGTTGCCAGGTTCCCTGTGGTCTGGAAGGCACACGGAACCATGATTAAATGTGTTTAAAAGACTAATGCAAAGCTCCCAGTTCATTATAGTAAATTAAATAGATTAGCTGGTGCTCCCATCCACTTTTGCTAAATCTGGAGGCGCTTGGAATGGTAGAGCTTTGGGATGGAGTAGGGTTTAAGATTAAAAAAAACTTTTGCCTCTCATCTGACCTCAACCAGCTTACTTTGGGAATATTTAAAAAGTCATTCATTGTTTTGGAACAGCTACAAGAAAACTATAAGTTGTTTAACTTAATTATTAAATTGAGAGGAAAAACTGTTAAAACTTCTCATGCTCGTATAATACAGAGCATATGCCCATTGCTGACATCCAGAACAATTCTATTAATCCCATTCTGCCACCTGTAACCACTTACATGCCAACAAATGCTCCCCGATTCTCCTGTCATCCACCTACACCTAGGATAATTTCCAGTCGCCAGTTACCTTGCATCAGTGTCTTTGTGTCTTGCGGTAGGAAGTCAAATGCTGTCACAAGGCGAACGTGCAAACCCACATACATAGAACTGGAAATTGAGATTAAGGTTAAGCCTAGGTTACAGGCTCTGTATTTACTGCTGTACAAAAAAGCTGGATGAACTCAGCAGGTCGGGCAGCATCCGTTGAAATGAGCAGTCAACATTTCGGTTCAAGACCCTTCATCAGGACTGAAGGAGGAAGGGGCAGGGGCCCTATAAAGAAGGTGGGGGGGGAGGGGGGAAGGTGCCAGGCGAAAAACCAATCAGAGGAAAGATCAAGGGGTGGGGGAGGGGAAGTAGGGAGGGGATAGGCAGGAGAGGTGAAGAAGGAATCTAAGGGGAAAACACTATGGGTAGTAGAAGAAGGCAGAATCATGAGAGAGGTGATAGGCAGCTGGAAGAGGAGGCAGAGTGAAAGTGGGATGGGGGAAGGTGGGGGGGACGGACGTTGGAGAATTCGATGTTCATACCAAGGGGCTGAAAACTACCCAGAAGGTATATGAGGTATTGCTCCTCCAACCTGAGTTTGGCCTCATCATTGCAGTAGAGGAGGTCATGTATGGACATATCCAAATGGGAATGTGAAGCAGAGTTGAAGTGGGTGGCAACCGGGAGATCCTACTGATTCACTTTGCCAAGCGTTACACTCACCCCTATTTTAATTACTTGATTTTGCTCTTTATCCTGTAATCAGTGAAATTTTGTATTATTATTGTATTATTATTTTAAAAAGAAATACAAAGTAGTGAAGAAGCTTGGATGTTCTTCCCCATAAAAAAGGCTTTATTCCAAATCACTTGATCAAAAGCATTTATTGTGGGGATTTTGCTTCTCTAAATGAGGATTGTTGGAGGAATTTTCGTATCAAGCAGTTTGTTCCTTGGAATTGAAAAAGTGTATGCCAAGTGGTGTAGGCAATAGGATTTACCATATGGATCTGTATAATATGAAAGAATAAACCATCTGTATAATATGTTGGAAAGAATGCCACAAGTTTGTTTTGATAGAGTGCCTAAGTTGTTCAAATATATTGGGCCAGATTTTGCTGCAGCAGGACATTGAATGGCACCTGCTGTTAAGCAGTTAGGTTTTTAATTTCTTTGTATAGCTAATTGCAGAGACTACTAGTTCATGATGCATTTAAACCAGTGATCTATTGTGCATCTATATGGAGGTTTAGTGCCACAATAGCTGAATGTTGGGAATGGGTAAATTTCCTGAAGTAGCTTGGTGGTTAATGCTTTGTTGTATTACTTTATAGAAATTCAGGTAGACTGGGTAATGACATCTTGATAGCAAGGCAGTGTTGGCTGCTGATCATACATGTTTAGTTTAAGGATAGGATCAGACTTTGATTATGTTGGGGCACACTTAGGGTCTGCTGTGCAGTGCCAGGTGAAGTCGTGGAAACACATTCAATCAGGGGTTCAAAAAGGATGTAGATAAGTATGCAGAAGAAACTATGTACAAGGCTGTGGGTAAGGGTAGGAGAGTGGGATTAGCTGCATTTTTGTCAAATAGAGCTAATGCAGACTTGATGGGCCATTTGGGCACATTAGTTAAAAACCAATTTATGGCATTCCTTCCATGTTGTTTAGAGGTTTTTGGTAGTGTTTTGCAATTGAATAGCTTGCTGACACTTGCTCTCTTGGACACAGTTGCTTAAATGGGGTAATTTTAACTTTCAAAGAGATCGGTGAGGAATAAGCAAGCTAGCTCACACTGTGAAAGTAATCATCTACTTTAGAACAATCAGCACTAACACATTTCAGATACAATAAGGGATTGCTGATGTGGTGTGGGATAGAGTTGGGAGCCAGGCTGTGTTTGATTTAATAACAGATAATGAGCTTGAATTAGTTAGGCTAATAGATGTGAATATTTATCTGAATAAATATAATAAAATAATTTAGTATTATATTTAAAAATCAGAAATGTACAACAAGTATCTTAATCTCAGAGAGTCAGCATAAAACAGGAGCAGAATTAGGACGTATGGCCCATTGAGTCTACTCTGCCATTCCATCATGGCTGATTTATTATCCCTCTCAACCCCATTATCTTGCCTTCTCTCTGTAACCTTTCACACTCTTGCACAAACTTGTCAACCTCTGCTTTAAATATACCCAAAGACTTGGCCTCTACAGATGTCTGTGGCAACAAAATCCATAGATTCACCACCCTCTGAATAAAGAAATTACTCCTTATCTCTGTCTACGGGTATTCTGAGGCTGTGCCCTCTGGTCCTAAACTCCCCCACTACAGGAAATATCCTCTCCATGTCCACTCTGTCTGTGCCTTTCAATATTTCATAGATTTCAATGAGTTTTCCGTTCATTCTTATGAATTCCCTATACAGGTCCAGCAGAGTTGTTAGATAGAAGAGTTTAAGATGTGGAATTTTTTACCGAGAGAAGCAGTTGGCATCACCACAATTATTTTTTCAACCATGAATATTACATGGATATCTTGTTTCAAGAGAAGATCACTCCACAGATTATGACTACTGAAAAACACAAGTGGTGACAACAGGTGGAGGCCATTCTGCCTGTCAGCTACACCACCATTTGGTAGTACAATGTCTTATCCATTATTGCTTAAATCCACTTTCCTGCTATTTCCCATAACCCAAAGTTCCATTACAGATTAGCAGCCTATTTATAAAATATAATGAAGGACATTGCCTCCACTGCTCTTAGAACCATAGAACACTACTGCATAGAAAACTGGCCTTTTGACCCTTCTAGTCAGTGCTGAAACTTTATTCCACTAGTCCTATTGACTTGCACCCAGTCCATAACACTCCAGACCTCTCACATTTATGTATCTATCCAGTTTTATTCTTAAATCTTAAGAGTGAGCCTGCATTTACCACGCCAGATGGCAGCTTGTTCCACACTCCCACCACTCTCTGAGTGAAGAAGTTCCCCTAATGTTCCCCCTAAACCTTTCCCCTTTCACCCTAAAGCCATGTCCTCTTGTATTTATCTCTCCTAGCTCTTGATCAGGGATTTCTCTTAATTGAAAAAATCTTCCAGATTTCAATCTTAAATATGTACTCCCTGTTTCCGAGACCATGCCTTCTAGTTCTGAAGTTTCCCATGGGATGAACTATGTTCTCAGCATTTATCCTGTCTAGCCCTTTAAAGTTTAATCACTGAATTTCACACTCGGTAGATGGTACAGTCAGAGAATGTTTCACTTTTAGCCATGGATTGCAGATTTATATTCCTGAGGGCTTTACTACTAAACAGATAAGGAGAACAAATTAGGTAGTGAAGTTGTTCCCTGAGTGCTTGCACTGTCTAATCAGTATTCAGCTTTGAATACTGATGAGGGTAGAGCGGAGAAGAGAGCTGCAGTGATGGAGGATACAAAGATTAATGGGGAGGTGTTTTTATGTTATACACATTATTCCAGTACGATCGATGTACCTTTTTTGTGCTGGAGTTGAGGATTCCATTTGGTGGGCGCATAATTGTATGAACAGTTGCACATTTTGTATTGGTGTCACTAATAAAGGCAAAAAGAAATGTGGATTCTAGTCAGTAAAGTGTGAGGTGCAAGGAAAGATATTAAAGAAGCAAGAATATGAGATAATCTGCAGATGCTGGAACTCCAAGCAGTACTCACAAAATACAGGAGGAACTCAGCAGGCCAGGCAGCGTCTATGGAAAAGAGTAAACAGTTCTTGTTTTGGGCCAAGACTGTTCATTAGGACTGGAAAAAAAGATGAGAAGGTAAATCAAGAAGGTGGGAGGGGGGGAAGGAAGGAGTACAAGGTGGTAGGTGATGGGTCAAACTGGGAAGGAGGAGGGGGAGTGGTGAAGTAAAGTGCTGGGAGGTTAGGAGGTGAAAGAGATAAAGGCCCAGAGAAGGAGAAATCTGATAGAAGAGTGTAGAAGACCATGGAAGAAAGGGGTGGAGGAGGAGCAACAGAGGAGAGAGGGAAACTGGAATGGGGGATTGTGAAGGTGGGGGTGGGGGGAAGGTGTGCAATTACTGAAAGTTCAAGAAATCGATGTTCATGCCATCAGGTTGGAGGCTATCCAGACGGAATATAAGGCGTTGCTCCTTCAACCTGAGTGTGGCCTCATCACGACAGGTAACTGTGAGAATCAGTGGGTTTATAAGAGATATCAGTAGATAAACAGTCTCTAGAGCTACAGACAGAGCAGGGAGGGAGATGTCAGAAATGGACCAGGTAAATTTGAGGTCAGGGTGGAAGTTGGAGGCAAAATTGATGAAGTTGATGAGCTCAGCATGGGTGCAGAAAGCAGCCCCAGTGCAGTTGTTGATGTAGCGTAAGAAAAGTTAGGAGTGATACCAGTGTAGGCTTGGAGCATAAACTGTTGCACATAGTTGATGAAAAGGCAGGCATAGCTGGGACACATGCTGGTGCCCATGACTACACCTTTGGTTTGGAAGAAGTGGGAAGAGTTGAAGGAGAAATTATTGAGAGTGAGGACCAGTTCTGCCAGATGGAGGAGAGTAGCGGTGAAGGGGAACAGGTTGGGTCTGTTATCTAGAAAGAGTGGAGAGCTTTAAGGTTTTCCTAATGAGAGATGGAGGTGTATAGGGACTGGACATCCATGGTGAAAATGAGATGATTGGGGCCAGGGAATTGGAAATCATTGAAAAAATCCAGAGCATGTAAAGTGTCATGAATGTAGGTAGGAAGAGACTGAACTGGGGGGGAGGAGGGGGTGGAGTAAAACAATTGAGGTAGGCAGATCTAAGTTCGGTGAGGCAAGAACAAGCAGAAAAATGTGTCTACCTGCCTGGACGGGCAGGTTTGTGGATCTTGGGTGGGAGGTAGAAAGGGGATGTGTGGGGTAAGAGTATTGTGAGGTTCGTGGCAGTGGATGTGAGATCCCAGGAGTTAATAAAGTTGGTGATGGTGTGAAAGACAATGGCTTGGTGCTGCTTCATGGGTTCCTGTTCGATGAGTAAGTAAGAGGAGGTCTCTGAGAGTTGTTGTCTGGCCTCAGCAAGGTAGGGGTCAGTCTGTCAGACTTCTACAGCATCTCCCCTTACCTGCAGTTTTGATGGTGAGGTTAGGATTAATGTGGAGAGAGTGGGGAACAGTGTGTTCAGAAGGAGTGAGGTTAGAATCGGCGAGAGGAGTGGTAAAGTCGAGACAGTTGATGTCTCAGCAGTTAGCAATGGAAAGATCCAGAGTAGGCGAAGACCAGAGAGGAGTGTCCATGAAGAGGAAGAAGGCTGAAGATGGGAGAAGAAGTCATCAGTGTGGGATGGAGAGTCTTTGCCAAAGAAGTAGGCACAGAAATGGAGGCTGCGGAAGTAGAGCTCGGAGTCATGGCAGGTGTGGATGCAGGGGGAGTGGGGAAAGTGAGGCTGTTACCAAGGACAGAATGTTTTGCCTCAGAGAGGGGGATTTTGAATACCCAGTTCGAATGAGAGCTGGAATCAGGGTGGGGGGGGATAAGAGGGTTGGTTGTGTTTCAGGAGGGGGAGGATTGGGGTTTTCAGGGAAGGTGGGCTGGGAAGAAGAAGGAGGAGTCTCCAAGGACCCAACAGCTTGCAGGATGGTGGTGGAGGAAGGTGAGACTGGGGTCCCAGTGGCAGCACGTAAAGTCCCGGCCTGTCAAGGTCCAGGCTGGAGTTGGAGTTGGAGGTTGAACAATAGGCACTGAATGTGTCCAGGGTTACTGGAACCTGCAGTGGAGTCCGGACTCTGAATCTTTAAGGGAGCAAGTCCTCAGTTGGCACTGGTGCCACATGCTAATAAATATAGAAGTGGGAGGACAGTATAAATGAATATTGAAGAGATGATACTAGAGCAGTGGTTTCCATTCTGGGGTCCATGGAGTGCTTGGCTAATGGGAAGGCTCCATAGCACAGAATAAGTTGGGAACCCCTGTACTAGAGGGAGGGCTTTTGATTACTTGGGCACTGGGACCAGTTGTTTTGGAGGTGGGACATGGACAATCTGCATACATTGCATTGTAATAGGTTGAGTATCAGTGTATCTGGTGCTCCTGGTGTGGCCTACTCTATGTTGGTGAGAGCAACGCAGATTGGGAGGGGGCACTTCATTGAGTACCTTTTCTCCTTCCACCACAACAGATGGGAGTTCTTGGTGGCTACCCATTTTAATTCTGCTTCTCATTCTCATTTGGACATGTCAGTCCATGGCCTCCTCTAATGCTGCACTGAGGCCACTCTCAGGATGAAGGAGCAGTACTTCATATTCTGTTTGGGTAGCTTCCAACATGATGGCATGGACATCAATTTCCCTTACTTCCAGTAATTTCTCTCCACACTCACTTCTCTCTTTTTCCATTCCCTATTTTGACTCCTCCCTTGCCACTCTCTTCTCACTTGCCCATCATCTCCCTCTGATCCTCCTGCTTCCCTTCCTCTTATGGTTCACTCTCTTATCAGATTCCTTCTTCAGCCCTTTACCTTTTCCACCTATCATCTCCTGCTTCTCATTTTATCCCCCCATTCAACCACCCACCTTCTGCCTCACCTGGTTTTCCTACCACCTGCCAGTTGCGAGTTCCTTTCCCCCTCCCCAATGTCTTAATCTTGCTTCTCCTCCCCTCTTTTACAGTCCTGATGAAGAGTCTCGATCCAAAATATTGACAATTTGTTCCCTGCCATAGATGCTGCTTGACCTGCAGAGTTCCTGCACATTTTGTATGTGTCATTCTGGATTTGAAGCATCTGCAGAATCTCTTGTGCTTATGAGAATCAGTGCTCTTGAAGGGAGCTTTTTACCATGCTTTCGGAATGGGTTTAACTCTTCTGGCAGAGTAATGGAAACCTAACAGGACGGAAGGCTGAGAGGCAGAATTGGATGTGGAGGCTAAGAGATTACTAAATAAGTCTAGTTGGCAAGAACATATTTAGAAAATAAAAGATCTGAAAAGCAGCAGCACTAGTTTGACATTGGGTAATTGCTTGTGCTTTACTGCACAAAATCAAGGAAATGAAGGCTGGGTCACAGTTAGAAGTGGCTATTTGTTTTTGAGGTGATTATCAAAATGCAGTGATCACCATGATAATAAACCACTTGGGCACAATGGCATAATTAATGGTGAATAAAAAGAAATAAACTGCTGAAAGAAGTAAGTAGTCAGCCATTGCTATGCCTCCTGAGATGCTGCTTACATTGCTTAGTTCTTTGAACAGTTTATATTTTTGTTCTAAATTCCAGCATCTGCAATCTATTGTGTCATTTGGCTAATAGAATAGGTCCTTCAGCTGATTGCCTGCTCTTGGTCTACACCGTTTCTTCCAGAGGAGACTTGGAAATCGTCTTTTATCGGGAGGCTGCCATTGCCCATGAGCAAATGGTCAGATGAGCCCACAGTAAGGCTTTGACAGAATGGCATCCTACTCCTGTGCTTACTGCCTGCCAGAGCTGTCAGTTAAATTTAACCTTTCTTGATTTATTGGGCTTCCACAACATTCAGAATTTTATGGGAATTATTTTAAAATGAAGAAAAAAATTATTGTTAAAACAAATTAAAACATTAAACACATTTAATGAGAATTAAATGAGCTGAATTTAGTTAAATAAAACAATCCAAGCCCTGGTAGCTGTTTCTTCCCATTAATGGATTTGTACGTGGCTTTAGTTTTATCCTGCCACAAGCCCAACAGGCAGATTTCCCTGCTTGGGAGCTGGGAAGTTTTCAAAAGTACAGACTACCCTGTTAGACTCCTCGAACCTCTGCTAGCACCTGACTTCAGGAAAATGTGGGATAAGCCAGGCAAAAGAGCTGACACTTGGACAGAAGATCTGTTCATATCTTGAAAGGTCTTGAATTAGTACTTTTTATTTAGAATGGAAATTTGTGATTTTCAGCTATTTACTTAAGTTAAGCGGGGGAATTATGGTCAACAATGTTGGGAACTTCTAGAGTGAGTAATTAATGCAAGGGTGATTTAAAAATTAAATGTCCATCTGATGATGGATCCAGAACAAAATTTATTGTCTTTCCAAAGGTTTTTTTGCAGACAGCATTACTGCCAGCTGTATTATTACTTCCAGCTTTTAAGTTTGATGATGATAATTGAGATGTAATATCTTTGATTTATACAAAATATGTGGCTACAAAAGTACATCAGCCATCATCTCAATGAATTTGGAACAGCCACAAGGCGCAAGCTGGTCTAGCTCTCTTCCTGTGTATTTTCTTTATATATATATGTGTAATCGGCAACTGAAAATCTACGCTTTAAATTTTAGTTGCCTTGAAATCTGGTGAGAGGTTTGTCTTAACATCCTATGTGTCCAAAGAATTCTCTTGTGCTTGTACTTGGAAATCTATGGCAAAAATTTCCTCAGTTCTTTAATTCAGTTATTATGCTGCAGGTATTGGTACTCATTGCTTTTAATGCTCAATAATTATTGGGCCACTTTTTCTCCTGACATTGCAGTTCAGCCTCTCCTCCTTAAATACACTGTTAGTCTTAATTTTCCTTATTATAGTCTACCCCAATACCCTGCATCATTAATTATTCATTTTTTCCTCTTTCCTCCTCCAGTTCACATTGATAAAATGGTCTATTAGAACTTGCCCTTCACTTCCACTCTGGAGGTTTAATTAGATGTGGGTGGGAGTTCCTAACCATTCAGAAGGACAAGCACAGGATGAGAAATTGCTGTCTCAACACCTAGGATTAAATCTCAGTCATTAATTTTGATTTTAACATTCACATTTTTTAGACAAAGGATAATTGAATGCAATGACTCTTAAGTTTGAAGTTCCCTAGTATGAATATTGTATAAATGGATTTTCGTTTGATACCATAAATACTTGCTACACTGTTTAATTAAATTGCTTAATTTGAATTAGTGTCCAATTCTGCTTCATCTTAAAGATACTTTGTCAAAATCATTATTTTCATGGAACCCACCATTTGTCTGTTTTATTTTAGATTTGTAGCATTTGATTTTCTGAATGACGCTGTGGATAACAGTTATATTTTTGCATTTGTACACGGCTGCCAGATGTCCCAACAAAATACATGGCTATCAATATCAAATGGTCATACTTGTATGATGCAAGTACAGTGGATTCTGGTTAATTGGGATACTTCAGGATTAGTACGTTTTGGCCTAGCAGCTGCCTCAATTAGCTGAAGTTTCATGGAAATAGTTAAAAGGCATAACAAAAGCAAGCTACTGTTTAACTGAGTAACAGATCATGCATTTAAATGAAACACAGAGCAAATTAGAACACTACCAATACTACCACAGTATTATAAAACTGTGTATTAGTTCTAATAGTTATCAACGGAATGTTGTGTTCTTTGGATTGACTGTAGATGAACAAAATCAGTAGAGGCACTTAGAGCAGGTAATGGACTTCCTACATGAAGTCAAAATAAAAAACAAAGTGATCAAAACTCACTGCTTTCTGAATTGGCGTTTGTCGATGGATAACGTACTGTAACACAAGTCAAGTTTATTGTCATTTAGCTATGTACATGTATAAAATGTATATAATCATATAACACGCAGTTTGTAGAAACGAGATGATGTTTCTTTGAATCAAGGTGTAAAGCACAGTATTATATATAACACACGTAACACAAGGATAAAGTCTACAGATGAATCACACATAAGTACCAAGCTGGTGCATTAATATTAAATATTGTGAGATATGTAACAGATTAAGCAGTGACACTTCAAATACAATGCGGGAGGGAAGCCTAATGACCTGGGGAAGAAATAATTTCTCATTCTAACTGTTCTTGTTCTTATGCATTGGAGTCCTCTGCCTGATGGTAGAAAGTCAAAGAGGATGTTGGATGGATGAGTGGGGTCCTTAATAATACTAAGGACTGCTCCTGATAAATGTCCCTGGTGGATGGTAGGGAGACCCCTGTGATCCACTCAGCTGTTCTCACACTCCTGACTGTGGCCCTACTGTTAAGAAGTTCAGTATCCAATTTCAGAGGGATGTGTTGAAGTTCAGCGAGGTTAGTTTCTCCACCAGTTTCTGGGGTATGATGGTGCTGAATGTCAAACTGAAGCCTATAAACAGCAGTCTAGTATATGAGACACCATTTTCCAGGTGGGAAAGAACAGAGTGGAGGGCAGAGGGTATTGTATCATCAGTGGATTGATTTGAGCAATAAGCAAACTGGAAATGGTCCAATGTAGCCTTCAGGGAGAAAGGCTTTAATATGCTCCATGACCAGCCACTCAAAGCATTTCATAATGGTTGATGCTAATGCCAGCGGACAATAGTCATTTAGGATTAAGCACGCACAACCAATTCTATTTAAAACTGTTCACTCTGTAGTGTCTGATGGTTGTTTCTGGCATCTCGAAGCCTGAATGCTTGAAACCACAGTGAGTAAAATGGATCTGAATTGTCTTACTGCTTATTTCTCACCAACTTTCAGTGACAAAAATCGATGCTTTTTGTACATGTGACTGACACTATTTTAAAAACTGATTACTCTAAGCATGCTGTAGTGTCTTAATGACCGTGCAAGTGTACATGACTGCACTAGTTAGAAACTGTTCAGCAACGGTCTCCTCCCCATGGCATAGTGTCCCAAATAAACAAAGGGAATCCCAGCCATTGTTAACAACTTAGTTTTTATTCTTTAAGAGTTGCCCCAAATAAAACACTTGCCCTAAATTCTGGTAGTGTGCAAAACAGCTATGGAATTTTTGATAAATTTTGTAGAATATCTTAATTTGAACATATGGATTGGATTGTGCGTAACCAGGCCTTCAGACTGCAATTGAGCCAAACAGCCCCAACCCAGTTGAACTTGTTGAGAATGAACGTCTTAGTTTTGAGACCTGGGAGTCGGGTGGTGTAAGCTTTAATGTTGTTTGGGCCTTGGGTGCTGGAATGCTGAAGCAACTTTCTAAGACTTTAATGTCTCCTGCCAAAACTTGTGAGACTTTTGAATCATTCTAAAACGTCTTAGTTCAATAACATTTTAAAAGCTATGTAGAGTTTTTAAAAATGGTAAAATGTTGAAAATATTTTTGAAAAATTAAACCAAAATGCAATAACTTTAAAAAATGTTACCTTATTTATTCTCCAGACTGAGAAGCCCCGCTTGAAGTGATCTAGTTTAGAATCAGAGGCTGATTCACCAGTGTAACACTAGAAAATGACCACAGCTCTGAGCTGTGCATTTGAATCCCTTGCAAAGTCTGGCAGCGAAGCGGTATGACAGATTTGACATCATCTAATAGTCAGATTCAAAGCTAATCTCTGCCATTTTGGGATTTATGTGGGAATGACTGAATGTCCTAAAGAAGTGTAGGGCATATTTAGCATGATTTGGTATAATCATATACTGTAGAAGGTTGGGGCTTCTTGGCAGTCATGTTTTCTCTCAGTGTTCCTTTCCATTAAAACCCATAGAACCATCTTAAAGCAAAGAAGGTTTTCTTGCCATTCATAGCAAGGAACAAATGCTTATGAGCTAGTGGGGAATGTTTTAAGTTATGTTCAAAATGAAACATGGACAATCTGTTTGGCTTTTTTGCTTGCTTCTTAAGCTTGATTTTTCATTTTAAACTAAATTATAGATTAACATTGGTCTTTTTTTGTGTAGCATCTCCTGCTGATGATGGCATGATAGCATAATAACTAGGATACTAGGTACCTGGGCTATTCTTTTGAAGGCAAGTTTTAGAATTTCACCAAGGCAGAGGGAGCATTTAAATTCATTTAATTCAATACAGTTTAGAAATCAAAAATGCACATCAGTGACAGTTACTGTGAAATGTTGGCTTGTCATCAAACCCATTCACTTTACTTTTCAAGAAAGGAATTCAGCCACGTTTCCTAAATGCAAAAACTGGAAATCCAGAATAAAGACAGGAAGTGTAGCAGTGGCTGAGCAGTTCAGGCAGCATTTGTGAAGAGAGAAGCAAAGTTTATGTTTCGGTTTGCTGTCCTTGCATCCATTCTGGTGAAAAGTTAACCGTTTTTCTCTCTACAGGTGTTGACTGATCTGCTGGATATTTTAATCATTTTCTGGTTTTGTCTCAATCAGCACCCCTTGCCTGGACTGATTACTCTGGACTCACAAATGTTGTCCATTATTTACTTTCAAATATCTTTGTAAACTCAGTGATTGGCTATAAATGCTAGTTTAGTCAATTATGCACATATTCCAGAAGCAATTTTTAAAAATGCCTTTTTGTAAATTGCTGAAGATTTTATTGATAAATCAAAACATGAGCCAGTTTACATTCCAGAGAATGACATAGTACTCTCATGAAGGTCCAGTGACATGCTGAACTTGGTCTTGAGATGTTTGGTTTTAAAATCTTTACTCTAGATTATCTTAATCTGACTTTGGAGTAATTAATGCAGATGCTGGAAATAGTTGTGAACCCATTATACAAACGCAAGTTATTTTTTTAAAGAATAAAACTAACAATCTAATCTTTGAGCGTTTTTTGAGATACAATGCAGCATATATTGAAATTAACATTTCTCTATCTCCACTAGGATGTCGCGTCATTTCTGAAGCTGCTTTCCTGTGGCTATGCAGCTTCTCAACAAAACTCACTCAGGTGTAATACTCTAATTGCCCCTGCATAACATTTGTTAAATCGTCTTTCCTGCTCTGCTTGTTCTGTTGATAATTATTAATCCTGTTCATGTTTTCACATTTATTTAAATTTGATTATGTGACCATTTGTATATGCGACCATTCTGCTAATCGTTGGTTGCTATTGTGCTGTCTGTTATTGTATTGTCCTCTGTTTTATGCTTGGCACCAAACCACAATCATTTCTGGTATATTTCACGTATTGGCAATAAAGTGGTTCTGATTCTGAACAATCTCCATTAGCTTGCTGAAAACGCTTGCATTTTTCCATGACTTAATATATGGTCCATTTACTTATTTTAAAGGTGCCCACACTAAGAAATATAATTTTGGGTAATCGATGCAGATTTTGAAAACATGGACCAATTATATATCAGTGTGTTTCCATTTTTGCCATGAAAACCTTTGATTCTTGGTCAGTAAAGCAACTTATTTTTTTAAAAATTAACTGTAATAGGGTTACAGAGTGCTGATGCATACTTTTTGCAAAGTTTGCTTTCCTTTTAATAACATTTCTTCAGATATTTCTGCTGATATTTGAATAGTTTTTCACAACTATGTAAGAGAACCTAGCCATTTGTCATTTGGCTGCAAAGCACTGACATTGGTATATGTGAACATTTGGAATTGTGTTTTGCAATGAATATTTTGTAACTTGTTAAGATCAAGACCAGTTAAATTGATATGAACATGCTATTTGATGTGCTACGCGAGCATAGCTTTGCATTGTTCAATTATCTAAGTGCTCTTTCTACAAAGTGATTATCCTCTGGTGTCTATTCATTAAATGCTTTTCCCCTTTATCGTTTTAAAATTGCAATTGATCAATCAAAAATGGCTTTACTTTGTGCTCTGATAGATTCACCACTTTTGAACATTTTTTCATGGTGTATAATGAGTAATGAGAAAACAATCTGCCACAGTATGAAGAAAACAATGTTTGAATAATTGAGATAAGGTTCGCTGTGCTTGTATCATCACCATCAATCATTTCTTCCTCCATAGGCTGTACTTTAGAATACCTCAAAATTAACCACCATAGATCATTCACACACATGGCCTGCTGTATCTAATGATAACTGTGCAAGCTATTTGCCTTTATGATTGTGTGTGTCTGTGTGTTTGTTGGGGTGTTGGGAGTGAGGGTGGCTGTTAATGTGGTGAGGAAACTAAGTTAGATTTTACTGCAATGGAAAGTGGTTTATTACTATTAACACCAAAAAAAGTTAAGAGAAGTAGCACTTCTATGGGCTGACAATCAAATTAATGAAAATGCTCCTTTGATTACAAAGTTCAAGAGGAAAACAAAACATAACATATTGACTCTGCTGTATAATTTTCTGTACATATTTTCATTGTTGCTTAAATTCATAGCATTTAGTAAAAGAGGAATTTTCTGATCTGGATCTTAATATCCTTTCCAGCTAGTGTACCTTTTGGGAAGATTCTGATCTAAAACGGTTTGCTCTTTCTGCAGCATGTTTATATATTTTGGTATTCAATGATCTAACTGTATTTAAATAATAAGACAGAAATTACAATTTTGGGGATAGAAACAGTGGACTAGGAACACTGATCAGGTAAATTAAGTGTGCTTTTTGTGGATGGTTTAGAAGTGATATGATTGCTGTAATTAGTACTGTAAAATAATAATTAAGTAGACTAGAACAAACTCTTTCACTTCAGCTAGGAAAGTTTAACCTGAGGACATGACTACATCTGAATTTAGATGGAGAGGATGTAAGACTGGAGAAGAAGGGAGTTGGATGCCTTCAGAAAAGAATCTGCAAATATTTCAGTAATCAAGGGGTCCTTAAATGGCCAAGTCCATTCTTTTTCCTGAAAAGACAAAACAACAAATCTTCAGAGGTGAAAATTTAGATGATGTGGAAATCCAAAGAGATAGGATCCATGTAGGTCATGGCCACAAAGGCAGTGCACAAAGAAAATAATTTTAAAAAACAATGGTTGATCTTTATATCATCGAGATTAAGGTTAAGGGATGATAATTTCTTTGAATTTATCATATGTTAAAGGGGGACTGATGACTTAGATGGTGAGAAATTGTTAAAGCATCTTAAACTAGGAGCGTAGTTTTAGAAATTAGAAATGGGGTCTTTCAGGAATGAAGTTAGGAAGCACTCTTACAATTGCAGGATAGCAAAAAAAAATTAAATTATGTTCTTCAAGTGCCAATTGCTGTATGTCATGTCTGAATTTGAATTCTGAGACTGATAGATTTTTGTACCAGAAGATATAAAGAGCTGTGGCAATAAGTCATGTAAAATGGTGCTAGGGCACCAATGTCTATGACTTACTGAATGATCAAACAGAAGAGCAGCTAGATAGCTTAAATTTGTTCCTTTGTTCCCTTTGTTTTTAGCCTACAAGCTCCCCTGAGAAAAACTGAAACAGACAAGTACTGATTCATTAAAATATAAATTAGGCTTTCACCATATAATGTGTCATTTGTAGTATAAGTTGAGACAGTATAAGAAATGCACGTTGGAGAAAAAAAGTGATTTTTGGAATAATTTTTACCAAACTTCACCACCAAGGTGGTAGACGGAAAAGTAGGTAAGACCTTGGTCTTTTGTTTCGACATTCCTGTGGTTCAAAGAAATTGGCATCTATTTTCATGTGTAAATCATGGAAAAAATAACCTCCTGAAATAACAGGCGTAACTATATTTCCTGCTCTTTAATTAATTGTTTATTCAAAAATACCCTCATTCTGCTTTCTACAGCTGCTATAATTTTAAGTATATTTAACTGGTAGGATGACATACTTTAAAGTTTAAATGAAAGAAGTAGACAAATTGGAAACCTCTCACAGCTGACTCAGGATGTGCTTTTAGTATTCTGCCTGATGAGTTCAGGATGTTAATGCATATGCATTCCAGTAACAGGAAATAACAAAAGTAGTCCAGTGAAACACAGGCTACCTCTGACGTATTGGTTCAAAAATCAACTTTACTTCAAGGACTTCTGTAATATTCTGCAAAGGGCCTTTTTCTTTACTTGTAAACTTTTCTGCTGTACATTAAAAGTTACTTAATCTATTTCCTTGCTTTTATGTATTGCTCAATGATATCTAATTTCTTGGGGTGAGTTCTGGTGTTCTGCCACATACCAGCCTTGACAGTAAAAAGTAAAATTGTAATTACCTATAGCTTTCAATTCAGTGTTGGAAATGAGTATAGATGGGCGCTTGATGGCCATTGTAGGCTCGGTTGGTCGAAGAGCCTATATCTATGTATGACCCTGACCCTAATTAAATAGCTTGAGTGACAGCAGTAGAATATATTTATTTAAAAAACTGCATTTTAAGCACTGGCTAAGCACCTTTGATGTTATTAATCAATTATTAGTTAGAATTTTCCATTAAACTTCACAAATGAATTGTATCTGGGTTTGAAAAATCGTTTTTCCTGTTACTTTCTTTGATTTTTGGTATTAATAGGAATTGCTTGTTGTTCAGATGATACCCTTGTGTTGAAGTCACGGTTTGTTGCTGCTTTGATAGCCAAGATGCAGCTGTTGATAGATGGAAATTGGAGAGAGCAAACACTATGTGCCAGACATCTGTGTTTTCATGTCAGGAACAGAACAGGAAGGATAAATCCACATGTCCTCTCTTGAGTGTGCTTCCATTATTCTGATGTATTACATCTTTAGCCTGTTGGAGATTACTGGTAGGGTGCAAACAATAACTGCCTGACGTAAACAATTAACATACAGGTCTGAATTTTGTGAATTTGCTTTAAAGTATTACATAGCATTTTCCCCAACTATTTGGAAGTCATGTCTATGATATTTTACATGGAAATGCTTGTTGCTTTAGGAGGGCAAACATAGAAATAAGAAATGTATAACAGGTAAAATTAGTGCAAGAGAATCTTAAATGACATGTTTCCGAAAAAAAGGAATGTGAATCAGCAATACAAGCTTTAAAATATTCTCAGTAATAGTACATTTGTGTTTTTCTGTATCCCATATTTACCGTATTTTCTTTTAATAGGTTTTTCACACTGTTTAATTACTATTGAAGTTCCTTGCTGAAATTTCCCATTTTGGTTTCCAAAATAAATCTATTACCCAAATTCAGTGGCTCTTAGGAGCTGGATCTTTTTGGCTTATTTGAGTGTTTGATGCTGCTGTTACTCTCCCCTGTGTAGTTGTTTCTATAGCGAGTTAAGTTTGGCTAGATAAAGTCAGGAAAAATTTTAAAAAAACACAGAAAACTGAAGATACCTTGCAGATCAGTGTTTGGAGAGGGAGAAACAAAGTTAGTGCTTCAGGTCTGAAAATCAAGTTGGCCTGAAATGCTGCTGTTTATCTCTTTCCACATGCTGTCTGACTTGATGAGAGCAGCCTTTTCTGTTTCCTGCAGCTTTTTTTCTTTTTTTTAAAATGTTGTGCGGCATACATATGTTTATTTGAAAATCAACAGTGCTGTCCAGCGGTTCTTTACATCCACGATCAGCAATTCTAATGTTACCATAAAACATTCTCAGCCTCGGTTGCTGTCAGTTTTCCCATTCCTGTCCTGAGCTCCCTCCACACCCACCCACTTCTCAAAAAAAATCTCATCGCTTTCTCCCTCTATCTGTATTACTTACAAACATAATTTTCCTTTTCTAGCAGTTCCAAGTGAATTACCCGATAGACACACAGATTCAGATCTGACTCAGAATTGGGGACAACTTTGTCGAGCACCTTCTGCTCTGTCTGTCACAGAAGGCAGGATCTCCTGGTGGCTATCCATTTCCCATTCTGATGGTCTATCCTCTATTTGCTGTGCTGAGGCCAAACTCAGGTGGGAGGAGCAACACCTCATTCTGCCTGGGTAGCTTCCAACCTGAATGTATGAACATGGGTTTCTGGTGATTTCTCTCCCTCCATTCTTCTCTTTTTCCATTAATAATTCAGATTACTCTCTCATCCCTTCTTTTCCTCACCTGTCCATCACCTCCCTCTGGGCCCCCTCCTTTTTCCCTTTCTTCAATAGTCCACTGGCCTGTTCTATTGGATTCCTTCATCAGCCTTTACGTCTTCCACCTATCCCCTCCAGCTTCTTTCTACATCCATCCTCCTCCCACCCACCTTAACCTGCACCTGATCTCACCTATCACTTGTCAGTTTGTACTCCTTCTCCTCACCCCATCTTCCCACCTTCTTATTCTGGCTTCTGCTGCCTTCCTTTCCAGTCCTGATGAAAGGTCTTGGCCTGAAATGTCAGCTGTTTATTTCTCTCCATAGCCACAGTCTTAATTTGCTGAGTTCCTCTAGCATTTTGTGTGAATTATCTCACAACCTGCTTTCCTGTTTATATTATCTCATTCTGCTGAGTGCTCCCACAGGATATGAACCCTTGAGGTGCTGTCAAGTCTACTTAATTAACTTTCCCACTTTTCAGTATGCAGTTCTTGTCATTTACTTACCAGAAACATCTGTCTGATCTTTAGATTTCTTCAGATATGAACAATGTTGACGTGACAGAATTTATTGCCTATTTCTTTAAATTGGATGTCAGCATTGACATCCTTACCTTTCACTATCAGATTTCTGAGTGGATCACCTCACTTTTTGCACTAATTTATTTTATAATATTTATTATTTAACTTGTATTAATTTTAATGCATTGCACTTTACACGGCATTTTCACATGTATTTACACTTAATAGTATACATTTTTGTTCCTTTTACCAAAATGCATTCACAACATGTATTAACATTTCACCACATATGTCAATGATAATAAAAGTGATTTTGATTCTAAACTGCTGCAATTCATGGAAAGTTCCACATTACTGCTAAGAAGTTGGGCAGAAAGGATAGTGAGATCAGTGAGAGGTGTGCTGATAGTATAGAGCATATTGATATTAAGGAGGAGGAGGAGGAAGTGTTAGGTCTTGAAGGTGGATAAGTCTTGAGGGCCTGATGGGATCTGTCCCAGGTTATTGAGAGAGGAAAAGCAGGAAATTAATCAGACCTTGACTGAGATTTTTCTATTCTCTTTAGCCACAGGCAAAGTCCCAGAGGACTCAAGAATAGTTAACATATTTCTCTGTTTAAAAAGTACAGACAAAGTAGGAAATTATAGTAAAGCACCCTCTGCAACAACAGAAGGCCACCAGAGAAGGTTGACCTTAATGAAATTGCTTGATAGGTTCACTTCATTGAACAGAATATTACCTTGAACTCGTTCTACATTGAACAGTTAATTTCAATTTAGGAATGAGCAATGGTATATTCTGTTCTGAGTACTCTTAATCTGCAAACTGTTGTTAAGGGAAGTTCAATGAATGGAGGAAGAGTGCAATATTTGGACGTACAATTTGCATGGTATCTGCCATTGAGCTTCCAAAGTACTGGCTTACAAGACTTTCTACTAGTAGGGGGAAGACAGGAGAGAAAATAAAGATGGCTGCACCAGATTAACAAAGCACCTGGTTTAGACATTCTGTGTTACATTTGAAATCTTTACAGAGATCTACTTGAGATGGGTTGGAGGCTACTGGATTTATAATGAATAATGATAGTTAACTGATCACCTGAATATAACAATGTCAGAAATAGACAAATGATTGAAATCAGGCTGAAAACTGGCAGCACAGGAAATGACATACAATATTTGAATTCTGCACAAGTGTAAGAAGCAGTACTAATGCTATTATCAATGTAATAGGAAAAAAAAGTTGAGTGGAAGACTTAGAAAGGGCTCAACCATAGACTGTTTCAGTTACTTAAGGTGACAGGCATAACCATGGCCATGTGAGTTACTTATACCATGGCTACCACAGAGGAAGGAAGAGTGGTGCTGGGAAGATTGTTATTGGCAAGAAGGATGTGCAGAAATGAAATAATTTATACATTTTTGAAAGTAATCGGTGGAGTTTAAAGAGTTTATCTTTAGCTCATTTTATTGATTCCCCCCAATTCATTTCAATTTTGCTTCAGTACATGTTGCCTTTTATTGTCTCAGAATACATTGTTTTATCTCTTTAAATTTATGTTGAATATTTTTATTCTTTTTTTTACTATGGATCTCCTTAACATTGCTCTTGTAATATTTCAAACATTTGAGTGTCCACTTTGATCATGTCCAGCCCTTAAATTGGACTGCTAAACTACCAAATGCCTAGCCCTATTAATTTGTTAAATATTTGTTCTTTTAATTCACATTTGCATTTTGCTTTGCCGGATATTATTGTTTACAGGCTTCTGTTGTGTGCATACTTAATTTTACTAGCCACAAGATGAATAATTCATTTATGCAGATTAATCAATTTAAAGATGTGGAGGCACTCATTAGTAATTAGTGGAGTTTAAAGTGATTTGACCAGAAGATGAATGGCTATAGAATAAATAGATTTGTTTGCTAATTTCAATAAATCTTTGATGTCAGTTAACCAAAAGAAAAGGCAGCTTGTTACAGAACGAATACATTTAAGTCTGTTACATGTATGATACATTAACATTTTAGTAAACAAAACATTTGAGGTTGAATGCTTTTAATTCTGCAAAAATAATCTCCCCTTTCCCTCTTGAATACTGCTTGTTGGAATATGCAGAAGTTCTATAAATGATGACCACAGGTAGGATGTACAACATTGTTTTCGAGGTTTGATCCCTGTTTCATCAGCTGCCTACAGAGACTTACAAACAAAAATGATTAATGTGGAAATAGTGCAGATGGATATTTGATTGCTATGTAGAATTGATGGGCTGAAGAGCTTGTTTTTGTGCCGATCTCCCCAACTACACTGTCCTTGTCCTGTTGTTTAATTACATTTTTTCTTAATTATACAGAGTGGCAAGTGCATGGAACACCCTGCCAGGGTGGTGGTAAAGGCATTAAGGACATTTAAGAAACTCTTGAGTAGGCATGTAGATGATAGAAAATGGAGGGCTATGTAGGAAGGAAGGGTTAGATTGATCTCAGAATGGTAAGCTCAACTTCATGGTTGAAGGACCTGTACTATGCTGTAATGCTCTATGTTTTATCTACTACCATTCATGACTAGGTTTGGCAAAACAATAGAGTACATTTACCATTGTTGTCATTAGACTAAATTGACAAGCTGAAGAAAGAGCAATTTATTTTTAATATCTTAGCAACTTCAAGAAATGTTAATGCCTTTTTAATAACATTATTTCCAACTATAAATTTTAAAGATTTAGAAGTTTTTAGACTTTATGTTATGGACAACAGCTTCTGCATTAGCAAGTGATTTATCTATTTCTTTATTTGTTAATTTAGTGATACAGCACAGAGTAGGCCCTGCCAAATTATCTGGCAACCAAATTAACCTTAATTTAAGCATGGGACACTCGACAAATGACCAGTCTGGATTGTGGGAAGAAACTGAAGCACAGGGGAAAGCCCATGCATTCCACGGGGAGGATGTACGGGGACTCCCTACAGACAGCTCTGGAATTGAACTCCGAACTGCAATGCCCTGAGCTATAATAATGTTGCGCTAACCACTATGCCACTGTTGCGCCCATTTGTCCCTGTTTCCTTGCTGTGATCATAGTCTATTCTTTTATTGCCTTATGGCAGACACAAACCATATGTCACACGTATGTGTACTTGTATATAATTTGACCGTGAGCTAAATTGTACTTTAGTCTGTGAATTTAGAGAATGAAAGGGTAAGAAATCCATATATCTGAATTGGAGAAAATGCCTATGACCTAAGAATTGAATTAATTATGATGAATACCTATAGAATTTTGGAGATCACAAGACCATATTAGATATAAACAGAATTAGTTTGTTCAGCCCATCGAGTCTACTCCATCATTTCATCATGGTTGATTTATTTTCCCTCTCAATCTTATTCTCTCTGTTGGATATGATAACCCTTTCATTCCTGGAATCATTTTCATGAACCTCCTCTGAACCCTCTCCAATGTCAACACATTCTTTCTTAAATAAGGAGCCAAAACTGCTCAGAATACTCCAACCGAGGCCTCACCAGTGCCTTATAAGGCCTCACCATTACATTCTTACTTTTATATTCTAGTCCTCTTGAAATGAATACTAACATTGCATTTGCCTTCCTCACCACAGACTCAACCTGCAATCAACCTTAGGGAGTATTACAAGAGGACCCCTGAGTCCTCTTGCACCTTGGATTTTTGAAATATCAGCCTGTTTAGAAAACAGTATACACTTTTATTTCTTCTACCAAAGTGCATGACCATACACTTCCTGACACTATTCCTTCTGCCACTTTTTTGTCCATTCTCCAATCTGACCAAGTCCTTCTGCAGATACCCTACTTCCTCAACACTACCTGCCCTTGCAGTTAACTTTATTTTGTCTACAAACTAGGCCATGAAACCGTCAATTTTATTGTCAAATTCATTGACACATAACGTAAAAAGAATTTGTTCCGACACAGACCCCTGCAGTCCTAGTCACTGGCAGCCAACCAGAAGAGGCTCCCTTTATTCCTACACTTTGCCTCCTGCCAATCAGCTAATCCTCTACCCCTGTTAGTATCTTTCCTGTAATACCATGGGCTCTTGTCTTGTTAAGTAGCCTCATGTGTGGCACCTTATCAATTAACTTCTAAAAATCACCATTTCATACAACACAGAAACCCACTATTGTCATGCTGACCATCAAGCACCCAAACTCCAGGCTCACTGAATCACTAACCTTTGTGCCTCTTGCTTGCATGGACTTTTGATCCTGCGAATCACTGATGTAGGACTGACCAACATCTGCAGATGTCCTTTGTCATACATCCACCTCACTGACTTTTGAGTGTGGAGCACAGACTTGGACACTGGATGTCCTTCGTCACCCATCCATATTGCTGGCCATAGACCTCTAATTCCTCCATATCCCTATCCCTAACCGGTAATCTGACCTCTGACTCCTCGTATACTGGTCGCTGAACCCAAAACCATCCTTATGAATGCAAAAGAAAAGAACAACCAAGTCTGAGTCATGATCTCAGCGAGACCACAGCTTGGCACCATCATGGTATAGAATGGTCTCCCAGTTTATGAGCAGATCTACGGATTCTGGACGAACCAATGGTTCATTTCAGAGTCAAACTGTATACAGCTTCAAAGTTCAAAATAAATTTATTATCAAAGTGTGTTCATTTATTATCAATGTATACCAATCTGGAATTATTCTTCTCCATGTAGCCAAACAAAAAGTTTGGCTCTTCATGCAAAAAAATGAACAAAAACAGAGCAGGCACATCAACCCCCAAATAACCCCCTCTCTGCACAAAAAAAGCCAAACAAAAAGGGAACAGACACAGCAATCTCCAAATCCCTCATCCCATACCAATAAAAGAGGGGAAAACCAGGAATAGGCACATCGATGTCCAAGTCCTCCTCCCTGCACAAAAAAAAGAGAAAGGTTGGGTGAAAAACACAGAAAAACAATAGTGTATGTTACCAGTACTATCTTGTGATTCATTTTCTTGCAGGCATTTGCAAGAAAAAATACAATAGAATTTTGCAAAAAACTGTACATTATCAAAGACTGAGAAACACCATGTGGAAAGGGAGACAATCTGCAGATAAAAATAATAATGAGAATATGAGTTGTAGAGAGTCCTTGAGAGTGAGCCTGTATATCGTAGAATAAGTTCAGAGTAGTGATAAATGAAGTTAGCCATGCCGCGTAGGGTAATAACTTGGTGAAGAACCTGCAGGTGATGGTTTTCCTAAAGGCTGCTCTTGTTCGAACATTGAGGAGGTGCTGTTGGAGTAGCCTGTGCAGTGATTGCAGTTACTATGCAAGTGATTAGAAAGCTCTGTGAGCTGTTCAATCAAGAGAACTGTTTTGTTCAGGATGGAGTACAGCTTCAAGATCACTTTTGAATCTACACTTATTCAGACTTGTACCTTAAATCTTTCCAAGACACTAAATGGATCTCTCCCTGTCTAACCATTCTCTCATAACTGATTTTTAGTCTTATCAACGCCCATTTGAATCTGTTCTGCACCCACTATTCTGTCATCATGTGTTCATGGATTTCTCTTTGGGCTTGACTTTTATATAGTGCTAGCTTGACTCTCCTGCTCTTAGTGGCTAAAACATAAATATTCTGTATGACCCCTCAACTGTTGTTGCTACTTTTAGGAATTTTGTGAGTATACTCCTAAGATTCCTGAGTTCCTCTATGTTGTCTCACCTTTTACCATGTCTTCCCTTATATCCCTATAAGCAATTTCAGCTACTTGGGGCAGATAGGGAGCGAAAAAAGTTGTTTTTCAAACAATTGATCAATGTGTAGAGTGGATTCAATTAAACAGAAGAGCTAGACATGCCAACAACCAATTAACATGCAATTTCAGTTTTGTCAATGCATGAAGACCTGATACTGAAATGACCTTACACATCAAATTATAATGTAACAATGTTACTTCTGTGCGTTACACATTTTATCTTCATATTGATGTACACCCTTTATACTTGTCTGAGAAACCAATCTCTGGCAATAGGAATGAGAACAATGGTATTTGTCACTTGAGTGCTTCCATCTCATTGATTCAGGCATTTACCTTGTTTTTGCGTTGCCATGGCTTTACCTAAAATCCATTATTAACAATGCACAGCCATCCTGAAAAGATGATAGATGTATTTTCAGGATTATCTCTACAGGTGAAAAAAAATTGTGAAAAATGGCTTAATAATTTTTTCAGAAAAAGTAGTTCAGAAATTGCAGAGAGCTGAGTGATAAATTGAATTATCCTCAACAAAAGTAGAAGGTATACCCTATGTATGCTAACTCTAAATGTGAAGATTTGTTTGTTACTTCTTTTCCTTTGGTGCACTTAACACTAATTTCCTTTGTGTTCCTCATGTCTTCGGTAATTCACTCCCTGTTGCTATCTTATATCCCAGGAGCAGGATGGAAGTTTTATGAGGGAAAAGCATTTTTTTAAGTAACTTGCTGAGGTGCAAATTAATGCTTCTCCCTGGGTGCAGCGAGTCTCCATCTTGTGTATAGTGAATCATTTTTATTGATTTTGTGGCATTCTGGCAGTTCATTAAATGTTCACTAAAATTACAGTGTTTCTAAACTGCAGACAATAACAGATCTACAGTTTGTAGATTTTTATGAAGACTTATGGAAAAACAGCTGCTACAAATTAAAAATTCAGTCTCCAGTGCATACTATTGCAACATGAAGCAACCTAAATCTGACTTTTGAACAAACTAGTCAAGTGATCAAAATATGGTATCTGATTGTTTAATATTAATGTTCCACATCTTTAATTGTGGATAATTAGTCATATTGTTACTGACAGTAAAGTGGATCGATACCGATTACTTTTCACGAACTTAGGCACCTCCATTTGTCTAGGTTCCATCAGCTGCCATTCCTGCAATCTGATCCAGTGCTCTCATCACCAAATCATGTCCCCTTCTGCTGACACTAACTCATTCTATTCCATTTGGCAAGATCTTTGTTTGCAACCATCCTCTACTCACTGAGTGGAATTTTTCACTGAGATTATTTCCTCTTATCATTACAAGATTTTCTTCTCACTTTCACGCTCATGCTTTTGAGTTTGTTGTCTCTTTGTGTTCTGTTATCTCATTTATATTTCACCAGTGACTTGGTGGAGGGCAATATCATCTCTAAATCAGAAGAGAAAAATCATTTCCTTGTACCATTTTTCAGAGCATCTGATTTGGTTCCAAGCTGGGAATATACTCCGTCAGAAAGATTTTTGAATTCCTACCTATACTCTTGTCTGCCGCAGTTCATTTGCTGCCAATAACCTCCTATATCTCTCTTATTTATCATCTCCTGCCTTGACTATTTAGGTGAACTCTTGCTCAACCTTGCATCATCTGCCTTTTTATTTCATAACTACATAGAAGGCTATTTCACTCATCACATCAATGGATTCTTTCTGAGCGATCTCATTTCCCCACTAAGTTCCCTTGCAACTTATTTCTCACAAGTGCCCATTAACACCCACCTGATACTCCCACCAGCAATATAAACTAGGGATAAATAACCTAATGGCCACCTAACCTAATAACCAGCATACTATTGGGACGTGGGGGGGGGGGGGGGCAGTGTGTGAACATGGAGAGATCATGAAAACGTCACATTGACAAAAAAGAGTTCAGAATTGTACCTGGATTGTTGGACCTGAGACATAACTCTTCAACCTTTTGTCCTAGTGTACTGCTTCTGTAAACGTTCAAATTACATTGTATTAGGCTATTGTTTTTTGTTAATGTACAATTGCTTTGTTTTCTGGCAGTGACTATTTATCATTATCATGATAAATTTAATTGGTAATCTCTATAATTTAATCTCTTTAATTTTCCCCAAGCATCTTCCACTCACTGGCTGGAATTCTTCACTGAGATTATTCCTTCTTGCTTCTCTTCTCACTTCCCAAGCAGCTATCCAGGTGTGCTAGCTCATCCTATATTGACAATTGCTGTCAGGTCAACCAGTACTTATGAGTTAATGAGAATTTCTAGCTGCGGTGTTTTACTGCATCCTTCTTGATAGGGTGTGGTGGGGCAATTGCCGGATTTGGATTCTGGAGCCTTAGATCAGTAACCCTTGGCAACTGGGAAATTAAAAACAAATTATTTCAATATCTTTTAAGTGGGAAGCTCATATCATATTAGTAATCCTAACCATGGGACATATTTAGTTCACTATTGTCTTTTGAAAAAGGAAATAAGAATTTCCCAAAGAAATATTTGTAGAGCTGGCAGTGTTAGATCTTGTGATTCTTTGGTTAACGCATTCTCCTGGAATATGAAATGCTTTCCCTGAGATCCCAAGAGGAAGATTTCTAGAATGCCTATGAGATGGTTTTTTTGGGCAGCTTCTGGTTGAGCCCATTGGGGGAACAGCTATTCTGGATTGGATACTGTTTGATGAACTGGAATTGATTAGAGAGCTTAAGCGGTAAAGGAACCCTTAGGAGAAAGTGATTACATAATCAAATTCACCTTGAAATTTGAAGAGAAGCTAAAGTCAGATGTATCAGTATTATAGTGAAGTGAAGGGAATTACAAAGGCATAAGAGAGGAGTTGGCCAAAATTGATTGGAAAAGAACACTGGCAGGGTTGACAGCAGAACAGCAAATGCTGGAATTTCTGCGAGCAATTCGGAAGGCACAGGATATATACATCCTAAAGAGGAAGAAGTATACTAAAGGCGAGATGGCACGACCATGGCTAACAAGATTAGTCAAGGCCAACATAAAATGCCAAAGAGAGGGCATATAATACAGCAAAAATTAGTGGGAAGTTAAAGGATTGGGAAGCTTGTAAAAGTCTGAATGAGATGGCAACTAAAAATATTATTGAGAAGAAAAGATGGAATAAGCCAGCCAATAACATTTGAGGATACCAAAAATTGCTTCAGATACATAAAGTGTGAAAGAGGGGTGAGCATGGATTTTGAATTGCTGGAAAATGATGCTGGAGGAGTAGTAATGGGGGGCAAGGAAATGCGATGAACTGAATATGTATTTTGCATCGATCTTTACTGTGAGAGACACTAACAGTATGCTGTAAATTCAAGAGTGATACAGGATCGAAATGTGTGAAGATGCCATTACTAGGGAGAAGGTTCTTGGGAAACTGGAAGGTCTGAAGGTAGATAAGTCCCCAGACCAGATGG
Organism: Hypanus sabinus; assembly: GCF_030144855.1. NCBI lineage: Eukaryota > Metazoa > Chordata > Chondrichthyes > Myliobatiformes > Dasyatidae > Hypanus > Hypanus sabinus. The sequence goes on along the minus strand of NC_082715.1, from coordinate 101,512,059 downwards.
TGTACACCACAGGGTTCTAAAAGGGATGGTTGAAGAGATTGTAGAGAAATTAGTAATGCTCTTTTAAGAATCATTAGATTCTGGAAGACTGGAAAATTGCAAATGTCTCTCCACTCTTTTTAAGTAGGGAGAGAGGCAGAAGAAAGGAAACTATAGTCTGACCTCAGTGGTTGGGAAGATATTGGAGTCTATTGTTAGGGTGTGGTTTTGGGGTAATTGGGTGCACATGATAAAATTGGCCATAATCAGCATGGTTTGCTCAAGGGAAAATCTTGCCTGACAAATGTGTTGGAATTCTTTGAAGAAATAAAAAGCAGGATAGTATTGGATAATAAAATTGGATGATAAATGTATCATTGCTAGAACTTTGCTAAGTTTCACTATTAAACATTATTCAATACAAAACACTTCTTGAAAAAATATATAAACATTTTGTCGAGCATTTTTGAATTTTTGGACAGGCCACATAAAAGATAGTTGCAAAAATCCTTTTGATCTGATCATTTCTAGGGCCTAAGTGCTTGAATGTTACTTCCTGTTATTATTTTCTGCCATGCAAAGTCTGAAATATTTTACCTGCATGTAAATGGATCTTTTATATTTCGACTTTATTACTCCATTTTCAATAAATAGCTCACTGCATTTACTATTATTTATGGTATAAATATCATCCTCTTTGAATAAAATAGAATGTTATGTAGAGCTGGCAATACCGGTTCCTTTGCTAAAAAACTATACAAGCTATGGGGGAGATTTTTGGTTAATAAACTAAAGCTATTATTTTCAACATACATATATTGCCTATGTAGTACATTACAAAAAAAAGATAAAAGAATGGAGCTGCTATTCAATATTTACATGAGAATCTTTGGAAACTGGCAATTTTTGAAGTGGATTTGAATTGTGACTTATGTACTTTGATTTTCAAATGCTGGAACAAACAACTGAATTGAAAGCCTCCTGGTTTTAACAGTTTCCTTTTTATGAAATAAAATCTAATTAAGTAGAGCTGATTGATTTTGATGTTTTTTTTAAGAAGGGTTCTTTGGGAAACAGGCACAGTTTAACAATATTATCCTTATAATATACATAGCAAGTAATCTAATAACAATTCTAGATCACATAATCCATTGACTGCACTTTTCCAAATTCTGCTAAGATGGTGCAAAGCACAGTGCAATTTTTAGCAGTAATCTATAATATTAAAATACAATTTAATTTGAATCCTATCACTCCCGGTTTCAATCAGAAGGTAATATTTGAAACAGAAAATTATGACACAAAAACATGTGGTTTTTTACTTTTTTGTAAATTTTTTCCTATAATAAAGGAGAGTGTACTCTGGTGCCTGAATAATATTTTGGGTGCCAAAATGATGCCTTTTTGGTATGATCTCCCTTTACATTTGCCACTTCACACACCAAAATCTGTCATGAAATATGTTGCTATTGAGGAATACATTGTGCAAAACCCAGATACATTTTTACAAGGAGGACTAGTTGCCTCTGCCCTCCTTGGTATATCTGATGAGATTCTCAGAAGTAGAAGACAATTTGGCCCAAATTATCTGTGGTGGTATTTATGTTTAATCAAGCCCCCTGCTGCTCTAATTCATGTAATACTACGAGCACAATCTATTTTCTTGTACAGTATTATGCAGTTTTCCAAAAAAATCATTAAATCACCTCAATAGCCTTATCACATGAAATAAAGTTTTACATTCAAGTTTCTCTTGAATGAATTATTAAAATAATGGATTGTGTTCAAAGTGACCATAATTGGAGCTACAGGTTATTTGAAATAGATGCTTAGATGTGTAGCTAAAGGACAATGAACAGTAAAATGATTTGCAGTCTTAAAAATAAAACTCTGAATTATTTTTAAGGTAAAGTGTTAATTAGAATTGGCTTATTATTGTCATATATACTGACATACAGTGAGAAGTCTTTCTTGCATACTGTTCATACAGATTACACAGAGCACTGAGGTAACAGAAGGTAAACCAAGTAAAATGCAGAATAAACAGCTACAGAGAAAATGCAGTGCATGTAAACACTAAGGTGCAAGATCATAACGAGGTAGATTGTAAGGTCAGCGGTCCATTTTATTGTACTAAGAAATGATTTAATATTCTTGCAACAGTATGGTAAAAGCTGTCCTTGGCCTGGTGATATCTGCTTTATTTTTTTAGAGAGAAAATTCAAAAATCTGAGGTGCAAAGGGACTTGGGAGTCCTTGTATAGGATTCCCTAAAGATTAATTTGCAGGTTGAGTCGGTGGTAAATGCAATGTTATCATTCATTTCAAGAGGACTAGAGTATAAAAATAAGGATGTAATGCTGAGGCATTAAAAAGCACTGGGGAAGCCTCACTTGGGGTATTGTGAGCAGTTGTGGGTCCCTTATCTAAGAAAGTATGTGCTGACATTGGACAGGATTCAAAGGAGGTTCATGAAAAAGATTCCGGGAATGAAAGGCTTATTATATGAGGAGCGTTTGATGGCTCTGGGCCTGTATGCCCTGTACTCTCATTGAAACTTATTGAATGTTGAAACTCCTGGATAGAGTGAATGTGGAGAGGATGCTTCCTGTAGTGGGAGAATCTAGGACCAAAGGGCACAATCTCAGAATAGAGGGAGGTCTATTTAGAACAGAGATGAGGAGGAATTTCTTTCACTCTCTCTGAATCTGTGGAATTTGTTGCCAATGGTCAGCTGTGGAGGCCAGGTCATTGAGTGTATTTAAGGTGGAAGTTGATAGATTCTTGATTACTTAGGGAGTGGAAGGTTACAGGGAGAAGGCAGCAGAGTGGGGTTGAGAGGATCAGCCATGACTCATTTGATGGGCTGAATGGCCTAGTTCTCCTATGTCTTATGCTTTAAGGCCTTTCATCTTCTGCCCAATGGTAGAGAGGAAAAGTGAGGATGTCTAGGGTGGGTGTTTTTTAAAAAATATATTGGCTGATTTACTGAGAGAACAATAAGTATAACAGAATTCATGTTGGGGGATGCTTGTTTCTGTGATGTGCTGAGCTGTGTTCATAACTCTCTGCTGTTTTTCACAGTCACACGCAGAGTAGTTGCCACACCAAGCCATTATGCAGAAGGGATATTTTCTCTGATAAATTGACAAAAATTGATAAAGATCAATTTTTACCTGAGGAAGTAGAGGTAGAGGTGTTGATGAGCTTTCTTGGACCAGGAGAGGCTATTGTTGATGTTCAAAACTAGGAACTTTAAGTTTGTAACCCTCTCAATCTCAACAGGTATGTGTGTCATCCACCATTCTTGAAGTTAGTGACCAGCTCTTTTGTTTGCTGACATTGAGAGAAAGGTTGTTGTCATGGCATCATGTCACCAGGCTCCTTATCTCCTTCCTTTACTCTGACTCATTATTTGAGGTACAGCCAACAACCGGTGATACTGGAAATTTGAAATTAAAATAGAGAATGACCTTTGTGACTTCTGTTTACTCTCTGTGGTTTATGGTGTTTTATAACTACCATCATGATATTCCAAATAAACATCACCTATAGAATAGATCAGACAAAGCAAAATAACCAAGTGCGGAATTTACTGTTGTGACATTCCACATAATGCTTCATGACTCAGATTCAATTAAAGGCAGAGGAGTCTAGAGCTAGAGAGCCTGGGTTTGAGGTGAAAGGGGAAGAATTTAAAGGGAACATGAAGAGTAAGTTTGTGGCTATCTGGAACAAACTGTCAGAGGAGGTGGTAGTGGTGGATATAATTAACATTCTTAAAAGGCATTCTGACAGTTACCTAGATTGGAAAGGCATGGAGGGATATGAGCCTAATTCAGGCAGATGGGAGAGGTTTAGATGGGTGTTGGGGTTAGCATAGGAAAGGTGGGCCGAATGGGCTTATTGCTTTATTTGATTCTGTGTTTCTGCTTTGTGGAATAGGTCATGTTCAAAAATCCTTATAATGTTCTCTTGAAATTTAAAACAGGCTACATTAAATTGAATATCGATCAAGCATATTGTTTATATCCTGATAAGACAGTCACAGGAATCAAGTTAATTGGTCTATTTTTGAATTCAAAGGGTTATATTTTAAGTAGTCTCTTTTGGATAGACAACTGTTATAATTGTGTTTGTTCTTGTGGTTATTTAGATCATAATTTTCTATGGTTCATTGCCTTTTAATTTGATGATGCCATTGGAATGTCTAACATTTCAAATACCAGTTTGTTGATCTAGTTGGTTCTTATTTCAATATGCTCTTACTTTACATGTTTTAAACATCACCAACAAGAAATCTCAGGTGATTATCAGAATCATTGTGTCCATTTTTTGGAAGCTGTAACTGAGTGTGTTTTGAAAAAAGATTACCAGGTCATGAATTGCAATAAAAAATGTTTAAGAGTCATAGAGTTACATGGCCTAGATATGGGCCCGTCAGCCAAACTCGTACATGGTGAAGATCTCTACCCAACTTAAATCAAATGATGAAACTGTACAAAGTTCTGACAAAACTATTAAAAACCAGAGAAAATCTGCAGATGCTGGAAATCCAAGCAAAACACACAAAATGCTGGAGGAACTCAGCAGGTCAGGCAGCATCTATGGAAAAGACACTGTCCTGATGAAGGGTCTCGGCCTGAAATGTCGATTATTATTTTTTTCCATAGATGCTGCCTGGCCCGCTGAGTTCCTCCAGCATTTTGTCTTTCAAAAATATTCATCATTTTGGACATGTGTGGAGGTCAGTTAAGAAAGTGCCTCTTACTGGTTGAAGATTCTGGCAAATCAGGTACTCGTTAATGATTACATGTGAATGAAAGAAAGGCTTTCATTTATAAACCATTTTTATCATCTCAAAATGCTTTGCCATCAATGCTGCGTTATTGTATCCAAAGCACCAAAATTAGACGGTTTGTACACAGAATGTTCCCCTCAAAGGTAGTTTGAGGTATATTGGGCATGTATTGTTTTGATAGTGTTATGGAATATCTATATATCATTCTGTAAGGAGAGTCTGGTTTGCTGCCTCATTTGAAAGATGGCTCTTCTGGCACTAGCTGTTGCTTGAGTAGTGCCATTCTGGATGATCTAAGCTATCTTCTGGAGTGGAGTTTAAACCAGACCTTTTTGACTCAGATGAGCTTGTCCTGTGGATCACAGGCTTCATTTGAAAATGTCAAATTGCCTGACAATCTGTCTCTGAATAGTTTTTCTTTTAAAGTAGTTTTGGTAACAGCTATTATAAAGTAAATTTGACAAGGTCAGTTTATAGTTTTTTAAAATAAATCTCCTGTGTAGAAGTTCATTCTATTACAAGCTAATATTGAGATTTTTGACCACTGCTAAATAAAAAGATAAATTCCCATGTCGATCAAATTCCAGGTGACAGTTATAAGTAATTTGGGATGAATTTACAATACTCTGCAAAAGTCTTAGACGTGCGTGTGTGTAGTGCTTAAGACTTTTACATAGTACTCTTATTTGTCAAAGTGGAGTGGTGAGCATGTTTGTAAATCTAGCAGGAGCAAAGGATGTTGCGAATGGGAAGGTGAAGCGTGGTACGATGGGTGTGGGACAGGTGGTAGAGAAGGGTTGCCAGAGGCAGGAGTGGCATAGATGCAGGCACAGCCAGCCCTGAGACACGAAGTAAGGTCATATAAATCCAAGCAATTGGCTTATTGGTCATTATAGAATGTCTCTCTGGTGCTTCCCATTCCTTCTCCTTTCCCGTCTCCCTGTCCTCTTTCCACTCTCAGTCCTCAGTAGAGACCCATATTAGAATCAGATTTATCATCACTCACATGTGTCATGAAATTTAGCTAAAGGCTTTCGTAAAGCTGTTTTACAGAATGTAATGCTCCGTGTAAAGACATACAAACACCATAAATGCAAGGAATTCGGCAGATGCTGCCAGTCCTGAGTAGCACATAAAAAGTGCTGTAGGAACTCAGCAGGTGAGGGAGCATCTATCGAGAGGAATAAAGTAACCATGTTTTGTGCTGAGACTCTTCATCAGGACTTTCATCACCTGAGTCAAAGATTGACCAAAGGCAGTACTGAGCATTTTGGAAAAAAAAGATCTGTAAGACTTAATAGATGTGCAAATATCCTCTGAGCATACACAGATACAGACTTCAGGAAATTGTTAAAAGCAATCAGAACAGGGATGTTATCTGACTTTTAATTTTCTCTCACTCTAGAATATTGAATGAAATTGTTTGATGACTAGTTCCATGCCTAGTGGTGACCTAATTAAAAATTTTTCAAAGCTAGTAACTTGCTGGTGAAGTATGATTTAGTAGTAGTTTAAAGCCTGGTACAGTGTCTGAGATAACAAAGTTTTTGTTTTAAAGTTGTTATAATGTACATTGCACTGAAGGTCATCAATGTGAATGTTTATTTTGGTATTAAATAGAATTATATCTGGAAATTATAGATTTAAAGAAGGCAGTGTTTCCCGAACATGAGAAGTAACAACATAGTACTGTGCTATAAAATAACACCTGTCTTTTATTAGGGACTAAGCAAAAGGTTGAATTATTTTTATTTGTAATTCATTAATGTTAAGTAATGCTACTGTCTCATATGCTTATTTCTTAAAGAGCTGATGAGCTTCACTTCAAATTTAGATTTGTTATTTCTCTAACCAGTGAACCTCAAGAGAAATTAATTTTAAGAGCTGTTTGAAGGAAACCAATGTATCTTTTTTAATTGCATTATATAACAGCATTACAGAGCAGAGATTCCATAATATTTTTTTATTTCTTATCCTTTAATGACATTTATTTCATAAAAGCATAGGATCAGAAGGTTATTAAAACTCCTTCATCTTATTCCATTATTCAGTTGGGTCATGGCTGATGTTCTTTGAGATCATTTATGCACCTTTGATCTGTGTCCCTTGATACCAATACTTAACAATTAATTGTGATGAAGATATTGAAATGGCCAAAAATACAACAACTCTGACGCTTGTATCCCCTTTAAAAGGAGTTTTAACTGAGAATAAATGATGACTGTCACTGAACCATGGAACTCTTCTTGCCTAATTGCTCCCTGCAAGTTAGTGATGCTTCATATAGTCTAGTGCTGGGAACTGTGAGATTTTGTAGGATTGAGAAGCATTGTATTTCAGTTTGTCATTTACAGCCTTTTTTTTTGTGCTGTGCTAATACGTCAGCTTTGGCAGTGAATTTGTACCTCAATACCTTGTTAACTAGTTTAACTGTCTTTTTCTTACATTATTCATCTTTCAGTTAAATTGTATATTTTTCTCAGTCATTGTATTTAGAGAATGCCTGCATATGTTTAGTATATATTATGATATTTTGCAAAAATTGCTATTCTTTAGCAACTTCTGCTTTATTTGCATTTTGCTGTTGAATTCATTTGGGATCATTTGGATTTGGTGAGAACTTCGGTTGACGTCTCCTGTTCCCTAACCCCCAGGCACACTGAAGCCATGCTCTGAGATGAATTTATACTACATAGAACCATCTTTTTACTCTTGAAAATGATGGTTCAGCACCACTGAGATAAACTCACCTATTGAAATGCAGGAGGAGTCTGCACTCACTGCAGAAAATTACATGGACATAAAAGAGTAAAACTACAGTGGAAAGGCAGATGTTACGTGTAGTTTTATTAATTGTGGTTAATTCTTAAAAATGCAAGTTACATATTGTTGCATTTATCTAAATAGATATTTTCTGATTGTGATAAATAATAGTCTTCAAGGAGCAATAAAATTTATAAAATTATCAGATTTTTTTCTTCTTTCACCTGAAAAAAAATTTGCTTTGCTTTATTTTTTGGCAAACTGGTAAATCAATGAATGATGTTTGTTCTTTTTATGGTAAATTGATATAATTCTAAATACCAATATATTTTTAAACTTAACCCTCCCTCACAATAGGTTTAATTAATCTGGACAAGACACAGTAATCCAATACAAATTTATTTGCATGTAGGAACTGCAGGACAAATTATCTTGCTGCACACTTAATTATATGCAATATTAAATCTACAAGGAACAACACAATAGTAAGATCCATCAGATTTTCTCTTTCTTCTGTTTAGTGCTTACACTTGTGTGCCCACCAGAGCAGTATTTCACACTTGCTAATTACTTAAATGAGCTACTTAATGTGTCATAGCAAAAAGGAAATAGAAAATTTGAAGATATTAAATATTGAGCATATTTCTCAAGCTTGCAATGTGAAATGGCAAGTTTTGAAAAATAGTTAATGAAATAAATTATCCTGCTATGAAATGGGTAAGTAAATAAATGCAATTTGCAAGTAACGAAAGATAAAACATTCAACTATATGAAATTAAAGGCTTTTGAGGGATACGTATAGGGAGGACATTTGACCTGATTGAGGAGTTTAGAACTTGCAGCCACAATCTTAATGTAAGGGTAGACCTTAAGTAGTGAGTACAGATCTGGTCACCATACAATGGGAAGGATGTGATAGCAAAATAGAACGTGGAAAAGATTCAGCAGGAAGTTGCTGTGGATACAAGGAGAGCTTGGATAGGTGGAGTTTATTCTCAAGGGAATGAAGGAGGCTGAGAGAAGAACTTAAAGTTCACAAAATTATAGCCCAGTGACTCTTATTTCAGTAGTTGGTAAGTTGATGGAGAAGATCCTGAGAGGCAGGATTTATGATCATTTGGAGAGGCATAATATGATTCGGAGTAGTCAGCATGGCTTTGTCAAAGGCAAGGTTGTGCCTTACGAGCCTGATTGAATTTTTTGAGGATGTGACTAAACACATTGATGAAGGTAGAGCAGTAGCAGTAGTGTATATGAATTTCAGTAAAGCATTTGATAAGGTACCCTATGCAAGGCTTATTGAGAAAGTAAGGGGTGTCAGGTTACAGTGGGACAACAGTAGGTTGCAAGTCTGGGCAGATGGAGTTCAACCCAGATAAATGTGAGGTGGTTCATTTTGGTAGGTCAAATATGATGGCAGAATATAGTATTAATGGTAAGACTCTTGGAAGTATGGTGGATTAGAAGCATCTTGGGGTCCATGTCCATAGGACACTCAAAACCGCTGCTCAGGTTGACTGTGTGATTAAGAAGGTGTGGTGTATTGGCCGTCGTCAACCATGGAATTGAGTTTAAGAGCTGAGAGGTAATGTTACAGCTATATAGGACCCTGGTCAGACCTCACTTGGAGTACTGTGCTCAATTCTGGTCACCTCACTACAGGAAGGATGTGGAAACCATAGAAAGGGTGCAGAGGAGGATTACAAGGATGTTGCCTGGATTGGGGAGCATGCCTAATGAGAATAGGTTGAGTGAACTTGGCCTTTTCTTCTTGGAGTGAACGGGAATAAGAGTTGACTTGATTGAGGTATATAAGATGATGAGATGCATTGATCTTGCAGATAGTCAGAGGCTTTTTCCTAAGGCTGACATGGCTAACATGAGAGGAAATAGTTTTAAGGTGTTTGGAAGTAGGTACAGAAGACATGTCAGGGTAAGTTTTTTTACACAGAGAGTGGTGAGTGCCTGGAATGGACTGCCAGCGATGGTGGTGGAAGCAGATACCATAGGATCTTTTAAGAGATTCCTGGATAGGTACATGGAGATTAGAAAAATAGAGGGCTATGGGTAACCCTAGGTAATTCCTAGAGTAAGTACATGTTTTGCACAACATTGTGGGCTGAAGGGCCTGTATTGTGCTGTAGGGTTTCTATGTTAAGTTCTAAAAAAATTAGACCATAAGACATGGGAGCAAAATTAGGCTGTTTATCCCATCGAGTCTGTTCTGCCATTTCATCATGGCTGATCTGTTTCCTTATCAACCCCAATCACATGCCTTCTCCAAGTAATCTTTCATGCTGTGACAAATCAAGAACTAATCAAAATCCGCCTTAAATATACTCGATGACTGGGCCTCCACAGCAGCCTGTAAAATGAAAATCCACAGATTCGCCACCACTTGGCTAAAGAAATTCCTCCTCATCTCCATTCTAACGGGACATTCCTCTATTCTGAGGTTGTGTCCTCTGGTCCTAGACTCCCTCAGCACAGGAATCATCAACTCTGTATAGGCCTTTCAACATTCGATAGGTTTCAATGAGATTCCCACCTTGTTCTTCTGAATTTCAGCACGTGAAGGCCCAGCACCATCAAATGCTCTTCATATGATAAGCCTTTCATCTCTGAAATTATTCTTGTGGACCTCCTCTGAACCCTAACAAACGTCGGCACATCCTTTCTTAAGTAAGGGGCCTAAAACTGCTCACAGTACTCCCAAGTGAAGCCTCACCAGTGCCTTATAAAGCCCTAGTATTACATCCTTGCTTTTATATTCTAGTCCTCTTGAAATGAAAGCTAACATTGAATTTGCCTTCCTCATGCAACCTGCAAATTAACCTTTAGGGAATCCTCCACAAGACTCCCTTGATCCTTTACACCTCGCACTTTAGAATTTTCTCCCCATTTAGCAAATAGTCTATGCTTTATTCTTTCTACCAAAGTACATGACCATACACTTCCTGACACTGTATTCCATTTGCCACTTCTCCTAATCTGTCTAAATCCTTCTGTGGTCACCCTGCTTCTTCAACGCTACCTGTGCCGCCACCTATGTTCATAGTTTCTGCTAACTTGGCCACAAAGCCATCAATTCCGTTATCCAAATCATTGACATGCAATATAAAAGAATTCTGACCCCTGTGGAACACCACTAGTCACGAACAGCCAATCAGAAAAGGCTCCCTTTATTCCCACTCTTTGCCTCCTGCCAATCAGCCAATGCTCTATCCATGTTAGTATCCTTCCTGTAATACCATGGGCTGTTATCTTATGAAGCAGCCTCATGTGCAGCACCTTTTCATAGGTCTTCTGAAAATCCAAGTGCATGATATCCACTGATTTTCCTTTGTCTGTCTTGCATATGCTTATGCCGTTTGTCCACCATTTCCTGTCCCCCATTTCTACTTCTCCAGTGCCATTTTCCAGTGGTCCAAGATCTACTCTTGCCTCTCCTTTTGCTCTTTCTATACCTGAAAAAATAGTTTGGTAGCCTCTTCAATATTGTTAGCTAGCTTACCTTCATATTTCATCTATTTCCCCTCCCCATCCCATGGGTTTTTTTAGTTGCCTTCTCTTAAAGTTTTCTTTATGTTGGCTTTAACTTCCCTTGTTAGCCATGGTTGCGTCACCCTGCCTTCAGAGTACAAATACTTCAGAAATGTCCTGGTTCACATCTTTACTATTACTGTAGGTACTTCACTTAGCAGCTCTGTGAGAGCTGTTTGTTCTGCTTCCAGCCTGTTTTGGTTATTGTTGAAGATGAGGGATGAGGTGGAATATGTGGTATCCAATTTTCTTGGTGAGGAACAGTAAGGTTTGTCTTGGGCTTTGGTTTGAGAGGAGATGAAGAAAGAAGACGCTGGGGAGAACCGGTTGTAGCCTGTGATCTGGTGGGAGACCCGTTTGTTAGAGATGGATTGCAAGCAACATTCAAAAGGTGGTGTGTGCTTTCACGTTGACCAAGAGCCCAGTGCGTGAGTGATAGAGAAGTTCAAGATGAGCTCCAACTTGTGCACACTTGGTCGTTTAATTAGAATGGGCCCTTTTCTTTTTGTTATTCTTTACTAATCCTTCAGTTAAGATTCTATAATCCCTCTACTTGAATGCAGTGTACTATCTGTTATTTTGTGGCATTAATTTGTAACAGGGTAACAAATGACACAGCATCCATACAAACAGGGGACTTTGGGATGTGCTCACACCTGAATCACACACATTTGGCAGGGCGGGAGATTGTCTTCCCTAGAATTTCCCAAGGAAACCAGAGTGTTTCATTTCTTTGGGATGTATCCTGCGCCTTCAGAATTCCTCCTAGAAACTCCAGGCATTGCTGCTCAGCTGTTATCCCTTCTGGAGTCCCCTTCCAATCAATTTTGGCTAGCTCCTCTCCCACACCTCTGTAATTCCCTTTACTCTGCTGTAATACTGGTACATCTGAGGACATAGAGTCGAATCTTTTTTTTCCCAGGGCAGGGCAATCTAGAACTAGAAGATACAGGTTCATTGTGAGATTGAAGAAATTTAAAGGAGATCTGAGGACAATGTTTTCATACAATAGTGTGTAAGTTATCTGGGGCAAGCTGTCAGAGGTGGATACAGTTGCAATTTTTAAAGGCATTTGGTTAAGTACTTGTAGAGGAAAAATGCAGAGGTATGCAAACCTTATGTGGTCAAATGGGATTAGCATAGATAAGCATCATGGTTTCCTTTGGGAAAATCTGTTGCACTTCTTTGAGGGAATAACACGCAGGATAGACCAAGGAGAATCAGTGGATGTTGTATACTTGGGTTTTCAGAGGGCCTTTGACAAGATGCACACATCAGGCTGCTTGGCAAGATTAGAGCGATAGTATTACAGGAACAATATTAGCATGTATAGAGCATTGGCTGATTGAAGTGAGGTGGAGTGTGAATAAAGGGAGCCTTTTTTGTTTGGCTGCCAGTAACTTAATGGAATTGTGCAGGGGTTAGTGTTGGGACCACTTCTTTTTCTGTAGTATTTCAATGATTCAGATGATAGAATTGATGGCTTTGTGGTCAAGTTTGTGGACAATACGAAGGTAGGTGGAAGGGCACGTGGTGTTGGGCACGTGGCAGGGAGTCTGCAGAAGGAGAATGGGCAAAGAAGTGGCACATGGAACAAGTTGTCAGTAAGTGTATGGTCATGCACTTTGGTAGAATGAATAAAAGTATAGATCTTTTCTAAACGGAGAAAATTTAAAAATCTAGGTTTAAAAAAGGGACATGGTTTTCCTAAAGATTAGGTTGAGTCATTTTGAGGAAGGCAAATGCAATGTTAGCATTCATTTTGAGAGGATTAGAATATAAAAACACGAATTTAATGTTGAGAGTTTTTAAGACACTGGTGAGGCCTCATTTGGAGCATTGTGAGCAGTTTGGGGCCCCTTATCTAAGAAAGGCCGTGGAGATGTTGGACAGGGATCAGAGGAGGTTCACGAAAATGATTCTATGAATGAAAGGCTTATCGTATGAGGAGCATTTTATGGCTCTGGACCTGTACTTGCTGGAATTCAGAATGATCTCATTGAAACTTTCGAGCTTTGAAAGGTTTAGATGGAGAGGAGTGGACGAGCCTGAGGCAGAACCTCAGAATAGAAGGATGTTCATTTAGAACAGGGGTGAGGATGTATTTTTTTAGCCAATGAGTGGTGAATTTGTAAAATTCATTGGGTATATTTGAAGTGGAAATATACAAGTTCTTGATTAGTGAGGGCATGAAAGGTTACAGAGAGAAAGCAAGTGAATGGGGCTGATAGGGATGTGGATCAATCATGATCAAAAGATTCGATGAACCACACATTTAATTCTGTTCCTGTGTTGAATGGTCTTCGTGGAAGAGCTTCTTCTAAACAGCCATCCCCCTGAAGTGGAAACGAAGACAAGAGATTCACATACGCATGAAAACAGAGGACTGGGGTGCAAAACAATGGTAGCAAGTGCTCTGAACTGACAAGTCAAAATTTGAAATTTCTGGCTGAGACAGGAGGCAGTTTCTCAATAGAAGAGCTGGAGAACACTACACTCTGCTGCCATGAGTGAACCACTGTGGAGATTCCCTGCAGGTTTGGGACTGCATTTCTGCAAATTGAGTTGGTGATCTAGTTAGAGTTAATGGAATCCTCAATGCTGAGAAGTACAAGCAGATTCTCATCTAGCATGCAATATCATCAGGGAGGCATCTGGTTGGTCCCAAATTCATTCTTCAGCAAGATAATGACTCCATATACATCCAAGGTCATAAAGAACTATCTTCAGTGAAACTAAGGACAAGAAGCTCTGCAACAGATGTATGACCTCCATGGAGCCCTGATCTCAACATCATTGAGGCAGTCTGGGATTACCTAGAGATTCAGAAGCAGCAAGACATCCAAAGTCTGCATAGGAAGTGTGGAAAGTTCTCCCAGATACTTGGAACAACCTTGCAACCGATTTTCTTATCAGGACTGCAGAGCAGTGTACCTAAGAATTGATGCAGTTTTAAATAATTTGATTTAGTTCATTACTGCTTACTGCTCTGTATAGTTTTTTTGATATTTAGAAACTTTTAATTTCATTATTTTTGAAAACATCTTAATTTTACAGAATTTTTGATTAACACAAGCCGAAGACTTTTGTGTGGTATTGTAGATAAATAGATATACCAAATATATGTTTTGTTTTCATCAATTACATGCTCATCATAGTGGAAAGCAATAAAAGCTAATAACTATTTCTAGACAAAGGAGAAATGTTGAATCGCATTCAACTGCTTATAATAAATTGATTACAGAATCAGAAATATTCATTCCATGCAATTTGAAGCTAAAATGCTCCAGCAGTTTTTGATTAACTATACTCAACTTTTGCATCTAATGTGCAATTAGTAGCTAAGATAGTTTTTTTTCCCTCAGTGCTTTTGTAAGGTAATCATTTCAGTTGTTAAGCTTATTAATTTGCTTATTCTGTTTATAATTTAGCTGTTGGAGGGAAGCTTTGCTCGAGAAGTTAGCCATGAAGTGGATGGACTGATTTTTCAACCAACTGGGGTAAGCTTAATTTTTTTAAAAAACATGTAGTATAGTTAAGATTTTAACTGGAGTACAGTCATGTAGGAATTTAGGAAGTATTTAAGGAAACTCTGTAAACTTGCCGTTGACTATATGATCGAGTTATATGGCACAGATAAAGTTAATTCAAATTACACTAGTGTTTTTTTTGGGAAAGTAATTATCTAATTACTTCCCCATTTTACAGTTCTTTTAAGAAAAAAAGTTGACTAGGATTTAATCATTTGCTTTGTGCACAAATTACTTATCAGTTACCATTGAAACAAATATATTTGGATGCTAATATCATCTCTTTGATGGTTCATGGAAGCTTTCTTTAGGATTGCTGAAGCAATGTGGATCATAAATCCAAGATGGCTTTTATATAGTGAATCACATTTATCAACGTTCCGTCAGTAGGAGAAGTTGATGTAGTTCCTTAAAGAGTCTTTAATTGTTAAATTTAATGTACTTCCCATAAAGGAAAAGCGTATCTTATTTTGAAAGTAAGTACTCAAATTAAAGGATTCTCACTCATTGTCCTTTATCTCCCTCAGTCAGAAACCTGTAGACTGTCTATTGTCTTGATGCTCACCTGTCCTTGGACTGATGACTATGGAACTTCAAACACCAAAGAATGTGATCAGAGTAGATGTTGACCTACTGAGAGTATGAATTAGAGTAGCCTGACTCTACTACTGAAGGAACATCTTTGTATGTTTCTATTTATTGCCAAAATGAAAGGAAACAAGTGCTTTTGTTATTGTACCTTTCAATTAGACAGTTACGTGGAGTTGTCTGCTGTAATTAAAAATGTCTACTTTAAGAACTGAGGAAGCTGCAGTTTGATATTTGATGGAGAGCTGTCATTTTAGATAGCTTGTCTATTCCTACATAACAGCTCAGGGACAAGAAAGTATAGTCAACTTTTATTAATACAAAGCTCAGGGAAAGTCAGACCTGTGAGAAGGATGCAAAGATACTCCAATATGGTTTTTGAAGAGCCGAATGAATCAGAAAATGCAAGACAGAAGCATGGATCAATGTGAGATTAGCTTTGGTTTTAAACACGGTTTATTATGTGGAGAGATTAAAGGTAGTGAAAGTACAAGACCAGGGCATTCTTCTACACCAATCACTGATAGCAGTTTGGAAAGCAAATTATATTGGTGTCATTCCTTGCTAAAGTGAGTACCGGACAAAGGATATCTTGCTGCAGCCATACAGGGTCTTGGCGTCATCTGCTATTATTTGTGTCATTCTAATTTCCTTATCTCACCAAAGACGTTCTTGCCAAGGAAGAATTGCAACAAAGGTTTATACTATCAACCCCAAATTTCCAATTGTAGGTATGCCTTATCCGTTCCATTTCACTGGTCTTCCCATGTTTGTTCCTTTTCCCATAATCCAGCATCCCCCCCCCCCCAACCCATTTTCATTCCGCTTCCCCTCCTGGATCCATTTCCACCTATTGGAACCCCTCACTCATCCAATTCCGTCTGCCCATTACTTAACAGGTTCCCATCATTGCTTACTTATCAGATTACACGTCTGCTGGCCTTCATGTCCTTGCTCATCACCCTCCAGCCTCTGTCTCTACTTTTACCTCCCCTTCCCCCACCTAGCTCCATCTGCCCCATCTCCATCCTTCCCCTCATCACTTGCCTGCTTCGCTTACCCAACACCTTCCCCATCCACCCCCTCCCCTGGCTGCATCTTCATATCATTACCTCATCTCTCTTCCGTTCATTTTTCTCATGCAACCCTTCTCCACTTTATACCTCTGCCCGCGACTCTCTCATACTCTTTCACTCCCCATGTAAGGTCTTGATCTGAAACACCAAATCCTTTCCCTTCACAGATGCTGCCTGGCCCACTGAGTTCCTCCAATGGATTGTTTGCTTTAAAAGACTAATTCCTGGGGTGGAAGAACTGATGCATGTATAGAGATTTAGTAAGTCATAAGATGTAGGAACTGAGTTAGGCCATTTGGCCCATCTGGTCTTCTCCACCATTTTATCATAGGTGATCCTTTCCCCTCTCAGTCACAAACTCTGACCTACTCCTTGTACCTCTTCATGCCCTGACTAATCAAGAATTTATCAACCTCTGCCTTAAATATACCCAGAGACTTGGCCTCCCCAGCTGCCTTTTACTAAGAATTCTACATATTCATCACTTAGGTCAATAATGAGAACGTATCTCATAAAAACCCTAACATGTCAAGACTGAACAAACAAAAGTGCTTGTTCTCACTGATTAGGGACTGCAAAACCAACTTTTACAGCTTTGGAACATAGGATGTGCCAAGTTCAGGTGAAATTTTGCACCCAGAATAAACACTACCAAGGTGCATGGAGTATGCCTATGGAGCTGAATAGACTGTACTCCTGTTTTCAGTTTCTACAATAAGCATGTCCAATGGAACATCATGGCAGGTATTCAGCAGCACCCCAATGCCCTCTGGGTTGACAGCATTGTATTTTCTTAGCAGTCTTCTGATGAATTAAAGTACCACTCTGAATTTTAGTTAAAAGCCAAGGAGCTGTATCAAGGTGTTGGATATCTTCATCCCAGAATATCAGTCTGTAATGAAAGTCAAAGATTGTATTGTTATGTTTTGAATATTTTTAGTTTATTAAATCATTTATTCAAATAAATATGGAGGATATATATTTAGGCAAGGTTCTCTGGCTAAAATCAGTAGTTGTGGATTGTCATTGTAGCCATATTTGTGACCCATTAGCAATTTCTATAGGACAATATCAATGAATTAAATCTTATCATGAGATATGACAGTTACTTTGTGTTTTTTGTAGGAAAACATTATCCTCAATCAAGTGTCTGTACTCGAGTTCCTTTTATGAGGTGAAAACTGTGGGATACATTTATTTTTATCAAATGTGCTGTGCACATTCATTGGGAATTAGGAATCAACTGCTCTTTGATTAATGGCATCTAAGTTTTCCTTCCAACAGAAAATCATCACTGAAACTGCTTTCACTGTTTTCATTCCACATGCAGTAATTTTACTGTTTTTAATTTATGCTTTGTCAATCAATATAATTGGTATAGTCTTTTCTAAATGATTCTATTGTACAGCTGTATTTTGCAGAAACATTATAACAGTGGGATAAATACAGCACATAACCTTTTTAGTACTGTATTAAGCAGCTGTGCTGACGATAATAATAGGTGTTAAATAAGATAATCGGATATGCATCTTGATGAAACAAATCAAGCGATAAATTCCTATTTGTGAAAGCAAGCTAATTTTTACTTGCAGAGAATATTTTGCCTCCAAAAGGTTTTTCTTTTGCAATCTTAGTAGCTTCTCATTTTCTTGACTGGAAGTTGAAGTCTTCTAGTACTTGCATGTCACAGTCATCTAAAAAAGGAATAAGCAAGAATAAATGCTGGCCTTGTCCGTATTGCCCAAGTCTTATAAATGAATTAAGTTTGAGAATGGATAAAATGTTTGTTGATGGAAGGTGTAATTGATTAAAAAAAACAAAAAGGAATTTGGCTTTGTAGTGTACAATACTGTGCCAATATTCTCTTTTTGCATTTGATTTCAATAGAGGATTCTGCTCAAGGAGCAATAAAAATGGAGGTAGGTTTGGCAAATAGCTTTAAAGTAGAAGGGAGGTATTTAAAAGCTGGTAGTGCCGAAACAGAAGAGTCTGAATTGAATATATCCAAGGTTATTGAGAAAAGCTAAAGCTAGGGTATTGTGAACAGTCATCAGACTTATCAGATATGTTTCCTGTAAAGAGTATTCAGCCCCTCCCCCCCCCCCCCCCCCCGAAACATTAGATTTAATTTGGCTTTTTTCACACCAATCAACAGAAAAAGACTCTTTTGTGTCAAAGTGAAAACAAATCGGTCTAAATTTATTCCAATTATTAAACACAAAATAATTAATTGCATAATTACTCACCCCCTTCAAGTCAGTATTCGGTAGATGCACCTTTGACAACAATTACGGCCTTGAATCTGTGGGTCTGTATCAGCTTTGCACACTGTGGGTTTTCCCATTCTTTACAGAACTGTCCAAGCTCTGTCTGGTTGCATGGGGATTGTTAGTGAACAGTACTTTGCAACTCCAGTTCTTAATTGGGTTGAGGTCTGTCCACTCCGGACATTGACTTTGTTATTTTTAGTCCATTTCTGTATAGCTTTGGTTTTTTTGCTTGGGGTCATTGTCTTGCCAAAAAAACAAATCTACTCCCAAGTCACAGTTCTCTTGCAGAGTGAATCAAGATTTCCTGCAGGATTTCCTTGTATTTTGCTGCATTCATTTTACGCTCTATCTTCACAAGCTTTCCACGGCCTGCTGCAGTGAAGCATCCCCACAGCAAAAGGCAGCCATCACCATTCTTCACGCTAGGGATAGTGTGTTTTTGATGATGTGTGATGTACAGCTTATGCCAAACATAGAGTTTAGTCTGATGACCAAAAATCTAAATTTTGGTTTCATCAGACCATAGAACATTCTTTCAGCAGACTTCAGAGTCTCCCACTTGCCTTCTGGCAAACTCTAGCCATAATTTCATTTGAGTTTTTTTCAACAGTGGCTTTTTCTTTGCCACTCTCCCACGAAGCTGTGACTGGTGAAGTACCCGGGTAATAGTTGTATGCACTGTCTGTCCCATGTCAGCCACTGAAGTTTGTAACTCCTCCAGAGTTTTCATAGGTCTCTTGGTGGCCTCCCTCACTAGTTCCCTTCTTGCACAGTTTTTGAGACCGCCTGCTCTGGGCAGATTTACAGCCATACCATATTCTTTCCATTTCTTCATGATTGACATAGCTGTACTCCAATGGATATTCAGTGACTTGGAAATGCTCTTGTTTCCATCTCCTGAGTTGTGCTTTTCATTAACCTTTCTCACAGAGTTGCTTGGAGTGTGCTTTGGTCGTGGTGGTGTAGCAAGATACTGACTCACCAGCGGTTGGACCTTCCAGATACAGGTGTATTTTTACTGCAATCAATTGAAACATTGTACATAATGATCTCTATTTAACTAATGATGTGACTTCTAAAACCAGTTGGCTGCACCAGTGAAGATTTGGCACATCATATTAAAGAGGGTGAATAGTTATGCAATCAATTATTTTGTGTTTTATATTTGTAATTAATTTGGGTCACCTTGTAGTGATCTGTTTTCACTTTGACACAGCAGAGTCTTTTTCTGTTGACCAGTGTCCAAAAAAAGCCAAATTAAATCCACTGTGATTCAATGTTGTAAAACAATAGGCATGAAAACTTCCAGGGGGGCGGGGGTAAATACTTTTTATAGGCACTGCATGAGGAGTGATACTAGGCCAGTCAATCTAATGGTGTTGACCCTGTTTCTTGAAACAATCTAGGAGATAGTAACGTGACATTTAGAATTGGAGCTTCCCATCAATCACATTGCCCCACTTAGTTACCTTTAAACTATTCTCTTTCACTTGGCCATCATTTCTGCCTACGTAACTAGGGACGGTTTACAGTAGCCAATTAACCTCCTTGACTATAGAATATTGGAGGAAGCCGGAGCATCAGGTGGAAACTGTTATGGTCCAGGGAGAATGTACAGACACTGCATGACAGCACCAGGACAATTACGTGTCTGTGGACCCGTGTGATTGAAACAGCACTTGACTGAATTCTTTCAACAAGTATGGAGAGAATTGAAGAGAGCAATGCAATTTTATTTTGTGTATGTGGACTTGCAGGCATAATTGATAAAGCACTGTATAATTGACTAACTAACAAAGTTAATTGTAAGGATTTAGAAAGAACAGCTGCATGTCAAGAAAATTGACCGGATGTCAGGAAGCAAGGACCAGTGATTATAGGGTATATTTCAGTTTGGATGGAAGTATAAGCAGGAGTTCCACAAGGATCTGCATAAGGACCACTACTCTTAATGATTATTATTGATCGAGATATGGAGATTTGGGGCATAAATTCAGAGTTTTGAGATGTCCTCATACTTAAAAATAAAGTCATCGAGGATGGCGATATACTTAATGAGAATATAGCACATATTAGATAATTATGTTCCATATGTTGTGCTGATTTCTTGGTAGAGCTAACCATGAAGTATTCTTGAAAGTTACCACTGAGACTGCTTCCACTGTAATTCACAGTGTGAACACAAAGTCTGTTGTCTCTTTAACTTTGTCATTCACTTTCAATGTGAATTCTCTGGCAGTCGACTCTTTTCCCCAATGGAAATGCTTCATTTTATTAACAGTCAAAACTTCTATCAGATCACTTAATCTACTCTGCTCAAAGAGAACTATCTCATGGTTTGCATTCTTTCTACTTTACAGGTGTTCAGTTTTGAATTCATTATGAAGAGATAGTTTTTCTATTCACTTTCACATAAGTTCATGATAAGTTGTTGGACTCATTTGGGAAACTTCTTTTCTCTAATCAGCCGTTTGCATGTCGGGCCAGATACAGTGATTTAGAGGTAGAAGTATAGTATTATGCTAGTTTCTGACAAAGGGTTTATGGGCTCAAACCCTTGACTGTTATTCTTCCCACATCTGCTACCTGTTGAGTTTTTCCAGCATTTTGTACATACCTTTCAGGTTTCAAGCATCTGCAGTTTTATTTTCAACACATCAAACTTTTGTAAATAAATTGAGTTCATTGTTCAGAACTTTTAGGGAAGCTACAGAAGGACGTTTTCTGGCCCTTGAAAGATATGCTAGATCAAGCTGTGGAAAAAGAACACTGACTTTAAAAACAAAATCTTCACCTATTACAGGATATCCTGCAAGTGACTCTTTTATGAGTTCCATATTTCAAAATTAATTTTGTTTGGTTAATAGCCTTTTTTATGCCACAGAAGCTGGTATAGATTCTAGAAAAAGAAAACGTCAATTAGCAAAAAATAGGACTGATACTGTCTTGGCCTGAAATGTCAACTGTTACTTCCTTTCCATTGATGCTGCCTGACTTGCTGAGTTCCTCCAGCATTTTCTATGTTTTACTCTGGATTTTCAGCATCTGCAAAATCTCTTGTATAATTTTGCAATTATATTTCTGAGATGACTTCTGTTTCAATATTCTGGTCTAGTTGTTGTGTATTAATTAGATATACTTGACATTCACTTGAAATATCAACAAGTTACGGAGATTTATTTTATAGAGAAGCTCATTACGTTCAAAATCCTCTGTACCAAATAATGAACTAATAGTTGACTGAGTCTGGTACAGATAAGCCCATATTCAAAATGTTTGGTGCAGTGCATAAGGTCCTAAACAAGATAGGACCTCATGGCATTGCAGGAAAGGTACTAGCACAGAAGATTAGCTGACTGGCTGAGTGGGGAAAAAAAAGGAGGCCTTTTCTGACCAATTGGGAAACAATTAGGTTCTGTCTTAAATATACCCACAAACTTGGCCTCCAACGCCGTCTGTGGCAGTGCATTCCACAGATTCACTACTCTCTGGCTACTCCAACAGCGACAGCTCCCATGACGACAGCTCCACTTGGTGGTGCCTAATAGAGACTGGGTTTTTAAGGCTCTTTGTTGGACCTGCACGGGATCGCTTCTGTTCCATCTGTGCAGTATTCCAATCAACTTGCAGATTGAATCGGTAGTAAGGAAGACAAATATTAAGTGAGTTTTTATTTCAAGAAGATTAGAATATATAAACTAGGATGTTATGTTGAGGCTTTGTGAGGTGTTGTCCAGACTACATTTGGAGTATTGTGTGCAGTTTTGGGCCCCGTATCCAGGGCTGGCATTGGAGAGGATCCAGAGGAGGATTATGAGAATGATCCCAGGAATGAAAAGGTTAATGAGGAACATGCAATGGCTCTGGGCCTGTACTCACTGAAGTTCCGAAAATGAGAGGGGTCTTCTGGAAAGCTACTGACAACTGAAAAGCCTGGATTGAGTGGACATTGAGAGCACGTTATCAATTATGGGAGAGTCTAGGACCAGCGGCCCAGCTTCATAATAAAAGGATGTCCTTTTAGAACTGAGATGAGGATTTTTTTTAGCCAGAGGCTGGTGAGTTTGTGGAATTTATTCCCACAGATTGGCAGTGGAAACCAAGTCATTGGCTATTGTGCTGTCTTTACGACAGTTATTTAGTTTATAATATTTTCGCTTAGTAATTCATTCGATAGTATTTTCTAGTTAGAATTAGAAGTGTTTAAAGTATATTCATTGCATGTAAAATATATCGGCATGTGATGACGTCACATCCGGTTTCGCCGCGTCTTGTGGGAAAATACCGGTTTGAAATTAGCGCGAGGGTGGGGGCTTACCACGAGGCTCACCTGAGCAGAAGTTGTTTTGCAGGCATGAGAAATCACAGTGAGAGCAACGCTGTAAGTTAATAGATAATCTATATGTTGAACTAAGATGTTAATGCCGATCCTGTTAGAAGTAACGACGGTCGATAATGTTTATGCTTTCGTTAGTTAAAGAGTCGCGGATAGTTTGCATGGAAGTGTATTTAAAGTAGTCAATGGAGCAGGTAAACTCTCCCTGTATACTGCACCTTAGTGTAATGTAGTTATAGTCACCTTTGCAAGTATTTACACTTGAAATGTGATATTAAGGAAGGAACAAATACTGTATCAATCTTGTATTGTTTTATCAACAGTTTTCACCATATGTTAATGTGAAGAGTGAACAGTAAATGGTTAATCTTACTGTGATCTGGTTCTTATTAACTGTGGTTTATCGCGACGTTTAATTCGGCGTTCGTTACACGCGAAGGAGAACGTTACAGTGAAAAAGCGGCATTATCAGGTGTTTCAAGTGCTGCAATGTCAGCTCGATCCAGCATCAAGTCGACGCCGCCCAGCGACAAGGGCAGTAAACCGACATCAAGTAAGTCCACCCAGGCAAGAGCCAAGGCAGAAGCCGCCAAGGTGCGACTGCGTTACGCCAGACAAGAAGCAGTTTTGAAAATGAAACAGGTCACCAGAGAAGCCGAAGCGGCCGCCCGAGAAGCCGAAATCCAGAAAGAAAAGGCTGCCAGAGAAGCCGAAGCGGCCGCCCGAGAAGCCGAAATCCAGAAAGAAAAGGCTGCCAGAGAAGCCGAAGCGGCCGCCCGAGAAGCCAAAATCCAGTTGGAAATGGCAAAAATATCGACAGAGTTGCAAGTGCTGCAGCTAGAAAGAGAAGAAGAAGCTGCCATGGCGGAAGCAAAGTACATAGAAGAAGCTGAAGGGTCGCGTGATCTGACCGCAGTAAGATCTACTTTAGAAAGGACCAGACTGGAACGCACAAGCGACTATGTACAATATCAAATAGACAGGCAGGCTCGTCTCCCCTCTCCATATGTATTCGATAACTTCCCCAGCTACGAGGAACCTCAGAGAGTCACGATTGCATCACATCCATACGAGGAAGAAAATTTACCCTCGCGGCTCCGTGATGAAGTCAAGAATGAAAGAACCGACAACGCTCCTTCACCCCCACAACAGGACAGCGGGGAGGGAGAGGTTCACTCCAGGACAACAATTGTCAGCTCGAACTGTACAGAAGTTTGCAGTCAAACTCAGTCAAGCCGTTCTTGTTCCAAGATCTGCCTCACTGAGGTGTACCCTAAAGAAGCACAACAAGACATTACCAAGCGTAAAGTAACCGACGAGACGCTAGGTCAGTCAGTTTTCGTTCAAACCGAGCACGGAAACAAACTTGCACAATCAGCTCAAGATACCATTTCTTTAAAACTCAAAGACACCAAGGTCTTCAGAGATGAAGCAAATAATGGGGTTGCCCCATTGCCTTTCAGAGAACCACGCCAGTGCTCACCAGATAACAAAGAGCAGGCAGTCAAACGGTTCACGTCCTTACGGAAAACCCGGAAAAGGAAACCTGAGATGCAGCAACGCACCCGATTGGCCCACGAGATACTGTGCACCCTAATGGCAGAGGTCACAGACATTATAAACGCACAATCGTTCCTACCTGTGTCTTCTGACCCAGAAAACCCCTTTATACTTTCGCCATCAATGCTCCTTACGCAGAAGGCAGGAGCACCTCCTCCACCAGGAGACTTCTCAGACAAGGATTTGTACACAAAGCAATGGAGACAAGTCCAGGCTCTGGCAAATCAGTTCTAGCCTTGCTGGAGACAAAAATATCTACCTTTGTTGCAACAGAGACAAAAGTGGACAGAACCCCACAGTAATCTTCAAGTTGAAGACTTAGTCCTGCTCAGGGACAAGCAAATCGCCCGCAACAGCTGGCCAATGGCCAGAATCACTGCTACATTCCCTAGCGGGGATGGACATGTCAGGAAGATCGAATTGAAGACTACTGACCAAGGCGATGTGAAAATTTACCAAGGGCCAGTTACAGAAGTTATTCTACTTCTA
Source organism: Hypanus sabinus (assembly GCF_030144855.1). Taxonomy (NCBI): domain Eukaryota; kingdom Metazoa; phylum Chordata; class Chondrichthyes; order Myliobatiformes; family Dasyatidae; genus Hypanus; species Hypanus sabinus. The sequence continues at coordinate 101,487,124 of NC_082715.1, read as the reverse complement.
CCCAATGACCGATTAAGAGACTAAGTTTTGTACTCTGCTCATTGTGACCTTACGAAGGTCAAGCGGGGAGTGTGCTGTCTTTACGACAGTTATTTAGTTTATAATATTTTCGCTTAGTAATTCATTCGATAGTATTTTCTAGTTAGAATTAGAAGTGTTTAAAGTATATTCATTGCATGTAAAATATATCGGCATGTGATGACGTCACATCCGGTTTCGCCGCGTCTTGTGGGAAAATACCGGTTTGGAATTAACGCGAGGGTGGGGGCTCACCACGAGGCAGACCCGAGCAGAAGTTGTTTTGCAGGCATGAGAAATCACAGTGAGAGCAACGCTGTAAGTTAATAGATAATCGATATATTGAACTAAGATGTTAATGCCAATCCTTTTAGAAGTAACGACGGTCGATAATGTTTATGCTTTCGTTAGTTAAAGAGTCGCAGATAGTTTGCATGGAAGTGTATTTAAAGTAGTCAATGGAGCAGGTAAACTCTCCCTGTATACTGCACCTTAGTGTAATGTAGTTATAGTCACCTTTGCAAGTATTTACACTTGAAATGTGATATTAAGGAAGGAACAAATACTGTATCAATCTTGTATTGTTTTATCAACAGTTTTCACCATATGTTAATGTGAAGAGTGAACTGTAAATGGTTAATCTTACTGCGATCTGGTTCTTATTAACTGTGGTTTATCTCGACATTTAATTCGGCGTTCGTTACACGCGAAGGAGAACGTTACAGGTATACTTAACACAAGGTAGATAGGTTCTTGATTAGTAAGGGTATCAAAGGTTACAGGGAGAAGACGAACAAGGTTGAGAAAAACTGATTGAATGGCAGAGCAGATTCAGTGGGCTGAATTGCCAAATTCTGCTCCTATGTCTTATGGTCTAATAAATAGGTCTGTAATCTTTCTTTAGATTGTAATATATACAGTGAAGTAAACATAGAGAGTAGGTCTGTACAACAGTGCTAGACATTTATTTGTGTATTTTATTGTTACCATCAGTTTATGTGAATTGATTTATCACTTGAGAGAGAAAACCGTGACAACAGCAGATGACCTTGTGATCTAAAGCTATAAGGTATTTTCATATTCACTCCAGATGTAATAGACCCAAAATTATTACCACCTGATTATCCCAGAAATTACTGTCATAGGTTTGCTGCCCTTGATCAATGCATTTTTTAACGAAATCCAGAAGCCCAGAAACCTAAGAATTGAGGGAGGAGGCTCAGGTTATGCAATTTATAGAACATATAGTCAATATATAAGGTAATTTAAAAATATTAGAATTATGATTAACTAACAGTAATTAGATATTGTGACCTCTATGTTGAATGGAAATTTTTGGAGATTGATCTAATTTTACATTACATCCTGGTTTTGAAATTCTTTATCCTGTTCTCAAATCTTGCAATAGTTCACTTCCCTTTGAAAGCTGTAGATCGCTTCAAGACTTTAGTGCTCCTCTTGCTCACCGCAATCCTTCCTGAGTTTAGTTACTTTACCATTGGTGGCTGTGACTTAAGCTGAAAAGGATATAATTGTGGAACTTCAAACCACTCCCTTCTTCTACCATAACCTTGAAATCTCCCTCTTTTGGTTGATGCCAAATTTTACTCAATATCCACAATTAGGCATTAAAAAAGCTTTTGGAACCAAGCCATAGATTGTTTTTTGCTCTGAAGCTAGTGATATGTGATCCAATACATCTAACAAACTCTTATCTACAAATTGATTTTGCCAACTAGTATAGCTTTCTGCACTCTATCAACCATTATTCACAGAAATTCTAAAGGATAATCCTATCTGTGAAAACATCCTGAGGGCTCTGAAAGTCTAGTTCCGCGATGAGATCTTTCAAAATACCATCCCACATATCAGTTTGAAGGAGTAGTTCGTTATTTCCATCTTTGAATTATGTGACAATAATTTCTTTGCATCTTCCTGAAATTGAACTTGGGGATCAGGAATTTTGTCATTTAAGTTTTCATAAAATTAGGAGATAATCTCTCATTCAGAAACCTTGCTCTTTTAAAAATTGGGTTACGAATAAACTTCTTTAGCCTACGTGTTTTTATGTTTGTTCTGTTTTAACCTTTTCATTTAGATATCAACGTGGTAATTATTACTTTCAGAGAAGACATAAGAGCTTATTGGGTATTCATGTAAACAGTGCTGTACAAAACAATGCTAGTTCAGCAGCATAATTAATGATTCTGTTCATGGATTTGACCTACTAATAGGAACTGCTTTGGTACTTTGCATAAGAAGCAGTGGGGCGTAACCTGTAGAATTTACTAATTCCATAGCATCAGCAACTTCCATTGCTATTAGCAATGTTTATGTAGCATGCACTTCAAAGGAAGAGTGTGCAAGAGTGAGCTATCAAATTGTTAAGGAACAAATAGAGTTTTAAAGGCTGGGGGAGCTTTTTAGATTTTGAGAAATTGTGAAGTAGCTGAAAGATTTGTGATGAACAAACAACTTGGAATCAGTGGAGCACAGGTTGAAACCTGGCATGTGCAGTACAAGAGAGGTTTTGGGGCTTTAGTAAACATGGATTATGATTATGAGGGTCTTTGTGTAGGTTTGTTGGAATGTAAGGTAACATTGAGGTTTGTCCAAACTATTGTTGTTTGGTAAGATAAATGATGGTCGGTGGATTTCGAGTGAATCAAAACTTAGCTTTGGATTGCTGTTGGAGTTTTTTTTCATGATAAATATATTGCATGCCTCCAAGAATACAGCTAGATTGAAATTGGACCTTGAGGTCCTAGAGCACCATTTACCTTGTACAGTAATGTTATTACTAATTTAAAAAGTCTGGTGCTCTGTCCAGATTTCCCACTGACATACGAGTGTATTATACGATATGCAACATTTGTCTAATTCACAGTATGAGAAGCTATTCCATTTGTTACAGGATTAAATTATTTTAGCATTAATTTTTCTTGCATAATTCTGTGACCAAACAGTCAAATACCTCTTTATATAAGTACCTGTCTCTCAGTATACATTAAATTGTGGTCTTTCCCATAGAGTCTTTTCATAGTTGCAAGCACTTACTCCTGCACTTTCAGAATGTCAACTACAAAGTTTTAATCATGTTTGGCTACTTTCAAAGTTTCATTTAATGTCGAAGAAATGCATACAATATACATCCTGAAATGCTTCTTTCTTCACAACTATCCAAAGAATGAACGACAGTTAAATGTTAGAACCCCAAAGTACCCCCCCCCAGCTCCCCTCCCTCCTGCACGTGAGTGGGAGCAAACACAATCCCCCCCCCCCCCACTGGTTAAAAAAAAGGATCGGCAGTCGTCACCGAGCACTCAAGCATGCAGCAAAAGCAACAGCAAAGACACGGACTTGCACTACTTCAAAGACTACGTTGTTCACCCAGCATTCGACATACCACAGGCTCTGTCTGTTCACTGCGAGAGGGGAGGCACAACAAACAACTTGCTGGTTTATGATGTTAAAAGTCCGTTGTGTCACTTTTTTTGAACTCAGTACCTAAAGATCTCAAGTCTCTGGGCACACAGCCAAAGGTGTTCCAGGTCCCTCGATACACCCGTCCGGGACACCAATCTTCGATCCGCCCATCTCCAGAGCCCTGAGTTCCTCAGTCTCCAAAGCTGAGTTGAACTCTTAGGCCGAGCCTTTGGCGTGCCGAACAACAGCCGGTTGTGAAGCCCCAAGAGCGGGTCACGTTCCCGCAAAGGACCATAGTCAGCATGTAACTCCAGGTCAGGTCTTCAAAAGAACCCTGAAAGTGAAAAATAGAGATATTAACGATGGAAATAGAGCTGTTTCCGAAGATGCAAGCAAAGAGGTGGCCATCTAGAGCCATCATCACATCACTCTGCCTCCAGGAGTTGCACTTGCACTGGGAGACCAGTAACTTTCACATAGACCAGAGAATGTTTTCATCAAGTTGATGATATTTTGGAGGTAGCTGATGGTTGTTTCAATGTGCATCCCTAGGAACATCACGTGAAGTACAGAATCCTATTTTACGTATATATTTGAAATTACCACTTCGTCCAGACTTCTTGGCAAGTATGCTTTCTGGAAAGAGATGATTGATGGAATCATTCACATCACAGATGCCTTAAGAGTGTTATCCAGTGATGTTCAGACTTCTGCTATACATGAAGAATTGAGTACGTACTGGCCATCTCACCATTAACCAAGTAAGATCTTCTAAGCATTTTGAAAGTATTTCTGGTGAAGTCGTTTTCCTTTGAGGGTCTGGATATTCCAGGAGGCTGACCATGTGGTCTGTGATGGTGTTCTGCACAAATTTTTGTACATGTTTGTTGGCGCAAAGTGCTCCAGTTGAATGTGACGTTCTGAGGCTACTTGGCCAAATTTATTTTTCCCCATTGGGCTCTGTAGTGTTTGCATGCCAAAATCTCTTAAAAAGAGTCCTTTATGGGATAAGGGCTATTTTGGGTACTTCCCACCCCCCCCCCCCCCACACACACACAAAAAAATCTTGACTAAAGATGAGTTCATTGCATTTCTGTGCACACACTTCATTTACATTGTCTGGATAACATGAAAGACATCAGGTGACTGCTACTGACAAATTTCTTTTCCACTGACTATCATAACCCTAGTTTCCATCTCATCATGGATATATGCTTCTGGTTCTTAGGTAAACTCAAACCTGTATCCTATCTCCCCCCCCACCACCCCTCCACACACCTTCATACTCCAACCCATCCTTTCAGTTCCCATGTTAAGTGCAATTGATATCGTCACTAACCCCTATATTTATATTGTTACCCCATCTTTGAGCCAGCCTATCTCCTTTTCCATTCACAAAGTACACTGCAGATGCTGTGGTCAAATCAAAACGTACAAACAAGCTGGAGGAACTCAGCAGGTCGGGCTGCATCCGTTGAAACGTGCAGTCAGCGTTTTGGGCCGAGGCCCTTTGTCAGGACTGAAGAAGGAGGGGGCAGGGGCCCTATAAAGAAGGTGGGGGGAGGGTGGAAAACAAATCAGAGGAAAGATCAAGGGGTGGGGGAGGAGAAGCAGGGAGGAGATAGGCAGGAGAGGTGAAGAAGGAATGCAAGTGGAAAGCACTATGCGTAGTAGAAGAAGGTAGAGTCATGAGAGAGGTGATAGGTAGCTGGAAGAGGAGGCAGAGTGAAAGTGTGATGGGGGAAGGGAGAGGGAGGGAATTACCGGAAGTTGGAGAATTCAAAGGGGCTGGAGACTACCCAGTCGGTATATGAGGTTTTTCTCCTCCAACCTGAGTTTGGCCTCATCATGGCAGTAGAGGAGGCCATGTATGGACAGAATGGGAATGTGAAGAAGAGTTGAAGTGGGTGGCAACCGGGAGATCCTGTCTGTTATGGCAGATGGAGTGGAGGCGCTCAATGAAGCGGTCCCCCAATCTGCGTTGGGTCTCACAGGTGTAAAGGAGGCTATACCGGGAGCATCAGATGCAATAGCTGACCCCAACAGACTCACAAGTGAAGTGTTGCCTCACCTGGACGGACTGTTTGGGGCCTTGAATGGTGGTAAGAGAGGAGGTGTAGGGACAGGTGTAGCACTTACGCTTGCAGGGATAAGTGCCAGGTGGGAGATCTGTGGGGAGGGACGTATGGACCAGGCAGTTGTGGAGGGGACGATCCCTGTGAAAAATGGAGAGGGGTAGAGAGGGAAAGATGTGCTTCGTGGTGGGGTCCTGTTGAAGGTGGCAGAAGTTGCAGACGATAATATGCTGGATCTGGAGGCTGGTGGGGTGGTAGATGAGGACAAGGGAACACGGTCCCTGTTGTGGTGACGGGAGGATGGGGTGAGGGCCGAAGTGTGGGAAATGGAGGAGATGCGGGTGAGGACAAGTGGTTGCCACCCACTTCAACTCTGCTTCACATTCCCATTTGGAGATGTCCATACATGGCCTCCTCTACTGCCATGATGAGGCCAAATTCAGGTTGGAGGAGCAACAGCTCATATACCGTCTGGGTAGTCTCTAGCCCTTGGTATGAACATCAAATTCTCCAACTTCCAGTAATTCCCTCCCTCTCCCTTCCCCCAACCCACTTTTATTCTGCCTCCTCTTCCAGCTGCCTATCACCTCTCTCATGATTCCACCTTCTTCTACCACACAGTGCTTTCCCCTTACATTCCTTTTCACCTTTCCGGCCTATCCCCTCCCTGCTTCCCCTTCCCCACCCCTTGATCTTTCCTCTGATTGGCTTTTCACCTGGCACCTTCTTTATAGGGCCCCTGCCCCCTCCTTCTTCAGTCCTGATGAAGGGTCTTGGCCCGAAATGTTGACCGCTCGTTTCAACGGATGCTGCTCGACCTGCTGAGTTCCTCCAGTTTGTTTGTTCCTTTTCCATTCACCTGCAACCACTTCCTCTTTAACCTTATTCATTCCCCCTCCCTTTTCCTCCTCCTTCATCCTTACAGTCAAGTTTATGCAAGTGAGTCATTTTTAATTGTATATGTTTTTGAACAATAACTCAAAAGTGTGTGCCAAGTGGATGAAGTGAATGTTGAATTTATAGCAGTGATCTGTGAATGAATTATGCTAATCTAAGATCTATAATCAATCTTTGATTATATGTGAATATCTACAAAAACAACTTGACATGATAAATGAGGCATTTGTAGGTCAACAAATGTGTAAATTCATTTACATTCATTTGACTTTTGGGAATGTGTTAATCCCAGCACCACTCATCCTATAGACATGCCTGTTATTGAATCATTGCTTTCTCTTTTTTGAACTTTTTGAGGTAACATTTTCATAAGACTCTTTGGTGTTGGTTTGCATATAGGGAAAGATTAAAGCCTTGTTTTCTCTTGGTGACTGCAGCTGCTCCGTTTTAAATTGTTTCAGGCATTAGCCAAATTAATTTTAAAACGCCCATTTCTACTGAAGCACACAGTAGGGTGGTTCCAAATTAACTAAGCACAAAACCTAATACTAGTAATAATCTAAATAGCTCATATTTGCAAGCTTGGCCAAATAGGCAGAACCAGATTTTATTGGTCTCTTAAGTAAAAGATTAAACTATATTGTGATGAACTGCTCAAACACTTTGAGAGAAGTTATCATGTGCCATCTGGTCCTTGCATTACTGAAGGTAAAAACATCTGAAACACACAGGGTTCACCTTGGAACAGAATAGTGTCCTTATTGTTAACAGTATATATAAAGAGATGTATTTCTCAAAGAGATACAGAAAACCATCTCCCATATTTTTTCAAGATACAGGCAATTATTGACAGCCATTTTATAAGGCTGTTGAATCATGCATGTGCCTACTGGAAAGATGGTTTCCTGCACATGCTTTAGATTCAATATAGGAAGAATCCAAGTGTTAATGATCTGCAGGGTAAAAAATTAATTGTTAGAAAGTAGAATCAGAATGGATTAAGGATATCAAAGGACTGTTAGAGATGAATAAGATGAACAGAATGAAATTCTGAACAAATATTGGAAGGATCTCATTGTTCAAAACTTAATGGATGCAAGGGAAGAAAATGTAAAAGTCACTTGAATGCTGCAGATGAACAGGCAGCTTCTGTGATGGGCATTCAGAGGATTAGCAGTATAACTATTAATGAGTTCACCTGGAGATTGCTTGAAAGTAAATCAGGAATACCAATTATTTTTCATCCATGACTTTCTTAATATTATTCTGTGGATTATTTGTCATAAGTATACCCAGCCAAGATTTTGAGGATTTTAAGTTGGAATATGAATACTAGGACTGGATTTGGTAAAACATAAAAAGACCTTTCAAAAATGTTTTGTTTTCAGACAACAAATAACAAAAAGTTATACCTATAGATTAGGAAATGGGTAGCAAAAGCATTATTAGCCAAAATTGTTCCCAAATGTCCAGAGAAATTTTAGATTTTGTTCCACTCTGTGTCCTATTTCAATATGAAATGCATTAGTTATCAAAACTTGTGCTTCAGAGATGATGGCAGAGAGTTTCATTTTCTGCATTTTTTTTGGGAACATCAAAAAATGAAGAGTGTGTTCAGTTTTAGTTACCCTGCTATAGGAGTAATGTTAAATTGTAAGAGTGCAGAGAAGATTTATAACAGAGAACATAGAAATCTATAGCACATTACATGCCCTTTGGCCCACAATGTTGTGCTGACCATGTGACTTTCTCTAGAAGCTCTTTGGAATTACCATTCTGCATTGCCCTGTATTTTTCTAAGCTCCATATACCTATCTAAGAATCTCTCAAAAGACCCTATTGCATCCATCTCCACCAACATCATCAGCAGTGCATTCCGCCGCTCTCTGTGTGGAACAACTTACCCCTGACATCTCCTCTGTACTTACTTCCAAGTACCTTAAAACTATGACTCTTGTGTTAGCCTCAAGCTTGCAGGGCATGAGGGACAGAATGAAATGGAGAATTTGGGCAGGCCAGGACTTTATTCCTTGGAGCATAGGTGATCTTATAGAGATACATAGAAGTGTATAGATAGACTACATGGCACTCGGTCTTTTTCTCAGAGCTGGGGAATCAGGAACTAGCTGAGGGGAAAGATTTAATAGTAACTTGAGGGGCAACTCTTACACAAAGAGGGGAATTAACATGTAATCAGTGGCTGAGGCAGATACAATAAAACAATTAGACAAGTATATGGAATGGAAAGATTTAGGTTATGGGCCAAATATAGGCAAATGGCACAAGCTCGGATGGGTCATCTTGATTTGTGTGGATCAGTTGGGTCAAGGGCTATTCTGTGCTCTGATTCGATGACTCTAGACCAGGCATGGGCAAACTATGGCCCGCGGGCCATATGCGGCCCGCTAAGCTTTTTAATCCGGCCCGCAGAACTTGATGAAATTATATTAATAAACCTTGTTAACGTTTTTTCCCCGCAATTCTGGCGTCTTCCCAATAGATGACGCACTCTATATACATTGACCTTTGTTGAGGTGCAGCGTATTACTCCACATTTGCGCTTTACTTTGTGACCTTGTGGCGACCCATTTCCTGGCACATCCGAACCGGCTCACAATTAGCCAGCGTTCCGGCTAAGGGAGATAGCCTGCGGGGATTTGCGAGCACAGAGCTCCGCATATTGGCGCGCTCTCACTGTTCTGTCATTGTGCGGGCCGTTGTTGAGTTTTGGCACAGGGGACAATTGAATAAGAAGGAGCAGGACAAGTAGACCTGCATCTCCTACCGTTTTTGAAATAAAGACAGTCAGGAGAGTGATGATGATAATATCTTGAAGGATAACAGAATTTTCAGTGCTTTAAAATAATAACTGTTACTATTAAAAAAAGCTGTATTTTATTCATTTAATTTTCAGTGTTTTAAAAGACATTTCAATAAATAGCTAAATACCATGGGACTTCAAAGACAGAGATTTTGTTGTAATGCATTTGTTCATTTTCAATTGAAATTAAAGCACATGTTTTCTACATATCCCATGATATTTTATTTTCTCTTATGAGGTGTATTACCAAAACACTCCGTCCATCTGCTCCTGGTCCGGCCCCCCTGTCAAATTTTAGAACCCTTTGTGGCCCTCAAGTCAAAAAGTTTGCCCACCCCTGCTCTAGACCTACGCTCTGTCCACCAGAGAAAGCAGGACTTTTATATATTTGATTGCTTTCCACAGTGGGTATTTTATCTCCACCAAGCCTAACCAGGATTTCTTAACCCTAACTCCAGAGGGGATCTTTGGATAAATTCCAGGTGGTCTATGAACTTGGATGGGAAAAAAATTTGCATCTTTATTTTCATTAACCTCTAACTGAAATTTAGCATTTTCTTCCATTATGAATGTAGGCAACAAACCACAGTCGTGTTAACAGTACCTCTCACTTTGTCACCAATAAAAATTACAAGTGTTTTCATAAACATTACAGTTGTTATAAATATCACTACTTTGAAATCACAGTAGTTATTAGATCTTCCACTGGATAGAATTTGATGACAGTCTTCCTGTCTGCAGATGCTCATACAACAAAGCTGGCTGATTATCAGTTAGCCCTGCAATTGGATGTCCATTATGACATGCGTGTTGCTTTGTCAAAGACCACCCCAAAATTTAATATTCTTATTCAAGCTGAGCACCAACAGCCTTCACACTGATATGTCTATAAAAAAAAAGTCATCTTAACTTGCCTATGTTTTAAATGTATAGTTGTGTAAATACGTTAATAAAGAAGCACATTATTCTGAGAAGGGATCAATATGTTTCATCTGACTGCTAAAGGGGTCCAAGGCATAAAAAAAGATTAGGAACACTTGAGCTAAAATTATCTATTTATTGAGCTACAGTGCACAGTAGGCCCTTCTGTCCCTTCGAGACATGCCGCCCAGCAATCCCCTAATTTAATGCTAGCCTAATTACGGGACAATTTACAATAATCAATTAACCTACTAACTATTACATCTTTGGACTATGGAAGAAAACTGGAGCACCGGGTGGGGGAAACTCACGCGGTCATGAAGAAAATGTACAAACTTCTTAATGTAGTGGTGGGAATTTAACCCGGGTCACCTGTTCTGTAAAACGTTGCAGTAATCATTACGCTACCACGCCACCTTTCATTAGTTCAATAATGAGTCAGTATATCCATATTTTTCTAATTTCTGTTGAATTTTTTGTTTTCTTTCCGCAACTTCACCCCAACATTTTTAAAAAATCTGAGTTCACGTTGAAGAATGTTTACAGGATGTTCAGCTAGGAAGCAAGAACTGTAAGACCTGGCTGATTTTTGCAGTTTAACTTCTGAAATTGTTTACTGAATAATTGTATGCATAATTGCTTCTGGAGTTTTGAATCAATATTGTTTTATAACTCTTACATTGCTTTTGTGTATTATATACTTGAGAAACCTTGTTAGTATGATAATTTTGTTAACTGTGGTCACTCTTGACATCATATGCATATCAGCAGGCAACTTCCTTTCATAGGAGCTTTGCCAAACACTTAGTAACAGTGTAACAGTGCATTTGCATTTCTGAATGTGCAGCTGTCGTTAGATGTGGTGTGATCCCATGGAATAAAATTGATGTGTTGCTTGTCTTTAAAAAAACAACTTAAGATCAATGGTATAAATGAGATGTACAGCAGGACTGAGAGACCTACAGAAAAATATACCACTCAGTGAGTTGGCCTTTACATCTGAAAGTTCCTGTGGGTTTCTGAATTTGGTACTCTAAGCCACTTGACTCATCTAGGAAATGAGGAATTGCTGCAGCACCCCTTCATATGTAGCTTCCTGGTGTAGCCTCAGGTGTCATTGGCATCTGGAAGACAGGTGATTTGCATTCAAGGAATAGCACTTGAAGTTAAGCAAAGCTAATAAGGTAGCTTTTTTAAGAATAAAGACAAAATGAAAGTAGTGTATAGCACAACCATAGGTAGTAATGAGCCACATTTTGTTTTGCATTTGTTATTAAAACTGCTTTGTCACAGCAGGGCACCAGCATATCTGTGCCATGACAAATATTTACATTTGACGTGTGTTTGGCTCATTCGTTATGAAGAAATTGCATAGGTTTATCCTGCTTTCTTTTAAGGCTAACTAGATTACGAAATGATGCTAGTAACAGCACTAAGCCATTGACTTATTCTTCTAGATATAACGTTTTGTAAGATAATTTTGATAAGGACCCTCTCAGACTATCTTAAAGAAGTAAAAGTAGCAAGAATGTAGTTCAAACAAATGGAAGGCAAAATTATTGCATTTGAAGAGTCTTCTGTTTATAAACTACAATGTTTTAGCAAAAACCTTGCATAGATTATCATCTTGTTCATGAGTGGGTGTTGCCACCACACAGAAAACTGAAACAAGCAATTTTAAACCCTAACTTGAAAAGAACTGTGAGGTTAGGAAGGAGGATAAATTTAATGCAGTTTCCCAGAAATTGTGCTTTTGAGTTATAGCTGAAACCAGGCAGGGTCAAATCATTATTCAAGTGTTCTCAGCTAGACATAAGAAATGTAAATGAATAAATTTACACAGACTCTTTGAAAGTAATGTCCATCCAAATGAAAAATGTACCTGTCATAGGTGCTGAGAAGCACAGATGAGTTTAAAGACCTTGAGCGGACCTATTCAGTCATTTTGTCACTTCCAACATATTTTCCTTCTGGTGCTACAGAAAATGAAAATAGATGATTTAGAAGATTATGCCTTTACTTTGTTACTTGTACATTTGACATTCTGTATTACAAATGGCTAAACTAAACTGGTGAAAAATACTGACAAATGTACAATACTTCAATCATGTGATATCATACAGATAGTATGGATTTTCTGATTTATATTTAAAAATCATGACAAGATGTTTTATCTATTTCCATTGAGCCTGCTATCAACTGACTTGCCACTATACTCAACCACCAACTCCAATGTGCATACTGCAGTATCCTTGCAAAGTACCCCACTGGCCTTCACACTAACCTACTTCAAAGAAGAATTGAAACCAAGCCACATAAGGAGATATTATCAAATATTTCAATTTTCTGGTTGCTTTCGCTTTTATGTTTAAACTTTTGTTTTATCCTCAATTTCCTTTGGTTGGTTTTGTTGTTTCAATCTTTTTAGCCCCACACAGATAGATGCATACATGATTGAATAATTCTTTTGTAGTATAAATGCAGTACAAATAAATATATGAAGGGGAAGGATAATAGTGGGTATTTTTCACAATATTTAGGATAGGAAAATTTGTACTTACTGGTATTCAACTCATCAAAATTAAATTTTGAAATGGAATTGAATTGTTTATTAATCATTCAGATATTTCTGCCAAAGTTTGAATGTGTGAAATTACATGAGCTTAAAATTGGTGTCATGGTAGTATAGCGGTTAGTGTGACACTATTACAGCTCGAGGCGTTCCAAAGATATACTGTCTAGGCTAATTTGTCATTGTAAATTTTCTCATGATTAGATTAGGGTTAATCAGATTTGTCAGGGGTTGCTGAGGTGACTTAACTCAGAAGGCAGGAAGGGCCTGTTCTGACCTGTAAAATAAACAAACAAACAAACAAACTGCATTCTTTCTGCATTTCTGTTTTTTCAAGTGCTGCCCTAGAGTGAGAAGTATTCTTCAAGCTTTGAGCTTGATGATTTGGGCTAGGTAATGATCTAAGCTAGATAATGATATAATCTAAAGATCTGTTACAAAATAATAATTTCCTCATTCTATATAGACAATATATGTACATTAAAGGTTTGCCAAAGCAGTAAATGGCAACTAAGGCAAGATGAAACATAAGGCCAAAATTCCAGATTTGATGTAAGAACCACAGGTCATGAGTATTTATTTACTTAGGCTCTTTTGTGAATTAATATCACGTCTTGTCTTGATTTCATTTGCTTGATGATGCTAAATGATTCTTAATATCTAAAAAAACAGCACACACAAAATGCTGGAGGAGCTCAGTAAGCCAGGCAGCATCAATGGTAAAGAGTACAATCGATGTTTTGGGCGAGACCTTTCCCAGTTCTGATGAGGGGTCTCAGCCCGAAATGTTGTCTGTTTACTCTTTTCCATAGATGCTGCTTGACTTGCTGAGTTCTTCAAGCATTTTGTGTGTGTTGCTTGGATTTCCAGCATCTGCAGATTTTCTCTTGTTCTTAATATCTGAAATTTCATCAGAAATTAACTAAACATTTTCATTCACATGAAGGCTGCATATCATACTTTGTAAGCAATTTTTTCTTTAGTTTAAAGAGTCTGAATGCACTTTTAGGATGGTGGGGCAGAAAAATGTGTCTTCCAAAGGAGGTATAAAGCACTCCTTCCCTCTGTTAGCCTGCAGGTCACCCTTGGGCAAGGTGTAGTAGCTTCTTAGCCCCCTGATCAGGGTCACGTGAAGCCACAGGAGCAGGTGGTAGATGGTCAAATGAGCAGCTGGTGTATATCACAAGTCTTGGTTATGTCACCACTGATGCCATGAAGACAATCTCTGAAGTGTATTGATAATGACTGGGATTACCCTTTTAGTAAAGTCATTGTCCAGAGGAAGGCATTGACAAACCACTTCTGTAGAAAAATGTGCAAGAACTATTTTCTTTCAGCATACGATATAACAAATGATGATGATGAATACATTTTTGTTTTACTTTAAATTTGGCTTTGTTCTATTTCAGTATCTCTAAAGCTTGTTTGCAGAACCATTAATATTAGTAACTGTACAAAAGTAAAACAAAATGTCATCAAATAGAAACTTCTGTAGGCTATTTTTGATGGATTTGGAGAATTATTTCATTACCTTTGTGGCATCACTTCATTGGGGTTAAAGGTGGTTTTATAGTCCCTATCTATTAAAGTCAACCTTTTATTATAATGAATTTCTGTTGGTGACTGCTATGAGGGACTCGGTAATTGAGTTAAAAAATGCATTGTTTATGGATTTATGAGGAATATATGTTACTTCCTGATACCTTCGCTACTCTTCCAGTTTTAAGTTGGTTGAACAATACAATTGTTGTAGTAGGTCACTATAAAGAGCTACACATGCCAATATTGTTGCTTCTTCAGCTTATCAGTATGCGGAGTCATAATATTTAACTCTTACTGCATTTGTCATACTTTTAAAGAAAGCTGTAAATTAATACAAGGACAAACATATGAATGTATCTACATTGGTTAAAATCAAGATAACATGCTGACAAGGATTATTGAGTGTTCTCACATGTACTTTGCTGCTTTGAGTTTTGACATCTCTATACTGAGAATTGGTGAGTTCAGTAGAATAAACTGTTATTCCTACATTATGAATCCCAATTACATGCCAACATTAATAGTTCATGCTTCAGTTTGATATCTTGGGAATTCTTCAACTTTGGTATCTTTTTAATAGTCTCTTGATCAGTTGAAATATAAGAAACAGAAATACATATAGGCTGTATGTTCACACAGATTTGCCCTGTTTCAGTAGTTTTCTGGCCACCCCAAATTTCAGGTACTATCTAGAAAAATTTGCCTTTCACCATTGACCAAGTCAGGTTTTATATATATAAAATATAGAACTAAATGAAACAACATTCCTCCGGCCCATAGAGCACCCACAAAACATGTGTCAAACACAACACACAAAAAAAATTACCACAGATAGATAAGTTAATAAAATATATTTCTAAGTCCATGTAGTGCATGGTAAACAGTACAATAAACAGTTTGATGTCCTTGTGATGAGACCTCCGTGGTGGTAGGAGATTCATGAGTCTCACAGCCTGAGGGAAGAAGTAGTTGTACAGTCTGGCACAGTCCTGATGCTCTTGTAGGTCAAAAAGATTGTGGAATGTGTGGTAGCAATCACCAACAATGTTCCGGCCCTTCGTATACAACGCTTCTGGTAAGTGTCATAAATAGGGAGGAGGAAGACTCTGGTGATCCTCTTGATGGTTTTTACTGTCTTCTGTAGGGCGTTCAGATCTGATGCCTTGCAGCTTCCGTACCAAACAATGATGAAGCTAGGGAAGATACTCTTGATGGTGCCCCTATGGAAAGTTGTTAAGAGTGGGAGCGAGGAGCCTTGCGCAGCTCAATCACCTCAGAATCCTCTGAGAAACTTGCTTATGTCAATGAAGTCACTTCGTTCTTTAAATTCCAGTGAGAACAGACTAATATTCCCTAATGTCTACATTCTGGGAATCAATCTCGTGAACTACATTGCAGCGATTCCATTCTTTGTTTATAAATGGAGATTAAAAATGGGGTCACACCTAGGCCCAGTCCAATTTCAGCAAGACCAGTTTTGTTTTTGTACTCCTGCCTCATATAATGAAGATGCAAGATCCTGATATTACCTTTGGTTGTTTTCTTGTGGATAAAACATTTCTTATCTACTCTAAATATAGAATTACATGGTTAGATAATTTCAATAGTTGGTGTTTACTTGATCTGTGCAGTGAAGTAAAATAAATGTTTCTAAACACATTTTTTTAAACCTTATATAGAAGTACAAGCCTGGTCGATGTGACGATATACTTAAGTGGAAACCTCCAAGTCATAATTCTGTTGACTTTCGTCTGAAAATAACAAAAGTAGGAGGAGAAGGGTGAGCAATATCTATAAACATTATTTTAATAACTTGTTTTCTGAAATCACGACCTGAAATGTTGCTTTGCTGAAGCTGTGGGTGGACTGCTTTTTCCGCTAATCTGTTTTATATATGACACTGGTGAAACACATGGAATTAAATAGAACATTTGAAAAAATTTGCACAGTAGGGAAGAAGAGCATTCTTTTCAATCACATAAAAGACTGGAGCTATAGATTTAATATTAAATAGAACTAAATTGCAAAGGGTGCAAGTATAGGGTTTGCTGACCTCAAACTCCTAAACTCAAAAGAAGACTGAGCCCTATTGGACATAAGTAGCCACCAGTATCCTCACTAAAGGGAGATTACACTGTAAGAACCCAATCTTCAAGTACTAGTTTACTTCCCTGTTTATTCTCCACACCAAGTTTAGCTTCCAATATCTAAGTGGTAGATCCCCTTTCCCTACCAAGGAGAAGATAATTCCAGCTAACAAAGTAGTTCAACACAACTTCATTTATTTTTAGTGATACACGCTTAACTCCAAACAACATTCTTAAAACACATTTAAAACTCACAGAGCATTTTTATCTTAAACATTTCTCAGTAGTTCTCCCAGAGGCTTCCTATCTTAACTTGAATCATTGAATCGTTATCTTGAATCTTGAAACATTATATTACATTTCCAAACTGCGAACCATTTCTACAACACAACCCTTTTCCAAAACCAAATGCATTAAGCATTTTTTAAACAGGAGGATAAAACATAAAGCAAAAAAGACAAAGGATATCCAAAGCACAGGTATAATTGCTATAAATTAAAAAGATAGACCAAAGATGCAGACACACAAGATGTCCGTTGCAGAAACCAAGGCTGGAGGAATAGATTTTAGTACTTCTATGTCTCTGGATAATGCCTATTCCATTCCTGCTAAGTCTGAACTGCTCTCGACCTCTGTACCTTTTTCAGCCACTTTAATGACTTCACAAGCTTGTGATATTTCCTTAGTTATCCTTTTAACACAAAAGGTTTAAAAATCTTTAGGAGACATAGATTTTAGCTAGCTACCATTAATGCTGTAAAGCTAATTTCTTTGAATACATAAACCTTTCAACTAAAAACATATCAGTTACTGATATGCTAAATGATATTATCCATCTGTTCTACTGGCTTTTTTGAATTAAGCAGCTTAAGAGCCAGCTTGTCTGTTTGAAACAACCCATTGTCTTATACTCTATTCTGGAGCAATAATAAATCAGGTGCAGTGACTCTTTACAGACAGAGAGTCTTCAAAATTCGGAGACTATATACAAAGCTGTTCTATAAAGAGAGCTTTCATTCACATATTCAGAACTGAAGACTGACTTCCATTTACAACCAGAAGTTAAGAAAACTTTTAGTTGGAAGTTTACTTACAACGGTTCCATCTTACAAGATGCTGTGTTAGAAAGCAAGGTTAAAAAACTGAGGAGTGAATATCTAACTCAAGATTCATCATTGATATTAAGACTTTGAGGCATTCAATGTTTGATATTTTCCCAGGGACTAATTATGATACTTTACTGATCATTTAAATTTGAAGGCCTTTAAAATGTTTAAGTCAAAATATACTTGCACTAATGTTTAGTATTTCTAAACTACACAAGTTGTCAAGATTTTTGGTCTTGTTTTTCATGCGAAAATGTAGTCCTTGAAATTCCAATGTAATTAACTGCAAAGGAAACTCCCCAAGTCCCGATGAGAAGCTGAAGCAATGAAATGGTGTTGTAGCTGCAGTGTATCATTCTATCCTTTGACACTCTGGAAATGTCAAATGTGATGGATGTATGTAAAAGTTTAAAAGGGTTTGTCACATTCTAGATGAAAGTTAAATAAAAGATCAGAATATCTGTATGTTCTCTAGCCAATGGTATCCATCTCAAGTACTTCTGGCTGTTCTGATTTCTGCATTCGAGCCAGCCCTGGGTACACATGTTCCAACTGACTTACCTATTTAATAATTGTATTTATAACTGTAATTTGAGTCTCATCCAAAAATCAAAACCCTGTCTTTTCACCCACCCTACCAGACATACTGTAATATTAGTGACCTCTTCTCTAAAGAAGAGATCCACTTTGTAAAATTGAAGTACAACTTCTCCATTCTGCTATCATCGTTGTTAAGTTGGTGTTAATTAAAGATGCTTTTCACTAGATTTAAATTCTTTGCTAAATGTTCAACAGTGGTTTATACTGCTGGAGTCAGGGATCCCTGACTTACCAAATCTTTAGAGTTCTCTGCTCAAGAGGCTGCTCTGTATGAAGGCAAAGATTGATAGAGTCTTTGATATTAAAGGCATCACGAGGTTCATGGGGTCAGTTAAGGGAACAATCAGCCATGATCTTAGTGCGTGGCTGAGCAGGTACAAGGGGCCATATGGCCTGCTCATGCTGTTTCTTTGATCTTGTAGTTACACGTTTGTTTAACAATTACTTTGGATTTTTCACACTGTCTTCATTTAGGAATACCATGACTTACAATACTTTTAAAGTTCCATTTGTTATTTTGCATTTTCTAAGCAGTAATCACAGAGAATCAATACAATTTCTACAATTTTTTTCTGAAATAGAGGCAATATTTGGAGTTGTCTTTTTAAAAACTTCATAAAGGGAATGGAACTGTGTTACTGTCCCAAAGAATCAATTTTATGTATAGATTGATATTAGCTCTATCTAAGCAATAATGAAGTAATAAGGTTTGAGAAAGAAGAATGTGGTTATTAAAGTAGTGAATGAATAGTAGTAAGTAGGAAATTGTATGTTTTCTGTGGAACTTTTTGTGTTAAGTGATTTTGCTTTATAAAGAATTAAAATATTTAATTAACCCAAAAAAGAAATTAATTTGGTTACAAAGATGTGACTATATCCTATATTCAATGTGATCTGTATAAGTAGCGAATGTAATGGCTAAAACAAAGTTTGGAGTGTGTTGCGAAGTAGTGTTGTATAACATTCCCAGAATTAATTGTTACTTGGAATTTATTAGACATAATTATTCAATTTTGAATAGCTTTTTAATTTTACCTGTGAAGATGACCTATCATAAATTGAATGGCAACTTCTGTGGCATCAAATTATGTGATTAGTGTACACAATTATGCAGATATAGTTTTGCCAATTAACAAAGTATCCCTCTTAAAAATTCTCCACAGTGGTTCTTCATGTATTTCATAATTCTGCACAATATTACTGTTCATGGGCTGATAATTCTATTTTGTCTTTAATGAATTAGTTGATGAGTTTTATCAGCCCAGGAATGATAATTGAATTATGGCAGTCTTCTGAGTTTGCATGAAAAGGCTAGTAGGTAAATTTACCCCATTTCAAATATTAGACCTACCATTACTATTAATGGTAAATGTGTGCATATCAATGGCAATTCACTATTTAGTTTGTTTCCAAAAAAAATCTTTGCCACTTCATAGAAGACTAGTGAATATTAATATAACATTCTTGGTAACCCTGGTGCTATGCTCCAAAATTATTCTGATATATTAAAATGTTTTACAGCGAAGTTTCTGTTGACAGTACAAATCTATTGTAAATGATTGTTATCAGACTGGAGGATAGTGAACAGTGCTAGAACTAATCCGTTAACAAGTTAACTGGTCTAATAAGATAAAATTTCAAAATTTATACATGTCACAGAACTTAAAAATGGATAGTACTAGATTCATGGAGAATCTGGAGTAGTTCTTCCTTGGAGAGATAAATGCCTCTCAGACTGGAGGCACAGATTTAGAATGATGGGCAAAGGGCACAGGCCATGTATTGCAATTATCCTGAAAGAGAATGGTCATACTCTGGGAGGGATGATAAAACAGTTGATCAGGGTTTTCAAAGATAAATCAGATTGACACTTGAGGAAAGATAATTTTAAGTGCTGAGAGGAGGAATTGCAACAGAACTATTAAAGGACTTGATGGGCTAAATGGCTGCTGTCTGTGTTGTAATGAATCTGTGTAATTGAAATGGTTTAGGACTGATGGTTGTTCGTGATGAGTGTTCTGCTTGTGAAATAAAGGTATGCTTCTTTAGTTAGGTCTATCACTGTTAACTGAAGCTGAGAAAAGGAACAATTCATCATGCAATTTGTAGTGCTGCAACTGATCTGTGCTTGATTAAAGCCACCCTTTGTCTTGATGAACACAAAAAAATATATACTATTTAATTGAACTCCATCAATCAAAATGCCAAATCTAATGGAATGTCTGAAACCAAGTTATGTACATCTATCGGTCTTTCCTTATTTTGTGCTTCAGCATTGTTAGTTAGGATCAGTTTGAAAGCAGGTGTTTTGAGAAGAATAGCTAGTTTATTGCTTGTGCTGTTCCACTTCAGTGCTGACATAAGTAGCTGAAGGGATCTGTCTTCTTGTCTACATGTGATATTGTCGAAGAGCTGAATCAAGACCCAGTAACTGTTCCCTGGAGCCCTCCAGTCAACTGTGTGAAAACATAATGCATGGGAACAAAAGAAATGAGCAAGGTGCAGACATCTATAGCAATGATAGGTATCAGGCCCAGAATTGATCAGCTGCATACCTCGCTTTCTTAAAAATGTAGAGTTATTGATTAATTTGTGATTTGGCACTTTAGAAAATTGCTCTTTGTGTGTTTAAATCAAGGTACTTTTCTGCCTGTGGCCACATCCCTGGAAACTGAACACTGAACAACTTTCCCCTTCTTCAAACTTTATTTTCTTATTCATCTAAGAAATAATTGTTGTGGACTTTTTAGCATTATTCATATATGATTAATATTTTGTAAAGTAGGAAGAATGTTGAATCTTTGCCTCATCCATTAGGAAAGATCCTTTTTTTGTCCTTTGTCTTTGAGAGGTGTATTGTAAAACAAAAGGATGCATATAAACTAAGTAACTTTACACAGATTAAATAGATTAACATAGCCATGAGAAATTCTGCAGATACTGGAAATCCAAAGCAACACACACAAAATGCTAGAGGAAATGAGCAGGTCAGGTAGCATCTATGGAAATGAATATACAGTTAAATTCTGGGGCCGAGACCCTTCTTCAGGACTCATGCTTTTCTACGTCCTGTATGACTGCAAGCAATTGAGCTTAAACCTCACTGTCAAGGAAATAAACACCCTAAACCATGTTTGACATTATATAAGATTGAATTTAAAATTTTAAATATTGTCATAGAAACTGAAATAATATTCAGAATTATTTCCCACTTAAGTGACCATTCAGTTAGAACCACAAAGAATTAGATTTTAACAGTTTTATAGAATACATCAGGATTTTGTCAGTTATGTTTAAGCAAAGACGGGGAAACTTAACATTTTCTGACTAAGCTTTACATTATATGCATGTATCTTTCACGAAAATGTGACCAAATTACTGTTTCAAATACTTATGAGAAACTCAATCATGTATTCTGTATTGACTACATAGATAATGAACCCTATTATTACCTAGTATGAATTAGAAAAATAATTAATCTTTCTTATTTATCCTTCACCCAAATAAAACAATAACTTGATGCCTAATTGTAATCAGATAATAATGTGACTAGACTCTGACACACCTTTGTACATTTATTCCATGTCAATATCACTTGCTACCTTGTTTGTACAAAATACTAACAATTCCTCTATTTAATTACTTTCAGAATAGTGACCACAACCTTCGCCATAGGTTTGCAGAGGGATAGGAGTAGATGGTCTGGGGAAAGTATTTAATTGGGCGAGGGGGAATTACGATGCTTTTAGGTAGGAACATGAGACCATAAACTGGGAACAGATGTACTCAGGGAAAGCACAACAATAATGTGGAGATTGCTTAGAGAGCACTTGCATGGGGTTGTGGATTGATTTAGCCCATTGAGGCAGGGAAAGGATGGTAGGTTGAAGGAACCGTGGTTGATTAAAAAAAATTCCACATCTCATCAAGAGGAAGGAAGAAGCTTACTTAAGGTTTAGGAAGCAAGGATCAACAGTGGTCTAGAGGATTACAAAGTAGTCAGGAAAAAGCTTAAGAATAGGTTTTGAAGAGTTAGAAGGAGGCATGAGAAGGCCTTGGCAAGTGGGATTAAGCATAACCCCAAGGTATTCTGCAGATGACTAGACTGAAGATAGATGTGATCTAGGATAGAAGGGGAAATGTGCTTGAAGTCGGAGGAGGTAAAGATCGTTCTTAATACTTTGCTTCAGAATTATCACTGAGGAGAATCATTTTGTTTATGAGAATAGTGTAATGCAGGCTGATGTACTAGAAGATGTCAATGTTCAGGAAGAGCATGTTCTGGAACTTTTGAAGATAGACAAGTCACTGAAGCTAGATGGAATATACCCTAGGTTACTGTGGGAAGAAAAGGAAGTGGTTGCTGCACCTTTGGAGATGATCTTTACATCCTTACTAGCCACAGGAGTATTACCAGATAATTAGAGGGTGCCAAATGTTATTCCTTTGTTCAAGAAAGTTAATAGGGATAATTCTAGGAACTGTATAGCAGTGAGCCTTGCTTCAGTAGTGTGCAGATTATTGGAGAGGATTCTTACAGACAGGATTTGTATAGTATTGTGTAGGATTTATGAGCATTTGGAAAAACATAGGTTAGTCGGCATGGTTTTCTGAGGAACAGGTCATGCCTCATGAGCCTTATTGAACTCTTTGAGGATGTGACAAAGCACATTGATGAAGGTCTAGTAATGGATATGGTGTGTAATAGATTTTAGTGAGGCATTTGATAAAGGTTTCCCATGGTAGACCCATTCAGAAAGTGAGAGGCTTGGGATCCAGGGAAGCTGCGTGGATTCAGAATTGGCTGCCCATGGAAGGTAGATGGTGCTGTGGATAGAGTGTTTTTCTACCTTGAGGTTGGTGACCAGTGGTGTTCTACAGGAATCTGTTCTGGGAACCTGCTCTTGGCGATTTTTATAAATGACTTGGATGAGGAAGTGGAAGGTTGTGTTAGTAAGTTTGTAGACACAAAGGTTAATAGGGGTGTGGATAGTGTAGAAGATATATCACAGGTTACAACAGGCATTGATAAGATGCAGAGTTAGGCTGAGAACTAGCAGGTAGCAGAAAAAGTGTGAAGTGATTTGCTTTGGAAGGCCGAATTTGAAGGCAGAATTCAGGGTTAATGGCAGAATATTTGGCCAGGTGGAGGAAAAAGATATCTTGAGTTCTGTGTCTGTAGATTTCTCAAAGCTGTCATGCAAGTTAATAGGATTGCTAAGAAGGTGTATGGTTGTTGGCCTTCATTAGTCAAGGGATTGAGTTCAAGAGCCAGGAGGTAATGTAGCACAAAGTATCTATAACATTCTAGTTAGACCATACTTGGAATATTGTGTTCAATTCTGGTTACCTCAATATAGGAAGAATGTGGAAGTTTTAGAGAGGATGCAGAAGAGATGTACCAAAGTGCTGCATGGATTAGATCAATCAATCAAAGTACACTTATTATCAAAGAATGTATAAATTATACACCTTAAGACATGTTTGTTTTCAGGCAGCCACAAAGCAAGAAACCTGAAGAACCTGATTAAAAAAAAGACTGTAACTATTGTGCAGAGAAAGAGGGAAAAAAACACACACACATCATTTGAATATTAGATGTAAATGACAACATTCTGAACCAGTTTTAGTCATTTGATCTGCTCCCTGCAGCAGCCAGAGTAGTATGCCCATGGCTCGATCCTCATTCATCATATTAACGGGGTAAAAATGCTGCAAAACTCACAGAGATGATGGCCACCGGAGAGAGGAATGAACATCATGGGAGAGCAAGCAAAATCAGCCTGCTCTTCGCCTCTGCACTTGGGTTTTCTGGTTTACCTGGGCTGGCGTTTAAATTGCCTAAACACTGGCTAGTACCTCACTCTTAGGACCCAGGCCTGGCGCAGTGACGTACCTGGGCCGCACAGCCCGAAGCTATTCTTGATCTCACCAAATCGACTTGGCACTTGGAACAATCCAACCTGGTACCCAGGTTAAGTTGACAGGCATCGAAACTCTTCTGCATCAAGGAATCATTCACGGGCACATCAGTACCAACTCTGTCTGCAATTGTGTCTTAAACATGTTGTGTTCTGGCTTTGCAGTACACTAGTACAGCTCATCCCTCGAATCAGTTCAACTCCACTTGCTTCTTCACTCTTTGTGGTGATAGTTGACCACAATTTACTTCAGAAAAGGTGTGATTAATAATTTTCATTGTAGTATTTCTAGCCTTCTGAACTACCAGTACTCTGTTGCATAACTTCCCAGTAGTGGCATGGTACTAGCATTCATTTGATTACATTTCTTTTTCTATGGACAAACCGTTGCTTCAGTGCATTATGTTTATCATTTGGTACTGTATTTCATACCACATATTTATATTGGGAATCCATATGCAATCAATAATCACAGCTAATGTTCAAGATGTTGCTCTTTTATAAGACAATAATGAAGGTAACATAAAACACTATACCACTGTCTTATGAGGATAGGTTGAGCAAGATAGAGCTTTTCTCTTTGGAGTGAAGGAGGTTGAGAGGTTGCTTGATAGAGGTATACAAAATGATAAGAGGCGTAGGTTGAATGGATAGCCAAACTTTTTCCCAGGGTGGAAATGGCTAATGTGAGGGGAAATAATTTTAAGATGATTGGAGAAAGTTATGGGGGGGGGATGCCAGAGGAATTTCTCTTTTTATTCACAAAGTGTTGGATGTCAGGGATGGTGATAGAGGCAAATAGACAATAGACAGTAGGTGCAGGAGTAGGCCATTCGGCCCTTCTAGCCAGCACCGCCATTCACTGTGATCATGGCTGATCATACACAATCAGTACCCCGTTCCTGCACTCTCCCTATCTCCCTTGACCCCGCTATCTATAACTCTATCTAACTCTCTCTTGAAAGCATCCAGAGACTTGGCCTCCACTGCCTTCTGGGGCAGAGCATTCCACATATCCACCACTCTCTGGGTGAAAAAGTTTTTCTGCATCTCTGTTCTGAATGGCCTATCCCTTATTCTTAAACTGTGGCTTCTAGTTCTGGACTCACCCATCAGTGGGAACATGCTTCCTGCCTCCAGCATGTCCAATTCCTTAATAATCTTATATGTTTCAATCAGATCCCCCCTCATCCTTCTAAATTCCAGTGTACACAAGCCCAGTTGCTCCAATCTTTCAACATATGACAGTCCTGCCATTCCGGGAATTAACCTTGTGAACCTAATATATTAGGGACGTTTAATAAATTTTTGGATGATAGAAAATGGAGGGCTATGTAGGGGTAATGGTGAGATTTATTTTAGAGTTTGTTAAGAGGTCATTACATCATGAGCTGAAGGGCCTGTACTGTTATGTAGTGTTTTATGTTAATAAGTTCATTAAATGTGTTTGTTGAATTCATTGCTGAAACAAAAAGAAAGCTATAATGTGACTGCTTAGGATATGAGGTGGTGTTCCATGAGCTACATTAGGCTTTGTTAGAACAAAGTAGGGGACTGAAAACAGAGGTGTGGGATCGAGACCTGGAGTACAGGCAAATGGACGCTCAGAATGAAACTTGCAGGCTGAATCGAGGTGTTCTGAAAAGCAAGTCTCTCTGCATCTGCTTACCTAAAATGAAATGAGATCACATTGTGAGAGCAAATTGCACTATCACAAATTGAAAGAAGTGTAATTGCTTCATCATTCTGATTTGTTGCTCTCTGAATGTCATGGATTTTAAAGAATGTCAGTGAGCAAATACAAAAGGAGAGCTATCTTACCCTAGACCCCAATCTCTTGTTCCTAATATCAGTAAAAAAATAACAGTTCAAGGTTGTGGCTTGAAATAACACAGTATTTTTATTTCAAGTTCTTCAGTCTTCACTCTAATTGTGACAAAACAATTTAATGTTGGTAGTGAAAATGTGGAAATCAACCAAGTTCATTGATCAGTTTGAATTTGTGCTCTTAAATAAAGTTACCAGAATGAATTGCTGATTGTTTTGTGTTCTTCTACTTGTTTCCCTAGGTTAATTTCTTTCCACCAAATATTTAAGTTTCTTTTGGTTTGAGGGCTTATTGATTGAATGTGGCAGTTGTAATTGTATGGATAGTTCTTCAAAGCTTTTAAAGTAATTGAGCACTGTTGTTAGCAAGACTTTTCATTTGAATAGATAGCTTTGAGATACTGAATCCTGTGGGTTTACATTGATAATAATGGAGCAGGTTTCATTTGTAGCTCTTTTAAGCAATCACACTGCTGTTTCTTGTTCTAAAGTAATGGCAGTAACTTATATTTCAAACCTATACTAGTACTTCTTGTTCTGAAGAAATTGTCTGAAAGTCACTGCACAATGATACTTAAGTAAAACCACTTGTGTTGCAAATATTTGGAACGCATCATTCCAAATTATGGTCTTGAAAGATGGTAATTGTGTGAAATATAGAGGTTACATTGTTATCATCCAAATGTATTAACATAATAATGAAACTTTAGAATTGAAACAGTGCTAATGCTTTAAACATCCTAGTGATCACTTGAGAGATATCACATAAGCTAATGACATTAATCAGCTCTTGGAATGAAAGTTTAGCTTTTGGCCTGCACAGATGATAGCATTCATTTGCTTTCAAGATTAATCTTATAATTTGGCAACATAGGAACAGAAAGTAGCTACTTCACTCGACTTTTTTTTTTGATTTTGACAGTGTGCTTTGGAATAAAATTTCATAAGCAAGACATTAAATATTTAATATGACTCTTCCTCCATTTCTGAATTCCTCCTATTTTCCAACTCTGCTTGAATTTCCAAATCTTATTTTCTCTGCTTTAAAAGTATGAGGATCTGAAGGCGAGATCTTCCACTATTTTATTAATGATGGCTTATGTAATGAGAGATTCACAATGGTGCTGGCGACATTTTGTGAGCATCTACGAGATACTCTACAAGATATACTTCTGAAGTATGATCACTGCAGTTAATTTCCGTTTAAGAAATGTACTTTTGAACTGCCTAAATGAACTAGTGATTTTGTAATCTCTTGAAGAATAAAGTGAACTTGACTGTTGAGGATGCAGGTACAGAATTCGCCTGGGCAATCACTGCTGGGGGCGGATGCTCTATTCTCCATGCCAGCCAAGATACTCCACCTGAACCCATCCCGTCTGCCTCTAATTGCATTGACTTGTCTCCCTTTCTACTAGTTACTACCATTGGGAGTGAGGTGCAGGAGTCTTGGGTCCCATGCCAGTAGGTTTGAGAATAGTTGTTGCCTGGGGTTCCTGAACTGGCTTTACTCGCCTGAGTGCTGAAATTATTTCTGCAGCTTGTGCACTCACTTTCGGAGACTCTGCAGATCGTATTATTTCTTCACTTTTTTTTAACTATTTGTGTGATTTGTCATCTTTTGCCCATCAGGTGTTTGTCGGTCTTTGTTTATTTTTTTGTGGATTTTATTGTGTTTCTTTGCGCAGGTCTGCAAAAAGCTGAATCTCAAGTTTGTATGTGGTATTTATACTTTGATAATAAAATTTGAACTTAGGGAGTGGAGTGAGTGAGGGCCGAGTGTGAGGGGGTGGTGTGGTGTAGTGTAATTAGCTGTAGTATTCTGGTGTCCTTCTGGTGCTATTAAAAAGAACGTAATGTAACAGCCGTAAAGCAGGGACCCGGTATGGATAGAGATAACTGCTGTTAGTTGAAGATCAAATAGTTCTGATTGCCAGCCAACTAACCACTAATATAAAGTAATTGGTGAACTGTTTCATTTGCTGTTTAAAAGTTCTTGCGGTGCACAAAGGAGATTTTCTTTTGCACATGAAATTTTTGTCATAAATGTCTTAAAACATTATTAGAGTAATTAGAATCAGAATCAGGTTTAATATCACTGGCTTGTGTCATGAAATGTGTTAACTTAGTGGCAGCAGTACAATGCAATAGATGGTAATATAGGAAATAATATATAAATTACGTCTATATAGATATATGTCTATTAAATAGTTAAATTAAAATATTGCAAAACAGAAATAATAAAGAAGTGAGGTTGTGTACATGGGTTCAATGTCCATTTAGGAATCAGATGGCAGAGGGGAAGAAGCTGTTCCTGAATCGCTGAGTGTTTGCCTTAAGGCCTCTGTGCCTCCTCCCTGATAGTAACAATGAGACAAGAGCATGTCCTGGGTGATGGATGCCACCTTTCTGAGACTCTGCTCCTTGAAGGGTTCTTCGGATACTGATGCACCATCAATAACTCTCCGAGATGTGAGGCGAGATACAGGCTTTTATTGACTGGAAGAAGGAACAAGCAGCAATTGACCACCCTACTACATCCTGGAGACTGAGACCAGGGCTCAGGCTCCAATCGCCTTTATACCGGGGCCTGTGGGAGGAGCCACAGGAGCAGTCAGCGGGGGGTGTGTCCAGACAGGTATATGTAGTTCACCACAGAAACTACGGAGACTATTACCCAAGATAGAGCTGACTAGTTTTACAACTCTCTGTAGCTTCTTTTCTGTGCAGTAGCCCACCACTCCCCCTGCTCCCCATACTAGACATGCAGCCTGTCAGAATGATCTCCATGGTACATCTGTAGAAGTTTTTGAGTATTTTAGGTGATAAACCAGATCTCTTCAAACTCTTAATGAAATATAGCTGCTGTTTTGCCTTCTTTATAGCTGTATTGATATGATTAGATCAACGGAAATATGACACCCAGGAACTTGAAATTGCTCGCTCTCTCCAATTCTGAGGATTGATTCATGTTCCCTCGTCCTACCCTTTGTGAAGTTCACAGTCAGCTCTTTGGTCTTATTGACATTGAGTGTAAGGTTGTTACTGTGACACCACTTCACTAGCTGGTACACCCCTGAACACCCCCTCATCTCTATCTGAGTTTCTGCCAAAAATGTTTGCATCATTAGAAATTTAGTTGGCATTTGAGTTATGCGTAGCCACACAGTCATGGGTGTGGAGAGAATAGAGAGTACACATCCCAGTGTTGATTGTCGGTAAGAAGGAGATATTATTACCAATCTACACAGATCGTGATCTTCTGGTTAGGAAGTCGGAGGTCTAATTGCAGAGGCTCTGTAGCTTATCTATCAGGACCATGGGAATGATTGTGTTAAACCCTGAACTACAGACAATGAACAGCGTCCTGACATTGGTGTTTGTATTGTCTAGGCCATTGCCTCAGCAAGGACCTGGACCCATTGCAATTTGCCTATTGTCACAGTAGGTTAATGGCAGACACAATCTCCATGGCTCTTTGCACGGCTTTAGACCACCTAGACGACATAAACTCCTACGTCAGAATGCTGTTCATCGACTATAGCTCAGCATTTAATACCATCAATCCCACAATCCTGATTGAGAAGTTGCAGAACCTGGACCTTTGTACCTCCCTCTGCAGTTGGATCCTCAGCTTCTTAACTGGAAGACCACAATCTCTGCAGATTGGTGATAACATATCCTCTTCGCTGACAAACAACACTGGTGCACCTCAGGAGTGTGTGCTTAGCCCACTGCTCTACTCTTTGTATACATATGAGTGTGTGGCTAGGCATAGCTCAACTACCATCTACAAATTTGCTGACGATACAACCATTGATGGTAGAATCTCAGGTGGTGACGAGAGGGCTTACAGGAGTGAGATATGCCAACTAGTGGAATGGTGCCGCAGCAACAACTTGGCACTCAACGTCAGTAAGACGAAAGAGCTGCTTGTGGACTTCAGGAAGGGTAAGATGAAGGAACACATACCAATCCTCATAGAGGGATCTGAAGTTGAGAGGGTGAGCAGCTTGAAGTTCCTGGGTGTCAAGATCTCTGAGAATCTAACCTGGTCCCAACATATTGATGTAGTCATAAAGAAGGCAAGACAGGGCTATACTTTATTAGGAGTTTGAAGCGATTTGGCATGTCAAATACGCTCAAAAACTTCTATAGTTGTAACGTGGAGAGCATTCTGACAGGCTGTATCAGTGTATGGAGGGGTTACTGCACAGGGCCGAGAAAAGCTGTAGAGGGTTGCAGAGAGCGTCCATTATTAAAGACCTCCAGCACTCAGGGCATGCCCTTTTGTCACTGTTACCATCAGGTAGGAGGTACAGAAGCCTGAAGACACACACTCAGCGATTCAGGAACAGCTTCTTCCCCTCTGCCATCCGATTCCTGAATGGACATTGAAGCTTTGGACACTACCTCACTTTTTTAACATACAGTATTTTTGTTTTTGCACATTTTAAAATAATCTATTCAATATGCATAATTGATTTACTTGTTTATTTATTATTATGGTTTATTTTATTTATTTATTATTATTATTTTTCTCTCTCTGCTAGATTATGTATTACATTGAACTCCTGCTGCTAAGTTAACAAATTTCACATCACATGCTGGTGATACGAATTCTGATTCTGATGTGAAGAGCCATTGAGATTGTGTCTCTATTAATACAAGGATCTGTTCGATTTGCTTCAGTCCATTTGCAACACTGTCCATTGCTCCTACTTTGGCTTCTGTGCCTGTCTTGTTACCCCTACCCTCTGTTTCTCCCTCCTCCCTCCCCCTTCTCCCTTCTTCCTCCTTCCTCCCTCCTCTCTCCCCTCCCCCGCTCTCCCTCTCCCTCCCTCTCTCTCTCTCTCTCTCTCTCTCTCTCTCTCTCCACTCCCCTCTTTCTCTTTCCACCCTCCCTCTCTCTGTATCTCTCTTTTTCTTCCTATGTGCCCCTCTTATATCTATTCTTTGTCGCTCCCAACTGTACTAAATCTTTTGTATAGACATGCAAATTACAACATGTTAAGAATGCAATTAAACTTATATCAAAGGTAGAACTAATTTTTTAATACTTAATTATGCTTCTCTGATCATTCCTTACTGTTTAACTTTGCTCTTATTTTAAAATATTTATCTTTCAAATAATTTATCAGTGTCTGTCTCAAAAATTTATGATTTACATTGTTTTCTTAGTGATCATTCATTTATGTCCATTATTACAAATTTACCTATTCTTCATTCTCCAAGTTTTCTAAGAGGTGCTTTTAATTGAAACGTATCTCTAAAATTTAAAAGATTGTTATTTTTGAGAGTTGAAAACATACTTTCTTTGCTTCCCTTGTTTGGTATGTGCAGATTAATTTGTTAATATAGCCATTGTTCCAAAGTTAATCAGACCTTTTCAGTGAAATTAAGCCTGTTTTGTTATATTTTGCTCACTCTGTTCTTGATGTTCATTTAGAACATTAAGCTTAATCAAGTGTAAAGTAATTTCTATTTTTCAGAACCATGACATATGTTCATTTAGAGTACACATTTATTATTTGACCCTGTCACGGGCTCCCTTTCCCCAGATTGATATCTGTTAAAACTGGCACATGATCTACAAAACACACTAATACATTCTGAAGAAACTGTGAAATTGCATGAATTCTGCTTGACACATACAATAAAACAAACATTCTTACCCAAACTACATTAAGAAATGTTATTTAGAGTGCAAGTATTGGGTCTGTAGACTGAATTGTTTGAATTTATTGAAATTGTTATAAAACAGTGAATCTGGTGTAAGTTTGTGTTCCATCATATTCTCTTTGCTGTGTATCTGGACTTGATCTTGAGGTGTTTTATTTTTCATCCTTGTGCAGCTTATTAGTAAATAAACATCCTCAGCTACTACATACAGACCATTAAAATGACATCTCATACTTCAGTATGTGCTCATTATGCTTCAGAATGCCCATGGCAAAGGTGATAACTGAAGCCTATCTCCACGGGAACAGATAGCCTTTCACATTATATGTGGGGCTTCTATGATTGACAGCCTTTTGTTATTTTTCTCAATCGTCGTCTCTTTTTAAAATCGTGCTTTCTACCCATGAACTATTTTTAAAAACATTTGAGCAAAGTAGATCTGTCCTTGAATGCTATATTGTGGGCTGTTTTAGATGAAGCATGCTTGCCATGTGGAATTATTTTGCTAGATTATTATAAGGGATTAATTGCAAGCCTTTGTTGAGTATCTTTTTTATTTGTTAACCTTTAGAATGCTAGTCACGTATGCAGAATAGAAAGTGTGCTGACATGCATCAGGAAGTGTTTGATTTGCAGCCTCTGATTCTTGCCTAGCCTGGTATTCACGAGTTTCTCTCTTTTTCAATCTGTCTTATTTTCTGTATCTCTCATGCTAATGGATTGGGAAAGCTTAGTGATGGTTGAACTGTGATATAATTAATTATGTAAAATAAAAAGTGTTCAATTGTATTTTGTATTGCTCATACCTTTGTTATTGTACTACTCATCCTATCTATTTTTCCCCTTGTTAATATGGTGACTTGGGTTGGGCCAAACAAAGATGTGATTGCCTCAGTTTTCTAGTTCTCAGGCATTTTATTGCCTTTTTTAATATAATGCAATAGATATTTGTTTTTTTTCTCTTTGTTGAAACAACTCTGCAATTTTTTCTAAATAATCATTCTTGATTTTTAATGCTTACTTCTATGGCATTGATCCCTTCCCAGTATAAAAGTTTCCAGTGAGTATTCATGAACTAATTACAGTTGTTGAAAGCTTGGACTGTTAAATAATCCATTTTGATTTGGAAGCTATTTTGAGACATTTTACACTGCTTCAATTAGATGTTCCCTCACCGCTTCTAATCCTAATTATATTTATCTATATAGCTAGACAGAGTAAAAATGTTAATGATTTTTATAATGATAACTAAATAACTTGTGTAACTATCTTAATCACTTTAAACATCCACTCACATATGTGATAATTCAAATGCAGATTTTATAATCATTTTGTTTTCCATAAATCCCTTAAGTAAACCAAATTCTTAGGAGCTATCAACAGAGAGTAACAGGTTGGGAAAAAATACTTTCTTAAAATATCTGTAAGCCTTGTATGTGATTGAGAACATTTTGACATTTTAAAAGATAATTGAGTCATTTTTTTGCTGAATTCGTTTTGAATTTTAATTACAAAGTCAAAATTATCTTTATAACATGCTAAATTTCAGGTAACATTGTTGTAAAATCATGTATACGGAGTTTGAGTTACCACCCAGTTTATATTTTTATCGTTTCATTATTTGAACTATGTGGCAGAAAAATGGTTGTAATGTTGGGAGCTTGGCCACCTACAATGAGTTGCAATGTTGATCAGTAAATTGTAGGAAGAGCTGAATAATAAAAAAAAAATCAGTTTAAGAAACTAAGAGTTTCAAATATAATTTAAGTATACTTGGGACTGTTACAATGACAACGAATACGTATAATATGTGTGTTTCAGCATTCTAGAGTTAATCTGGAATTCAGGAAGGCAGTAAAAGAGATACCTGAATGATATCTACAGAGAGAGCTCTCTTAAATCCCTCTTACTTATATTATTTATTTCTTAACTATTGGTTTTGTCAGTTTGGTCTCCCTTTAGAATCAGAATCATAGGGCAGTTCAGCACAGGCCCAACCATGTTGTCCACCCAGTTATTCTCAATTTCCTGCACTCAGCCCATGTCTTTCCAAGCCCTTCATCTCTATGTACCTATCTAAGTGTTTTGTCCCCTTCATCATAAACTTATACCCCCTAGCTTGGGCTCCGCTATCTTGGGGAAAAGTCTGTTTCCATCCATCATATCTGTACCTCTCATAATTTGAAGCACTTCTCTAAGGTTAACCCTTATTCTCCAACATTCCAAGGAATTAAGACTTGCCCTGGTCATCCTCTCCTGAAAGCTCTGACATCTAGTCCTGGCAACATACTCATAAATCTTTTCTGCACTATTTCTAGTTTAATCACAACTTTTATGCAATAGGGTAACCGAACTGTACACAGTACTCCAAGTACAGCCTCATCAGTGACTTACACAATTGCAGTATAATGTCCTGATCCCTGTACATTTGCTGTTACTGTTGACGACCAGCATGCTATACAGCTTGTCATCACTTTAAACGAACTATGCACTTGTTCTCCTAGGTACCTTTATACCATTACATTTACTAGTGCCTTATCATTCATAGTAAAAGTTGTGCACCAGTTTGATTTTCCGAGATGCATAATCTCATACTTTTCACACTTGTGTATCAAAATCCATTTGCCATTCCTCATTCCGCTTCCCTAATTAGTCAAGATCCCACTGTAATGTATGATAACCTTCTTCACTCTCAACAACACTTCCTAATTTTGTGTCAAGGGTAAACATACTGGTCAAACCTTGTGCATTCACATCCAAGTCATTTATATAAATAATGAATAACAAAGGTCCCAACACTGACCTCTGTAGCACACCATTAGTGACTGTCCTCCATTCTGAGAAAGATCCTTCAATCACCAGCCTCCGCTTCCAATTTTTGAGCCAATTTTAAATCCATCTAACCTTCTAAACAAGCTTGCCATGCAGGACCTTGCCAGAGGCTTTGCTGCAGTCAAAATGGACAACATCCACAGCCCTATCCTTATCTATCTTTTTGGT
This sequence comes from Hypanus sabinus, assembly GCF_030144855.1. Taxonomy (NCBI): domain Eukaryota; kingdom Metazoa; phylum Chordata; class Chondrichthyes; order Myliobatiformes; family Dasyatidae; genus Hypanus; species Hypanus sabinus. Next base: position 101,452,629 of record NC_082715.1, on the reverse strand, counting down.
GGTATCTCAAAAAACTAAAAGATTTGTCAGACATGACTTCCCTTGCACAGAGTCATGCTGACTCCCAAGCACCCTTTGTTTATCGAAATGCTGGTAGATTCTGCCCCTCAGAATTTCTTTCAGTAACTTCCCTACCACTGATATTAGATTGACAGCCTGTAGTTCTCTGCCCTGTCCTTGAAACCCTTCTTAAACAGCAGAATATTGTCAGCTATCAACCAGTCCTTTGGAATATCCCCGGTGGGTAACTGAAGTAAACATCTTCACAAAGGCCTCAACAGTTTCTTTTAGCCTCCTAAAAAGTTCAAGGATGCACTCAGGCCCTGTTTAATCCACCTTAATGCACTGTAAAGCAGCAAATCTCTCTCTCTGATAATATGAATGTCCTCTAAAATATCTCCATTTGTTTTCCTTATCTCTTGAGCACCATGATTTTCTCAGTAAGTACAGGAGAAATGTTCGTTAAAAATCCCACCCATCTGGGGATTGGGATAGAGGCAGCCCTGCTAATCTCTTCGGGGACCTACTCTCTCCCTAGCCACCCTTTTACTCATAGTATATTTCTAGAACCTTGCCTGCCAATTCCACCTCATACCTTCTTTGCCCTCTGTATTCTTAATCTTTTTATAGTCATCAAGGGATTCGCTCATCTCCAATCTCCTAAATATAATCCATGCTTCCTTCTGCTTGTTGACCAGAACTTCAATTTCTTGTCAGTCAGGGCTCCCTAAACTTGCTAAGTTTGCCCTTCAGCCTTACAGGAACATACTACCACACTCTTATAAGCCTCCCACATCTCATTTGTTCCTTTTCCTTCAAACACATTCTCCCAATCGACCTCAGCTAGATCCTGTCTCATTCCCCCAAAATAAGCCCTGGCCCAGCTTAGCATCCTAACCTTGGGACCTGTCCAATCCTTTTTCATTAATGCTTATAGAATTATGGTCATCAGAACCAAAATGCTCACTGACTGCCATTTTAGTTACTTGTTCATCCTTGGTTCCTAAGAGGAAGACCAGTATTTCATCCTCTTGAGTAGATCCAAGAACCTTAATCTGTGTTCTCTGCATAAGCTCCTCAACCACACTTTCATCTGGCCTATCTTTCTGTTTCTGTCCATGCCAGAGTGTGTTGCTCTGGAGATCACTCTGGATTGCTCTGGAGCTCCTGTTTCTTAACTTCTTACCAACTCCCTATACTCATTCTGCAGAACCTCATCCCTTGATCCACCTTCATCATTTGTACCAACGTGTGCAGTAAAGGCTGGCTGTTTGCTCCCCTTTGAGAATTTTCGATGATGATTCAGAGACGTTCTTGACCCTGGTATGCAGAGGCAACACATCTTGCAGCCACAGAATCTTCCATCTGCCTCCTTCACTGTCTGAATTCACACTTTCCCTCTCGATGTCACAGTGCCAGAGACCTGACTGCTGCTGCCAGCCTCTGAAAGAACATTCCCCTCAACAGTATTCAAAGAGGAGTACCTGTTCGTGAGGAACTCTGCTCTTTTTGCCTACACACCTTACTCTAAGAAAGGGTGAACAGTACTTGTCATAGAGGGACTGTGTGAAAGGCTCTATGGGTGACAGGTTTGCTATTTGACGCAAGGTTCAGTAGACTGAGACTGTGTTCTCTACTTTCTAGAGATCAGAAGAATGATCTCTAGAATCTCAGTGAAGCTTATGAAATGAGATAGATGTGGGGAGAAATCTAGGACCAGGGAGCAGAGTTTGAGAATAAAGAATCATCTACTTAGGAATAAGCTGATGAAAATTATCTCTAGTCAGAGTGGTGAACCTTAGAATTCTGTACTTGATTGAGTTGTGGGGGTTCAATCATATTAATACAAATCAGAGATCGAAAGATTTCAGGATTTAGGGAATCAAGGAGTGTAGTGATCCTGCTGGAAATTTCACTGAAGCCGATGATCAGCCATGATCTTGATAAATGGTGAGGCAGACTTAAAGGCCCAATGCTGCTTCCTTTTCGTAAGATCCATGTGACTGGTGCCATATTGAATTCAGTTTTAAGCCAACAGATGGGATTCAAAACAGTGATGAAGATGAAGTGTGGACTCCAAAGGTGTGGACAGAGCTATAGTTTGACTCAAAGGAATGGGAAAAATTCTCCATTACACAGTAGCAAGTCGCAAAGATCTGCAGTGGGGTGGTTCTTGCAGGGAATTAAGAGTGTAATCGAATCTGTGCTTTCTGCAGGCTCAGCAGAAATAATAAATATTAACCATTTTAAAGTAGCAGTGTCCACAAACTATCAGTTGAAATAAGCATTCAGGTAATAGGTGATAAGCTCTTTTAGTGGCTCACAGACTACATTATGTGTGAGGCATGTTGTGCTCTGACTAGATTTAAAAGACTGGTATTTAACCATATAAGAGGAAAAATATTTTTGAATCAATTAAATTATTCAGAGAAAAGATAATGCCATATATATGGGTGAGATTAGAATGCTAACAAATAGTAAGTATACAAATGATTCTGTAAATGTGGTTTCTGCAGCTACTACCCATATCATAAATTTTAATATTGAGTCTCTTTAGCATGTATCAAGTGATTTTGTCTTGGTGCCTCCTCCTCTGATATGCCCAGCAGTATGTAGCATTATTGATGTAAAAATGTTTAAAAATATTTTGCAATTTGCTTTCAAATAATTATGTAAATCCAGCTATTCATGAATAGTCCTGTCACAATAAGGAGTAGGATCTCAGTACTGTATCGATCATTAAGTGGACTAATAAATGAAACACAACATAATTAAAATATCACATTATTTAATTACCATGTTTTCAAAATCAAATCCATCTCCCTCCAAGTTTCATGAGGCTTTTATTGAAAATGCTGTAGCGAAAAAAAATTGAAAATCAAAGGTTTCAACTTAAGTTTAGCTTTTAATATTGATTTCACTGCATTACCCATTTAGCATTTAACACATGTTTTCTTTAAGTATAGTAAAACAAATAAAATGTTTGCACTACTGCAAATCTGAAATGTATCATGGAAAATGTGCTAATTAATGTGATATTTCAATTATTTTGTGTTTCGTTTATTAGTCCACTTAAAGGTCAGCACAGTACTAGCATTTGTGTCCTTATTGTGACAGGGCTGTTTTCTGTGAACCTCTTGTGAATTAATTATTCTGAGAGCAAGAACTATAAATGGCTGTCAGTCAAGTCTGATGAGCTTTATTGTCATGCATACTGGCAGAGTAGACTCAATTTCATTTAGGTCAACCAAGCATAGTAGATATTCAGGTGAAGTTTGATATTAGGATGGAGGAGGCAGCAGTGGTGAAGGAAAGTATTCTTTCCTGGAAGCATATGTAATTTTAATATGTTTAAAGTTACCACTTGACCACTGTGGTAACCTGCCACAGGATAAATTAGATCAGCCATTTACTAACTATAAATTGCAATGTATAAAGGATTCTAAGAACCAAAATTATTTGTCACAATGCTTCGATGGTCTTTAAGTGTAATTCTGCTATTAATTGTTTCTATACAGTTAGTTTAACTTTAGTTTCCTATCAACAAATTTGAAGAATAAGTTTTTATATATTTAATTTCTTTCAGATGTCCAGTCAAATGTAATACTGTCACATTTTAGTGGCTGGTCTTAATTGAAACTATAGGCCTATAGGCCAACATAAATGTTGTTTGTTTAATTACTTCTGTAAACTAGGTGTAAATGATGCAAACAGAGCAATTTATGTAGTGGCACTGTCTCATTCTGTCTTTCCTCTCTTCTGTTCATCTGTTTTGTCATGCTTCTTCCTTCATACCCTCTTCTATTCTATCTCTAGCTGTGTTTTTGGTAATAATCAAGCTTACAGAACAGCAATGGCTGGAGTTTCTGAGGGCAGTTTGGAAGGCATAGGTTAGATGCATCTCAAAGATGAAGTGGTATTCTGAAGGGAGGATGAGGCAACCATGGCTGACAAGGGAAGTCAGATTACATAAAAGCAAAAGGGAGGTCATATAATATAGCAAAAAGTTGTGGGAAGTTAGAGGATTGGGAAACTTTACTTTTAAAAACCAAAAGAAAGCAACTAAAAAGCCATAAGGAAAGAAAAGATTAAATAAGATTGTAAGCTGGCCAATAATATAAAAGTAGATATCAGATTTTTTTTCAGATCTACAGTTTAAAGAGTATAAAGCAGTGGACTGCTGGAAAATGACTTTGGAAAAGTAGTAATCGGCAAGGGGGGTCAAAGAAATGGCAGACCAATATAAGTATTTTGCATTAATCTTCACTAAGGAAAACACAGCAATATGCCAGAACTGTGAGTACTTCAGGGAAGTGAAGTGAAAGTAGTTGCTGTTACTAAGGAGATAGTGCTTGGGAAGCTGGATGGTCTGAAGATAATAAGTCACCTGGGCTAGATGGAATACGCTGAAGGAGGTAGCTGAACAGATGCTGGTGTCCTGCTGAGTTTGAATGTGTTACTCTGGATTTCCAGCATTTCTTGTGTTTATGCTTAGCCTGCTGCTCTATCTGCTCTATTCTCTCTACACCCATGACTAGAGCAAAGGCCATCTGTAAATTTGAAAATGACACAACTGATATTGGCAGAATCTCAGATGGTGCTGAGGAGGCATACAGGAGTGAAATAATTGATAGGTGATTGAGTGGTGTCACAGTAACAACCTTGCACTCAAAGTTAGTAAGACCAAGGAGTTGATTGTGGACCAGGAAAGGGAAGTCGTGGGAATGCACATCAGTCCTCATCGAGGGGTGAGCAATTTCAAGTTCTTGGGTGTCAACATCTTTGAAGATCTTTTCTGGGCCTAACATAATGATGCGACCACAAAGAAGGCAGTGCCAGCAGTTATGTTTCATTGGGAACTGGAGGAGATTTGGTACGTTCAAATTACTGTATATTTATTATCAAAGTACATAGACGCCACCATATACAGCCTTGAGAATTGTTTTCTTGCGGACAGACATACACAGTAAATCCAAGAAACACAATATAATCAATGAATGACTACACCCAACAGGATTGACAAACAATCAATATGCAAAAGACAACAAAGGCTTTTTCCAGAGAGGGATGTAAGGCAAACGCAGGTAAATGGGTCTAGTTTCCTCCTCCTGAAGCAATAATTGGCTTTTTTGGTCTTGCTGAAATTGTTGGGCGTTGTTGCTGCGACACCACTCAGCCAGATTTTCAATCTCCCTCCTATATGCAGATACGTCACCACCTTTGATTTGGCCAGTGACAGAGCAAACTTAAATATGGCATTAGAGCTATGCTTCGTTTCACACTTAGTATAAAGCGAGTAAAGCAAGGGGATAAGTACACGACCTTTGTAGTGTACCTGTCCTAATGGAGATCACGAAGGGGATTTTGTTGCCAGCTCTAACTAACCGGGGGTCTGCAAGTGAGGAAATCAGAATCAGGTTTATTATCACCAGCATGTGACTTAAATCAGTTCAATGCAATACAGGTGTCCCCTGGTTTACAAATTTTGCTTTGCAACACTTTGCTTTTACAAAAGACCTACATTAGTAACCTGTTTTTACATTACAAAGAGGATCTCTGCTTTTACAAAAATGTTTCCTATATAAATTAATGTTTCTTCACTTTATGCCATTTCGGCTTAAGAAAGATTTCATACAAACGCTCTACCTTTGTAAATGGGAGGTCACCTGTACATAATATAGAAGGAAAAAAAATTAGTAATAAATAAATAAGTAAAACAATTACACTATATGTATATTGAATAGATTAAAAATCGTGCAAAACACAGAAATACTGTATATTAAAAAAAGTGAGATAGTGTCCAAGGGTTCAATGTCCATTTAGGAATCGGATGGCAGGGGGGAAGAACCTGTTTCTGAATCATTGAATGTGTGCCTTCAGACTTCTGTACCTCCTACCTGATGGTAACAGTGAGAAAAGGGCATGCCCTGGGTGCTGGAGGTCCTTAATAATGGAAGCTGCCTTTCTGAGATGCCGCTCCTTGAAGATATCCTGGGTACTTTGTAAGCTAGTACCCAAGATGGAGCTGACTTGATTTACAACCCTCTGCAGCTTCTTTCGGTCCTGTGCAGCAGCTGCCCAAGCCCCATACCAGATGGTGATGCAGCCTGTCAGAATGCTCTCCGCGGTACATCTGTAGAAGTTTTGAGTGTACTTGTTGACATGCCAATCTCTTCAAACTCCCAATGAAGTATAGCTGCTGTCTTGCCTTCTTTAAAACTACATCAATATGTTGGGACCAAGTTAGTCCACAGATCTTGACACCCAGGAACTTGAAGCTGCTCTCTCCCTCCACCTCTGATTCCTTTATGAGGATTGGTATGTGCTCCTTCGTCTTACCCTTCCCAAAGTCCACAATCAGCTCTTTCATCTTACTGACATTGAGTGCCAGGTTCTTGCTGCAGCACCACTCTACTGGTTGACATATCTGACTCCTGTATGCCCTCTTATCACCACCCAAGATTCTACTAACAGTGGTTGTATCACCAGCAAATTTATAGATGGTATTGAGCTATGCCTAGCAACACACTCGTGTATATAGAGAGTAAAGCAGTGAGCCAAGCACACACCCCTGAGGTGCACCAGTGTTGATCGACAGTGAGGAGGATATGTTATCACCAATCCACACAGATTGTGGTCTTCTGGTTAGGAAGTCAAGGATTCAATTGCAGAGGGAGGTACAGAGGTCCAGGTTCTGCAACTTCTCAATCAGGATTGTGGGAATGATGGTATTAAATGCTGACCTATAGTCCTGAAGCTGCTTGTGTCGTCTGGTTGGTCTAAAACTCTGTGGAGAGCCATTGAGATTGTGTCTGCTGTTGACTTATTGTGACGATAGGCAAATTGCAATGGGTCCAGGTCCTTGCTGAGACAGAAGTTCAGTCTAGACATGACCAACCTCTCAAAGCATTTCATCACTGTAGATGTGAGTTCTGCCATAATGACCATTAATGACTATTAATGCCTTAATAGTCATTAAGGCAGCTCACATTATTCTTAGGCACTGGTATAATTGTTGCCTTTTTGAAGCAAGTGGGATTTCTGCCTGTAGCAATGAGAGGTTGGATCGAGGATCCAATTGCAAAAGGAGATATCAAGGCCAAGGTCTCGAAGCTGTTTGATTAAATTTGAGGGGGTGATAGTGCTGAATGCCAAGCTGTAGCCAATAAGATGTAGTCCTGATGCATGAGTGCTCTGAGGCTTCTGTACCACCTTCCTGATGGTTGCAGTGAGAAGAGAGCATGGCCCTGATGGTGGAGGTCCTTGATGAATAACAAACAAACAAACAAGTACATAAACCTGGAAGAGGCGGTGATCCCATGCACTTGCTGCCCTTGTCTTTCCCAGTGGTAGATGTCAGGTCTGGTCAATACAAGTTATGGTTCCAGTGACAGAAACTGTTATTTTTTTATGCCCGTTGAGAAAAATTCTGGCAGTGATTTCCTGGAGTGAGTTCTTACACATCCAACAACCACACAGTAGTCATTGTTTTTGCAAGATTCCAGTGACAGGGGTGGCTATTCTTTTGATGCCAATTGACTCTTGCTAAGCCTTGATGCCACACTCAGTTAAATGCAGTCTTGAAGTGAAGGGCAATTCGCCTCTGGAATTCAGCTCTTTTCTCCATATTTGGACCAAAGCTAATTTGAAATCTGGAGCAGAATAGCCTTGGTGTAACCCAAGCTGCATGTTGATAATTGCCACTTGATAGTGGAGTCGACAACAGCCTCCAACACTCCACTGATAATTGGCAATTAACCAGATTGAACTATTTCTTTTTTTTTGTGAATAATGCATAAGTGAGCAGAGCAAAAAATGAGGTGGTTGTTATAATCATGGTAGTTTTTAACTGGAAAAATATCTAGAGTCGAAAAGAAACAAGAAGGATACGTCCAAGATGAACACAGATTGTGTAAATCTAACAGTATTGCCTTAGTACAGTGGCAACGTTGAAACACCTTGAGTGAGGAAATAGAAGTATTAAGCAGAGTGCACTGTGTTGAAGACTGTTCACTCAGGTTCAGAGAGGGCAATGTTTAAAAGCATGGTAGAAACTTAAGGAATGAAATTGAAATGAAGGGAACAGAGGAAAATGAAAGGGGAAAAATATCCTGTAGGTCTTTGTATCTTTGAATTGAAGTCTGCAAACTTGAATATTTTTCTAAAAGGAAAAAATATTTTTATAAAAAAATATAAAAATAAGAGCTGAGGTAAATAATGAAATAGATTTGTGGACTCGTGTAGTTATGAGTTGCTGCATTGGTGAAACTGAGGAAGTCAAAATGCTTAATATAATGGCATGTGATGTTAAATAGAGACCTTAAAATACAATGTGATGCATCAACATTATGGGATTAGCAATGAAAAGGGTGAACAGTAACAAAAGTTCCTGGGTGTCAACATCTCTGAAGATCTATCATATTGATAGATATTGATGCAATATGCCTAACATATTGATGCAATTTCAAGGATGGCAGAAAGTTGTAATCTTAGCCAACTCCATCATAAGCACTAATCTCCCCAGTGCTGCCACAAAAAGGCAGCACCGATCATTTAAGACCCCCATCACCCAGGACGTGCTCTCTTCTCATTGCTATCATGAAGGAAGCCTGAAGACAGACACCCAATGTTTCAAGAACAGCTTCTTCCTTTCCTCCATCTGATTTGTGAATGGACAATGAAGTCATGGACAATAACTTGTTTTTTTTCCCTTATTCTTATTTTGCTTTCTCCTTGGACTAATGATTTAATTTTGATATATTTCTGTAATTTATAGTTTTTATTATTATTATGTATTGTAATGAGCTGCTGCCACAAAACAACAATTTCACAACATATGACAATAATATTAACTTGATTCTGATTGTGAATTGCCATGGATATATTTGTAATTCTGGATGGATCCAAACTCAAGAAAGTGAAATTTCACACAAAATGCTGGTGGAATGCAGCAGGCCAGGCAACATCTATAGGAAGAAGCACTATCGATGTTTCAGGCCGAGACGCTTTGTCAGGCTTGGTCTTCTTCCTATAGATGCTGCCTGGCCTGCTGTGTTCCATCAGCATTTTGTGTGTGTTGCTTGAATTTCCAACATCTGCAGATTTTTTCGTGTTGAAGTGAAATTTCAGTTGGTAGAAATCTGAGATGGAGTGAATTGCTGAGGAAGAAGATGCTTTTGGTGTGTGCTTGATTGAAGACTCAAAGAAACCCACAAAGCAAAGAAATCTCATGAGAGAGAACTCATTTCCTGTGTTTTACCAAATTATGCATTGAAAAAATTTTTGAACCAACACTGGTGTTAACAAAAGTAAAGTAATTTGAAACTAATTCAGAAGGGAAGTGACCCCTCTGCTGACATAAAGATAAGGTTTAAATATTTTGAGAGGTCAAAGGTACCAGAAATGTGTGGTATCGCCACTAAATTACAGACTCATTCATAAAACAGTTATAAAATAGCACGTCAAAAATAAAACTGCAGATGAAATATGAGTGCTCTGCCAGGGTTAGGAACAAAATGCATTATTGCCTGTAATGCATTGGAGCCAAGATTCTGTTTTGCTTGTATTAGATGACACTATTCCTGCCTTGGATATTGAATCGAAAGGTCATGAGTTTAAGCCCAATTTCCAAATTTAGCACAAAATATAGGCCAGGTAGTGCTAATAGCATTATTGGTAAGCACCATCTTGCAAAATGGATAATATTTTGAACTGTGTCTTCAGTGTATATTAAATGACTATATATTTTATTAAGAAAAGGCAGTTTATTTTTGAGGGATGGGTAAATAGGTCATTACTCTATCCTCTTTCAAATCAGCAAACATGTGAAGATTAAAACCATTCATTTCATCTACTGCCAGAAGCTCCATTCTCTATCCATTAATTCCATTACTCACCCTCAACATTGCCTTGTAATCCTACTCTTTGTGCCCTCCATCTTGAAGACTCATGACAAATTCTGCAAATTTTCTTGTAGTAACATGTTCAAGGGCATTTTTTAAAGAATGCAATTTGAAATTACTGTTTTTTTATGTTACGTTATAGTTAGATTTTAGTTTCCTGTTTCATAATGAACTGAGGCTGTGTATGGGAGAGTAATGGCGCTGAAGGTACATTTTGCATTAGCTTGTTAATGACCGTTGGACATCTGATGACAGCTCAATTAAGTTTTATTGAATGCTAACTATCAGTAACTTACAGCATCTATCTAATACATTGTCATTAAGATACAAATGATAGCATCTGATTGATGTTCTGCCAGATTTTTTCTCCCTTTTTGAAATTCACCTTGAACATCTTTTATTGGTGGTCTTAATAAACTTGAATGTTTGTGGGTTTTATTTTCCTTGTGCTCAGCTTTGAGCTTCACTCTAGCTCAGTGATGACAGTAATGTCTATTCAGTATGAAGGTCATGTATTCAAGCCCAACCTCTGAACCTTATACAAAATATAGGCCAGCCCATGCAATGCAGTTCAAGACAGTGTGTTACCTTATTGGAAAGTATTGTCCTGTGGCTAAATGTTCTTATCTGTAATGGATTCAATGCATATTAAATGCCTGTGTATTTTCTAAGAAAAACAGTATCAAATTCTATTTTAAGGGATAAGTTGATGAACATTTTCAATAATTAATGATAAGTTAATTTGATCATATATTACACAAGTTATGCAGCTTAAAATCTTGTTACAGGAGTTTCCATTTATATTAGAACCTTCAATGCCTAGATTTAGTAATGCTGATAACTTTAAAGATTAGTCATAGAAAAAAACTCAAGTAAGAGAGAATTTGGGAAGTAAAAAGATTAGCGTTTAGAAACCAGATCTTAGAACCAAGTCAGCTGAAGGCAAACAATCTGTGATGCAATATCAGAGAGTTCATCAGGATCTGTGTAGTATAGAGATTTTGCAGGATTGTAGGGCTGTTTTCGTGGTTGTTGAAAGGGAGGGACATGGAGAAATTTGAACAGAAAAATATTTTTATAAAAACGTAATTGAATTGATTTTGTTTTTACGGATTTATAGGATGAGTATGTCTCTGCTGAGATCACTATATATTGCCTGCCCTTAGTTACCTACGTGATTGTATGAATTAATAATCAACTCAGATTGCTATGACTTTGGACTCATAAGCATGCCCGTCTGGATAAAGAAGTTCCTAAATGTTAATGGTTACAGCAATGAAAGGTAACAGAGATGTACGTATACCATTAACTGTGATATTGCAGCAGAATTTTGGTTTATCAAATTTACAGAAATGGAATTAGAATCACGTTTAATATCACAGGCATATTTTGTGGAATTTATTGTTTTGTAGCAGCGATACATTGCAGTACATAGTAATAACAACTATTACTTACAATCAGTCAAAGTCACAGTCCTGTCCCGAGCCTTTGTAGCTCATCAGGCCGGTGCTTATGCCAGTTGCTGTGGCGTGAAGTGACTGAGAGTATGAGACTCCCCCCCCCCCCCCGGATAGGATGCCAGTCTATCGCGAGGTTGACCTCCAGCATTTTTTTTGCCGGTACCCGTTTTTCAGCTGGGTAGACTGGAGCATTGTGTAGTTAAGTGCCTTGCTCAGGGACACACACGCTGCCTCAGCTGGGCTGAAACTCATAACCTTCAGATCGCTAGTCAAACACCCTAACCACTTGGCCATGTGCCACACATTACTTACAATACAAAGTATATAAAATAAATTAATAAATAATGCAGTAAGAGAGGGGAAAATAGTGAGGTAGTATTCATGGGTGCACTGTGAAATGTGACAGTGGAGGGGAATAAGCTGTTCCTGGAAGTTGAGTGTGTGTATTCAGGCTTCTATATCACCACCTTGATGGTAGCAATGAGAAGAGGGCATGTCTTCAGTGATGTGGGTCCTTAACGATGAATGCAGACATTTTAAAGCATCACCCTTTGAAGGTGTCTTGGATGCTAGGGAGGCTAGTGCCCAAGATGGACCTGGCAGAGTTTACAACTTTCTGCAGCTCTTTCCAGTCCCATGACCCTCCATACCAGACAGTGATGAAACCAATTAGAATGCTTTCCATAGTACATGTGTATATATTTGCATGTGACTTTGGTGATATATCAATTCTCCTCAAAGTCTTAATGAAATATAGCGGTTGTCATGCCTTTTTTGTATTTGCTTCAGTATATTAGGGCCAGGATAGATCTTCAAATATGTTGACACCCATGAAGTTGAAACTGCTCACTCTTTCCACTTCTGCTCCCTCGATGAGACTGATGTGTGTTCCCTTGACTTATCCTTCCAAAAGTCCACAATCATTTCCTTGGTCTTACTGAAGTTGAGTGCAAGGTTGTTGCTGTGACACCACTGCGGCCAGCTGATCTATCTCACTTCTATACGCCTCCTCATCACCATCCGAAATTCTGCCAACAATAGTTGTGTCATCGGCAAATTTATAGATGCTGTTTAAGCCATGCTTAATGTGATTTTGGGTGTAGGGAGAGTAAAGCAGTGGCCTAAGTTCTGATCCTCGAGGAGTGCCAATGGTGATTGTCAGTGAGGAGCAGATGTTATTTCCAAAATCCACAGACTGTGGTCTCATTGCAGAAGTCGAGGATCAGTTGCAAGGGGAGATATAAAAACCCAGGCTTTGGAGCTTTTTGATTAGAACTGAAGATATGATTGTGTTGAATGCTGAGCTGTAGTCAATGAACAGCAGTCTGACATAAGTATTATTATTGTCCAGGTGATCAAAGGCTGAGTGGAGAGCCAGTGAGATCGCATCTGCTGTAGACCTATTGTGGTGATAAGCAAATTGCAGCAGGTCCAGATACTTGCTGAGACAAGAGTTGATTCTAGCCATGTCCAACATCTCAAAGCACTTTGCCACAGTAGATGTGGTACCACTGGGTGATAGTCATTGAGGCAGCTCACCTTGCTCTTCTTGGGCACTTGGTGTTATTGTTGCTCTTTTGAAGCAGATGGGTACCTCCAACTGCAGCAGAGGGAGATTGAAGATATCCTTGAACATGCCCACCAAGTGGCCGGCACAGGTTTACGGAGCCCTACCAGGTATACCATCAGGGTCTGGCGTCTTGTGAGGGTTCACTCTCTTGAAAGATGTTCTGATGTCAGCAGCAGTGTCACAGGAGTTGTCGGTAATTGTTGAATTCAACCGAAGACTGCCTAGGGATTCCAGCTGTGGATTTTTTCCATGATGTTTGCTCCCAAAGCCTTCCCCATGAGTGGGTACAGCTGAAAGGCAGCTGAGGTTTGAGATCAAAGTTTTTCTTCTCCAAGATGGCTGGTGAGCCACATCTGCCCAAAGCGACTGGTTTTAAGGCACCAGTAACCCACTTCTGCCTTTTCTGCTGAGCTTAGTAGCTAAGCTACACGTGAAGGCCAGGAACTGGACTTGGTTGTCAGAGCCTATTTGAGATGCACGCTGTTGAGAGCATTTAATAGGTAGTGGAAGCTTGTCCCCTCTACCTTCCCTGGCTACGGCAACCTTAAGAATCCAAACCATTTAAACTATTACACAGTCACAGCCATAAGTACTTCACTAAGCAACATTGTTTTAAGACATTTTTTAAAATCTATCGATACTCACAATTGATAGATTCTGGACTTCCGACTCAGGTCGCGAGTGCAGTTCTCCTTTAAGGCAAAGGGTTGTTGGACTATCCCAACTATCCTTCTGGCAAATGTACAGTCTCTAGAAATCAAAATTGAAAACCTCATAGTAAGATTGCTGTACCAGATGGACAACAGGGACTGCTGTGTACTCTGTTTTACTGAAACATGGCTGACTCTCACTATCTTGGACACAGTGCTGCAGCTCAGTGGCTTCAGAATCAGGTTTATTATCACCACATGTGACATGAAATTTGTTAACTTAGCAGCAGCAGTTCACTGTAAAGCCAAGACAGCTCAGTCTTTTAATGGTAGAGGAGATAGAGTATGTTTTATAATTAACTCATCATATAATTCTCAGTCCTGCTCACCCAAATTGGAACATCTAGTGATCCAAGATCATCCTTTTTATCTGCCAAGGCAGTTTCTGCCATCGTCCTGGTATCAGTGTACATTTCATCTCAGGCCAGCATCAGGCTAGTACTGGAAGAGCTGAGCTCCTTAATTAGCAGGCACGAAACCCTGATGCCTTTCCTATCATCATGGGAGATTTTAACCAGTCCAGCTTGCAGAAGTATCCGAACAACTACCATGAACATATCATCTGTACAACCAGAGGAGCCAACACACTTGACCATTGTTATACCATCATCAGGAATGCTTACATGCCATTCCATGCCCTCAATTTGAAAAGTCCGATCTCTTGGCTGTACTTCTACTCCCAGCATATTGGGATTGTACTTTTGTCCTTTACAGAGTATCTGAATTCATCCAGTTCAGAATCAACCATCTTCCCTTTATCAATTGCATACAAATATTGAATTAAATGTAATTTTTAAAAATCTGAGCAAAAATGAATAAGGTACAATTTTAAAATACTTTTAAAAATTTTATTTCCAAAACCTCTTTAGATGCTGTTTAAGTGAAATTGCTAGTTATTCTTGAGTAAAGGTATGGTTTGAAATCCGATAAATTGAGGTACATAATCTAATTGTGTAGTGTAGCAGGTTGGCAGGGCTATATAATAGTGGCATACAAAAGTTTGGGCATCCCTGGTTAAAATTTCTATTACTGTGAATAGCAAAGCGAGTAAAAGATGACCTGATTTCCAAAAGGCATAAAATTAAAGATGACACATTTCTTTAATATTTTAAGCAAGATTACTTCTTTATTTCTATCTTTTACAGTTCCAAAATAACAAAAAATGAAAAGGGCTCAAACCAAAAGTTAGTGCACCCTGCATGGTCAGTACTTAGTAACACCCCCTTTGGCAAGTATCACAGCTTGTAAATGCTTTCTGTAGCCAGCTAAGAGTCTTCCAATTCTTGTTTGGGGAATTTTTGCCCATTCTTCCTTGCAAAAGGCTTCTAGTTCTGTGAGATTCTTCAGCCGTCTTGCAAGCACTGCTATTTTGAGGTCTATCCACAGATTTTTGATGATGCTTAGGTCAGGGGACTATGAGGGCCATGGCAGAACCTTCAGCTTGCACCTCTTGAGTTAGTCCATTGTGGATTTTGAGATGTGTTTAGGATCATTATCCTGTTGTAGAAGCCGTCTTCTTTTCATCTTCAGCTTTTTTACAGTGTGATGTTTGCTTCCAGAATTCGCTGGTATTTAATTGAATTCATTCTTCCCTCTACCAGTGAAATGTTCCCTGTGCCACTGGCTGCAACAGAAGCCCAAAGCGTGATGGATCCACCCCCATGATGTGTCGCTGCACAGTAGAACAATGCACCACCACTCCAGAGTTTGCTAAATCTTCCTAAAGATCTTTTGCAGTCAAGTGGGGATTTTGATTTGCCTTTCTAGCAATCCTACAGTTTAATTTTTATTGAAGGAAGGACACAATACAGAATACATTTTCCTCCAATTTGCTTTTATATCTTACCCCTAAACAAAACTCCCCTCACTCACGCTCCCCAAACATACCATGGCAGCTAATGTATTTAGAATACAACACTTTACAAGTACAGACATTTCACAGCCATACCCCCACACTCCTTCAAGATGAAGGCCCACACACATCCACAACATGTCAGATGATCGAATATACTCATACTATAATTCATCAACCAGCCTGTGAGGTAAACCATATGTGTGTTCAAAGGGGGGCAAATTCCCAAGTACCATCAAATGCCTTTCTAGCAGTCCTACGAGCAGTTCTCTCGAAAAGTTTTCATGGTCTTCCAGACCTCAGCTTACCCCCACCGTTCCTGTTAACTACCATTTCTTAATTACATTACAAACTGAGGAAATGGCTACCTAAAAACACTTTGCTATCTTCTTATAGCCTTCTGCTTTGTGGGCATCATTTGTTTTAATTTTCAGATTGCTAGGCAGCTGCTTAGAGGAGCCGATGGCTGCTGATTGTTGGGACAAAGTTTGAGGAGTCAGGTTGAGATTTGCATCACCTGGCCTTTCCTAATGATGACTGTGAAGCCCTAACAAGCTAATTAAGGTCTGAGACCTTGGTAAAAGTTATCTGAGGGCTCAAATTTCTTGGGGTGCCCAAACTTATGTATGGTGCTCCTTTCCCTTTTTTTCACTCTAGAATTCTACAAAACAAAAATAATACACTAATCTTGCTTAAAATGTTGAAAAGAATGTTTCATCTTTAACTTTATGACTTTTGGAGATCAGTTCATCTTCTCGCTTAACTATTCACAGTAACAGAAATTTTGACCAGGGCTGCTCAAAATTTTGCGTGCCACTGTATATACCCAGCATTTCCATGAATTAGCATTTTAAAGGTCTGTCACAGCTTTCTGGTTGTCTCCAAAATGTGCCTTCAAGGGAACATTTGAGGCATGTTTGATCTGGAATGCTAGTTCATTGGTAACCTTCAAGGTGTGATCAGATGCATTATTTGAAACAAAGACTTTGAGAGGAATGGGTGATAACAAAGACAATGCCACCATTCACAAACATACAGGTCCAAATATCATTTTAAAATTCTGTAAAATGATTCATTAATTCTGTGTTCTCTGGGTGAAGATCAGTACTTAAGAATGTGAGACACATTGTTTAAGAAAAAATGGCATAAAAGTACATGTGAACAGGAATTAGATCCACTGTTCATTTGAAAAATAAAATATCCATTCAGACTGGTTGTGGTAAATTTTGGTGTGATTATGTGCCTACTTAAAAAGGTCTCTTAAACAATATCAGACATTTGTAATTTTGTAGCAATGTTCATTAGACAACACCTTTTGGAACAAAGGGGAATAAAATAAGCCTTTGGAACCAGGACACGTTTCCTATAAAGTCATTACAATCAAATTCTGTTTGGCTCAGTCCCAAGTCTCTCCACACTCTCAAATGTTTTGATCACAAATCTAAAATTTTTAATTGAACTATCTTCTTTTGAGACAAAATTCTACATCAATAACATATTTTGTGTATTTTTATTAGTTATTTCACTCAGAATATGAGGCAATAAATGTGAGGTTTTGTATTTTCAAAGATCTAAACAGAGTAGTACTAGTACAGTAAATGGTAGAGCCCTAGGGAGTGCAATGAAACAGAAGAATCATTAAAATTGGCATCACAATATGGTGATGAAGAAGGTGTTTGACAATATGGCCTTCATCGTTCAGATCATTAAGTATAGGGATTAGGATGTTATGTTGCTTTTATGTAAGAAGTTGGTGAGGCCGCACGTGAATATTGTGTGCAGTTTTGATTGCTTTGTTACAGTAAAGATGATATTAAACTGGAATGACTTCAGAAAAGACTTTGCCTGGACTTGGAGGCCCGAATTATAAAGAGAGATTGAGAAAGCTAAGACTTCATTGCCTGGAATGCACGATGACATGATAAAGGCATACAAGATCATGAGAGATGTAGACAGAGTGGAAGTATATAAAAAGGTGCTAAAAACAGGAGAGCATTGGTTTAAGATTGGAGGCGAGAGATTTGAAAGGGATTTAAGAGACAGCTGTTTCATGCATTTGGAATGAGGTGCCCGAAATAGTACTTGAGCCCATTAGCAACATTTAAATGCCATCTAGATGGCAGAAATGTTGTAGATGGAAGAAATTTAAATAGCTATGGGCCAAATACAGGCAGAAGGGACTAACTTGTTGGGCAACCCAGTCAATATGGATGAGTTGGATCAAAGGGCCTGTCTCCTTGCTGTATGACTAATTGCTGAACTATAATTTTAACATAGACCAACACCATCTGTCATGGTATAAGCTAATCTTAAAATTATAGTCGAGCAATTAGAATTTAAAAGTTTCAAAACAAGTCATTCTACATCTGTTCCTTGGAATTTGTCTAATTTCTGTAATTTACCCTCCTCATCTAACTTCTGAAAGGCTAAGATTCTGATAAACCTCTCCTGTAGCTTACACTCTACGTGCCTTGATCAGCCAATATATCCTTTCTAAGGTAGAGACCTGTTGGACTGCCAATTATGCCATTTGTTTGACCATACTGTGAACCTTCCCTTTTATGTTCTTACTTCAAGTCATAAAAACTAATAATTTTTAACTAACTGCTACTCTTTGATAGTATAGACTTGTGCATGCACATCCTAATTTTTCACTATTTAAATGATTGCTGATTTCTTAATTATGTGATGTATTAGCTAGGCCTAAAAACCCACACTCAGTGATTTAGAAGCATTCTTCCTGTATCATCAGATTTCTGACCGATGAATGAAACTTCATTATCTTTTTGCATTATTTATTTATTTTGTAGCCTATAGTAATTTTACATCCTTGTGCAACACTGCTGCTACAAAACAAATTTTGCTATGTAAAAGTCAGTGACAATATATCTGATGATTAAGTTGAACTTCACTTGCCACTCATTTTCCTATTTAGGTATTTGATTGACATTGAAAAGCAAAACAGGTACAGACCTGTTTTGCTTTTATCTGAAATAAAAACTGAAACAGTTGTAATTGTCCAGATAAAACACACAAAATGCTGAAGGATCTCAGCAGGCCAGGCAAATCTATGGAAAAAAGTACAGTTGACATTTCAGGTTGAAACCCTTTGGCAGGACTGGAGGGAAAAAGCTGAGGCATAGATTTAAAAGGTGGTGGGAGGGGAGAGAGACCCAACAGGTGATAGGTGAAACTGGGAGGGGAGAAAGGATGAAGTAAATAGCTGGGAAGTAGATTGGTGAAAAAGATACCGGGCTGGAGAAGGGGGAGTGTCTTAGATGGGGATAGAAGACCATGGCAGAAAGAAGATGGGGGAGGAACACCAGAAGAACACGATGGGCAGGCAAGGAGATGAGGTGAGAAAGGGAAAGGTAGATGGGTAATGGAGAAGGGAGTGGTATTGGGGGGCATTACCGGAAGTTTGAGAAATCGATGTTCATGCCATCAGGTTAGAGGCTACCCAAACGGAATATAAGGTGTTGTTCCTCCAGCCCAAGTGTGGCCTCATCACAACAGTGGAGTGCCTCCAGCATTTTGTGTGTGTTGCTCAGATTTCCAGCATCGGCGGATTTTGGCTTGTTTGGTGTAAATTGTCTTGATGAAGGTCTCAGCCGGAAATGTTGACTATACTCTTTTCCATAGAAGCTGCCTGGCCTGTCAAGTTTCACCTGCATTTTGTGTGTGTTGCTCAGATTTCCAGCATCTGCAAATTTTTGCTTGTTTCGTGTTAATTGTCTTGATGAAGGTCTCGGCCGGAAACGTTGACTATGCTCCATTCCATAGAAGCTGCCTGGCCTGTTGAGTTTCTGCAGCATTTTGTGCGTGTTGCATGGATTGCCAACATCTGCAGATTTTCTCTTGATTGTGACTGTTGTAATTGTGCAGCTATTGGGTAGCATCTGCAGCAAGAGAACCAGAATTGGCTGCTTCTAATGAAAGTTTGTCGAATGGAAAGGTTGACCCTTTTTTCCTCCTGTAGATGATTCCTGAGCTTGAATGTGTCAGGAAATACATGTTGTTATCCAGAATTATAATTACTTACTTGTAATTTCATTCTTCCATCTTGTCAATATTCGTGATATTGGCACATTTGGATTTAAGTCAGTTGCTCCATTAATATGTACGGTGACGATCTTTAACCCAGCTACACAGCTGGTGGCATAAACCATATTTTGTTTATCAGCAAACATTTCTTAAAATATTTTTGGCCGTTTTTGTGAATTGATACTGTTAATGTTAGTTGCCTTTCAACTTCCACCCAAGTATGTTCTTTATTGTAGTGAAAACGTAATATGTACTGTATCTCTGGAATGTTATCATAAAAAAATCATCTTGAATGATCCAGTGTTCTTGGTAAGAGCTGATCAGAGTATGTACAAAATTATGGAACCCACATTGGCTTCCACTAGCCAAGGAGCCAAGCATCTGACTTATTCTCTTGGAAACTAAAGATACCGAGCACAGGTGAGACTTGTCTATCCATCTAGCCAGCTGGCATTCAGTTGGCCCATCCACCCCTTCAAGCCATGCTGCTTCAGCAAACCCTGACAAACCTAATTTATCCCAAACCTAATCACGGGGGAATTTACAATGACCAGTTAACCTACCCAGTGAGTCTTCGGACTGTGGGAGGAAAGTGTCTCACTCACCCATGGGAAAACCCATGCATTACATGGACAGGACATACAGACTCCTTACAGACGGCACCGTAGCGCCTGAGTAGTGTGACTTGTGAAGTTTATTTGTGACATAATTTTTAAACAAAACAGTTTGGTGTGAAAGTGCATATAATCTAATTTAACAGCATTATATTCTTTTTGTGCTACATCATTACAAGAAATGGAGACCAATTGGCTATTCAGCCCTTCATCCCTACTCTGTATTCAACAAGAGAATTTATGGAATTCGTTGTCACAGATGCCTTTGGAGGCCAAGTCACTGGGTATATATAAAGCAGTTCTTGATTAGTAAGTGTGTCAAAGGTTACGGGGAGAAAGCTGGAGAACAGGGTTGAGAGGGATAATAAGTCAGTCATGGTAGAATGGTGGAGCAGAATGGCCTAATTCAGTTCCTATGGCTTATGGTCTCAAGATTATTGCTCAACTTCTACCTCAAAGCCACTTTCCTACATTAGCCCATATCCCTTGAGCCCCTTAATATCAAACAATTTAATTGTCTACAGCTTTGATATAGTTGCTGGTAATTCAACATTCAATCAGAAATTAATGAATAGAATTATGTTAAATCAACTACATTACTCTGCTCCCTGAACAATTCAAAATCTGCATGCCCTTAGTCTTTATTTCACTGAAGATTAAAAGGGGAAAATGTGTTAGACAGCTTATGACATAGTTGCATAATAAATGTGCCAACGTTTAATGGGATTCTGGGCCTGATGATAAGAATAGAGAGGATGTATTACTGGTGAAGTATAAACACATTATAGAAAATACTTATTAAGCTGTCTAAAATTGAAGCCTCTCTACAATTCCTTGTAATAGTGTGAAAATCATATTCTGAAGCCCAAGTTTTTGTTCATCAAAGCAGTAGGCTTCAAAGCTCTATTATTTCTCGTTGTCAATCAAATGTTTCATGATGTTGATAATTTTGCAATGTCCTTATCTTCAATATTTATGTTGTTTGTGAATATGGATACTCCTATCTACAATGATCACAATCTATAATTTCCCACTGTCAAGCTGATCATCTTTAGTATCTTTGGAAAAAGTGACAGATTGCGTAGGTTCACTTTTTAAAAAACATTATGTGGCTGCTCCTAATATGGTGTTAATAAGTGACTGGGGGTTTTTATTGGATTGGAATAGCCAATATCCAATTTGTTTTCTGGAAGACAACATTTCATTGAAGTAGAGTTAGGAAGAAAGCTGTTGATATTGCAGTGTGCTGAAATACAAGACTTAACAATAAGTATCTGCTGTTGACTGCTACTTGAAGAGTGGGAGCAACATTGGGAAACACTTTTCACAGTTGATTTAAAAAGAAATTACATGGAGAGTAATTTAGAGGAATTGACCTACTAGAAAACTTGCTTCAAAATGGCCAACACATTACTTGGCTTCACAGTTTCACGATTCTGCGATAAAGTGCTGAAGGGCAGGTATTACACATTTCTACTTTGCTTTAAATGAGAATCCTGGCAGATATGTCAGTTCCTAAAATGTTGATTCACTGATCGTATATGCGTATTGTGTTTGCATGTTTCTTGCTCCAATATTTCACCTGGATTTTGTTGAACTTCTCTGAGCACATCTTGCATGCAGGAGTGAAAGTAGAAATAAAGGATTCTTGACACTTTTCTCACTGAGCTGCTGACCATCCACCTTCCTTGCCTGCCCAAGTTTTCACATTTCAGATACTGTTGCGCTCTGCTTCAAATCTGCCAACATCACTCCTTTCTGACTCATGCCTTTTGTAAAGATATGCATCTATTCTTTACATTTCTTTCCATTCCAAAGTCCTTGATAGTGCCATTCCCTTCAATCATCTTTCCTGCAACTCAATGTTTGGATCAGGCTTAGTCACTGCTTTAGTATTAGGATGAAGTAATGGAAGTTGCACATGACAAAGGTAAAATTATCTATTGTTATGCCTCTTGAATTGAGTGCCTCTAGACCTTTATTTTAGTTATCTATTCTAGTATCTCTATATATGGCTTTGTGTCAGATTTTGTTTGATAGCCCTTTGAAGCACTTTGAATCTTCTACATCGAAAGTGCTATAGAAATGTACATTGTGTTGTTAAACTCTCAGCAGAGTAGTATAACAGTAATAGGTTGCCGAATTATTTTATGTATTTGATGTAGCCTCAAGTTGAAGAACTGAAAGAAAATGAATAATGAAAATATCTTCATTTCATTTTTATAGGGTGCCCACTGCCATGTTGCTCATTCTGTCATCCCCTTTTGAGAGTGTCAGTATTTCATATCTAAGTTATATAGAATATAAAAGTTCTCTGTTTTATATACTAAATATTTATAAAGTTGAAACAAAGCCTGTTACTAGGCTGCCGATGTTTGTGTTCTTTTTTAGCAGTAAGATTGTTTTTCATTAGTCAAAAGGGGTTTTTAATGTGGAACACTATCTCATCTCCACAGCAGCGGCTTACATCTATGTGTTAAATATTTGCATCCTTAAAGCCCAGCAGTGCACATTTCAGGTATAACTAGGCTACTCTGATAGCATTTCTTCAGTGCTAAGAAATCTAAAGGCTTCAGGCACATTGAAACACCACTGCATGCAGGTTTCCCTCCAAATCTAATACCATCCTGACTTAAAAATAAAGCACCATTTCTTTATTTACGTGACTAAATCCCAAATATACAGTTACACTGTAGTGGTAACTTTACTCCTACAATAATCTATAGTGCACCAAGATTATTTTCACCACCCTCTTTTTCAAGGATAATTTAAAAGTTTCCAATAAATATGTGTCTTCCAGCTATGCTGTCTTCTCAGGAAAGGAAAAATACAGTGCTTCAACACCCTTTATGGGAGTGCCATAAACCAGCACTTGACAGCAAGGTACATAACAGATAACGAATTTAACAAATGCTAGATCAAAAGATTTGGAACATAAAATAGTACAGCACCATTCAGCCCACAGTGTTGTGCTGATCTTTTAACCTACTCCAAGATCAATCTATCCCTTCCCTCCCATGTAGCCCTCCAGTTTTATTACATCCATGTGACTGTCTAAGAATCTCTGGTGTTAGCCATTGCCACCCTGGTAAAAAGATGCTGGCTGTCAACCCCATCCGTGCCTCTTATCCTCTTGCGTACTTCTATCAAGTCGTCATTACCTTACCAGAATGCTTTCTGATAAATCTCCTCTGCACCCTCTCTTAAGTTTCCACATCCCTCCTACAATGAGGTGACCAGAACTGAACACATTACTCCAAGTGCTCTAACCAGAGTTTTATAGAGCTGCAACATTACCTCATGGCTCTTGAACTCAGTGCCCTTGCTAATGAAGACCAACGCACCGTGTGCCTTCTTAATCACCTTATCAACTTGTGTGAACCACATAGCCCTCTATTTTTCTAATCTCCATGTACCTATCAAAGAGGCAATTAAAAGACCCTATTGTATTCGCCTCTACCACCGTCGCTGGCAGAGTATTCCACGTGCCTACCACTCCCTGTGTGAAAAACTTACCTCTGATATCCCCCCTGTACCTACTTCCAAGCAGCTTAAAACTATGCCCCCTCGTGTTAGCCATTTCAGCCCTGGGAAAAAGCCTTTGGCTACCCACATGGTCAAAACCTCTCATCATCTGATACTCATCTATCAGGCCACCTCTCATCCTATGTCGCTCCAAGGAGAAAAGGCCAAGTTCACTCAACCTATAAGGCACACTTTCCAATCCAGGCAACATTCTTGTAAATCTCCTCTGCACACTCACTATAGCATCCACATCCTTTCTGTAGTGAAATGACTGGAACTGAACACAGTACTTCAACTGGGGTCTGACTAAGTTCTTATATAGTTGTAACATTACCTCATGGCTCTTGAACTCAATCCCATGGTTGATGAAGGCCAACATACCATATGCCTTCTTAACAACACTGTCAACCTGCACAGCAGTTTCGAGTGTCCTATGAACATGGACCTCAAGATCTCTTTGTTCCTCCACACTGCCAAGAGTCTTACCATTAATATTATATTCTGTGTTCACATTTGACCTACCAAAATGAACCACTTCACACTTCCTACCCAAGATCCACATACCCACTTATCCAAGTAGATCCATTGTTTCAGCTTGTTCCTGCATACCTTGACTCTGTTTTATCCCCTCAGTTCAGATCCTTCCTACCTACATCTGGACACTTCACACACTCTGGATCTTTTCAATGATTTCAGGTTTCCTAGCCCCCTATCATCTTATTTTTACTATGTATTACCAGTTCCTATATACCTCCACCCCACACTAGGAAGGCCTCAAAGCTCTCTGTACTTTTCTGGACACCAAACCCAACCAGTTCCCCTCCAACACCATTCTCCTCTGTCTGGTGGAACTTGTCCTCACCCTAAATAATTTCTCCTTTGGCTCCTCCCACTTCCTTCAAACAAGAGGTGTAACCATGGGCACTCACTTGGGTCCCAGCTATACCTGCCTGTTTGTTGGCTATGTGGAACAGTCAATGTTCCAACCTTCCTGCACTTCCCTACGCTTCATCAGTGACTGCATTGGTGCTGCTTCCTGCGCCTGTGCTGAACTTGTCGACTTCATCTACTTTGCCTCCAACTTCCACCCTGCTTCCAAATTTACCCGGTCTGTTTCTGACACCCCCCTCCCCATTCTCAGTCTCACTGTCTCTATCTCAGGAGACGGCTTATCCACTGATGTCTATTATATGCCCACAGATACCTGGACCATACCTCTTCCTACCCTGTTACTTGTAGAAACACCATCCCCTTCTCTCAATTCCTCCATCTCTGCCACATCTGCTCTCAGGATGAGGCTTTGCATTCTAGAACGAAGGACATGTAGTTATCCCCATTTGTTCAAGAGCCTGATGGTTGAGGGGTAGTAATTGTTCTTTAAACTGGCAGTGTGAGTCCTGAGGCACTAGTAGCTTCAACCTAATGGCAGCAGAGAGAAAAGATCATGGCCTGGGTGGTGAGGATCTTTGATGGATGCTGCTTTTCTACGGCAACGCTTCATGTTTAAGTGTTCGATTTTTGGGAGGGTTTTACCGGCGATTTACTGAGCCAAATCTACTCCCTTTTGTAGGATTGTCCACTTGAAGGCATTAGTGTCCTCATATCAGGCCGTGATGCAGCCAGTCAGCACACTTTCCACCACACATCTGTAGAAGATTGCCAAGGTTTTTGATAACATGACAAATCTCCACAAAACTGCTGAGGAAATGAAGGCGCTGTCGTACTTCCTTCACAATTATATTTATATGATGTTTCCAGGACAGGTCCTTTGAGCTAGTGACATCCAGGAATTTAAAGTAGAAGGGTGGATTAGTAAATTTGCTGATGACACAGAAGTTGGGGGTGTTGGGGATAGTCTGGAGGGCTGTTAGATGTTAGAATGGGACATCAATAGGATGCAGAACTGGGCTGAAAAGTGGCAGATGGAGTTCAACACAGATGGAGATCTCCACCTCTGATCTGCCAATGATTACTGGCTCATTGTCCTCTGATTTTCTTCTCCTGAAGCCTACTATCAGTTCCTTGGTCTTATTGACATTGAGTGAGAAGTTGTTATTACACCACTAGCGAAGCTCTCATCCTCAATGATGGCACGATCAGCAAAAATATGGCTGAAGCATTTGCAACCACATTCAACCAGATGTGCAACTGAATGATCTATCTTGGTTTCTTCCCAGTATCACAGAAGCAAATCTTCAGTTATTTTGATTCTCTCCATGTGATGTCAGGAAGCAACTGAGAGCACTGATTCTGTTGGACCAGACAGCTACCAGACTGCAAAACTAAAGACTTATGCTCTAGAGCTAGCCAGGCTGTTCCAGGATGGAACATTGGCATCTACCAGACAGTGTGGAAAATTGCCCGTGAACATCGATGTTCTTAAGTAGCAGGACAAAGCAAATTAGCTTAAAATTGAGAGGCTGAGGTAGGTATTTTCCCTAGCATAGGAGAGTCCAAAACTTGGGGGGGGGGGGGGTATAGCTTTAAGGTGAAGGAGGATGATTCTGAAGGGACCTGAGAGGCTGCAGAGGGTAGTGACTATACGGAATGAGTAGCCAGAAGTGGTTGAGGTAGGTGTAATAGTACAATTGAGGGACACTTGGATAGATATATGGGATTAGAAGGATGTGGGCTAAATGTAGGAAATTAGCACTAGCTAGATTTGCATTATGGTCATCATGAACACTGGATTGAAGGGTCTGTAACTGTAATTCATTAATTAATTTATTTGTTTATTTATTTGTTTGTTTAGAGATACAGCATGGAACAGGCTCTTCTGGTCCAACAAGTCACACTGCTTTTCAAAACCAGTCTAATCACAAGACAATTTACAATGAACAGTTAATCCACTAACCAGTGTGTCTTTGAACTGTGGGAGGGAACTGGAGCACCCATGTGGTTCACTGGGAATATGCCCAAAGTCATTACTGATTGCGCTGGAAGTGAACTTTGGACTCCAGACGCCACAAGTTGCATCTTGCTAACCTCTACACTACTGTGGTGCCACAATTGTTGGATGATCTACTTAATTGTCCATTTTCCTCTGTAGATGCCACATGCTCTACTGAGTTCCTCCAGTAGTTTGTTTTCTGCTTCAGATTACAGATTCTACAGTTTTTTGTATCTCCATATTAGTTTTCTTGTTTCTTGTTATCAGTATTTGATAGTTATTGAAAATTCTTTTGTCACTCCGAGATAAATTGAGAAGGGATCACATTCCACATTGCTGCTGCCAAAAGTCGCAGTCAAGATTTTTGGCATTTTTATTGCAAAGTCAAAAAAACTGCACTAGTTGTGTTTTTGGGCATTTGACTTCAGCTCCAGTTCTGGTAATATTCCTACATTAACACTACTGCTGTTTAGAGTGGACTTGGCAACATTACCTCAGCTCTTTGTCATCTACATGGCATGTTGCTTACATAGATGTTGAAGAGTTGGTGGGACCACTGAGCTCTGTGGCAGATGATTGTTGAACAAAAGGTTAATTTTGCTCAAGTGTATTAATCCTGAAACAATTCTAAGTACTATTGATATGTTAATTTATTTAAAATGTGAAAACACTCTTAAATTTTCATGACTGCATAGCAGATAGTTAGCAGAAAGTAGTGTATTAAACTATTTGTATTTAAGCTTCCTTTGTTATCAATGATTGTAGAATTCTGCCCACTTATTTTTCTAAAGAAGAGTTGCCATAGTTGTTTCAACTCATAAATGGTACTAGCTATGCACTGACTTAGGGCAGTTACTAACTCTCTATGATTTTTGTGCTTACTTGGTTGTACTCTTCATATTTTTTTCTAAAGGTTACTCCCTCAGACTGTCGGACTACTGTATGTTGGCAATTATGAACAACCCTTTGCTCAGATGAAGGTATGTGATTAAAGTAGTGATTTGAACTAAAGATTTGAATTGTGGAATAGTGATTTGAACTAACTATGTGAATTAAAGTAGTTTTTACCTTCTGAACTTCTGTTGCATAAAATCCCAGATCTCTGTGATGAAAATTAAAACCAAAGCAATGACAATTCTTATTAATAGTGAAAGGATATTTGTCAAGCTATAACTGAAAAACATATTTATGAATATACATTGCTCTCTGTGCTGAGATGTACGTCAATTTAAGAATTGGTCAACTTGCAAAACCACACTGTATGATAAATGGAGAAATCCATTTGTTGACCAAGTTTTTTGAGATATTCTTCAATATGTCAACAGCTCAGTGATATGGATATGTTCCTAAGGGTGGTTTTCCATGATTAAAAAATATCAATATTGAAGAGAAATAAATTGTAGGAACATGGGAAGACAAATGATGAATGAGACTAAATGAATTCTCTTTGAAAAGAGCCACTGCAAACTCATTGGGTTGAATGCTGTATGATAAATATAACACTAATCACATTTATTTGAATTTGCGAGCAAAGCTTCCAAGGAATAATATCATTCTATAAGTTTAGTTTTTTATCCCCCCCACTGCTGAACAGAATAAAACCAATCTTCACCAGGTCAGGCAGCATATAGGGAGAAGGAAACATTTCGGATCAATGATCTTCAATCAGAATGGTAAAGGGTAAAAATCTCTCAATTTCAGGCAGCCAGCACTCTCATTTGTGTCCGTCATTAATCTCTAGCAATATTCACTTTTTCTCTCCTCACTACTTAACTGCAGGATATTTCCTGTATACTTTTTTCTCCCAGCTTAACTGCTGGATATTTCCAGTATACTTTTTCCCTCCAGATTGCCATCATTTGCTGGGCTTAGTAGTTTATAGTTCCTTCCTTGATTTCTATTTTCTCTCAGTCTGTTTACATTTGAGAGCAGATCATTTGGGTTGTTAACAAGCCTTCACCATCTTCTCTTAACCAGTAGCACCACCTTCCTGGGTCATTCACCCACTTTGGACCTCAATCCTATTGCAAACTCATATGTTTATTCTGAAAATTCTTCTCTCTTAAAAATATGGTATTATTTAATGAAAGTAATGTGTATTTTATAGACAGAAGAGATTCTGCAGATGCTGGAAATCTTGAGCAACGCATACAAAATGCTGGAGGAACTCAGAAAGTTAGGCAACATCTATGGAGGGGAATAACACTCAATGCTTGGGTCAGGACCCTTCGTCCGCACTGGGAATGAAGAAGGGGGAGGCAGAAGCCAGAATAAGAAGGTGGGATGCAGGGTGTTTTCCTTCCTTTTGTCTCACCACCTTATTCTGGCTTCTGTCTCCTTCCATTCCAGTTCTGATGAAGGGACCCAACACAAACTACTGTTTGTTCCCCTCTCTAGGTGCTGTATGGCATCCTGAGTTCCTCCGGAATTTTGTGTGTTGCTGTGTATTTTATACAACCTTCAAGACAGCAAAGCATCACAACACATGCATTGTTATCAAACTAGTAAGATAAGTAAAAAACTGGGCAAACACTTATCAAAAGCTGTAGCCATTTTATAAGAGAGAGGAAGGGATAGAGGGGTTGATAATTTAAGGAATGTAGGTGGCTGGAGGTATGGCTGGCAATAGTGGAATAGTGAAAAATAGAATGAGATTAACTTAATGAAAGTATGTTCAGTTTTCTAAAGCTTTACAAATTGTAGAACACTTCACCCTCCTCCATCTATTGTATGCATTAGTTGTTGCTATTGTCAGATTTTGTGAAGTTCGTGAAATTCCTTTAAAATATACAATATATAGTGAATAAAGTTGGCGAGTTAGGGTTTTAATTTCCAGGTATAGTTAATTATAGCACTTCTAATTCTTTAGCACGAGATATTCTATTGTCTCTGGGGAGATTTACCAGTAAAACAAAATGTGAGAGTAATTTTTTAAGTGAGCCCTTCCCAATAGGGACTAGATTAATACTCTTAAACTCAGTTCAAAGTATTTGAAGATAGTAGTTAAAGGAGGGTCAGGCAGTTGATAGAGCTTAGTCTATCTTTATCAACCCAGAGTACAGACATGCTAACAGAATATGTTGTAGTTATTCTGTGTGTTGAATATTTCGGCAACAGAATTATGTCAATAATCAGCACTGAAATTGTCATCATATTTTTATACTTCTAATGAATGTTTGTTACGGCCTGATGGATTATAATAGAGCGCAAAAATAGATTTTTCTTTTACCAATATGCGCTATCCATTTGCTGTATAGATCTATTTGTGAAATTATCTGTTTTCATTCTGAGTAACAATGGAACAATTTGATATCACATTTATTTAGCAAAAAATTGCATTGCATGTAAAATATACAAATGCATTGGTAAAAATAATGGATGGATCAATAGTGCTACGTGACCTTACTTAATCATACAAGCCTGCAGAAATGGATTTAATTGTATGTCCAGCACTAGTTAAATTTACAATGATTCAGTGTTAATGATGTATTTGTGTAAGCTGAGGATAACTTGTATGCCCTGTAAATTACAGAATACAATTAAATTTCTGTTGCTGTTTCAGTACCAAAGTCCATATAGAACCTTGGCCACATGAATTTTTGTTACATTATTTACTGAGAAAGGACTAAATGATGTTGATCCACAAAAAGTAATGGATTGTGTTGGAATTGATCATTGACATACTGAACCATTTAATACGCAGATGTTATCCATTACTAGATTGTATTAGATTTTAATGGATGTAGGACTTCAAAATACAGTGAATTCCGGATAATTGAGACACAATGGGGCCAGTACATTGTGGCCCAATTAAGCAACTGCCCCAATTCACTGGTTTCTTGGAAATGGTTAAAAATGCTTTAAAAAAAAACCACTGTTTAATTGAGTAACAACTTTAATTGAGTATTTAAATGAAAAACAGATCTAATTAGAACACTACCAATACTACTACAGTACTGTTACTACTATAAAACTGTGTATTAGTTCCTAATAGTTATCGATGGAGTAATTCATCCAGTGTACACTACCATGATCTTTTGCTTGACTGTACATAAACAAAAACAGGGCTGACCTCTATTGCAGATAATGGACTACCTTCATACAATTCTTTTGGCAATTGCATCCTCCAAATCTTCATTTTCATTGTAACATTTAAGGTGATTGTCAATGCTTATAATTTCTTCATAGTTCCCAACTTGTTGAAGTAGTAAAATCATTTCATTTTTACTCCTGGTCATTTCTGGCATCTCCAAGCCAGAATGCTTGAAACTGCAGTGAGCAAAACAGTTCTGAATGGATTTATTTTTTAATTTCTCACCAATTATCACTGACAAAAATAACTGCTTTTTGAATACAAACACACACACAACTGATCCTATTTAAAAACCGTTCATCCCAAGCACAGTGTAACGTGTAACAGCCACACAAGTGCATGCGGCTGACGCTAGTTAGAAACTGTTCGGGAACAGTCCCCTGTCTCAAATAAGTGGCATATTATCCCAAATAAATGAAGAGAACCCTGGCTATTTTCTCAAATTGTCCCAAATAACGGGCTTCCCTGATGGCTCATTTAACTGTAGTCAACTGTATTAGAAATACTACAGCGTTGTTAAGTTGTGAAGTTTCAGATGTAAAAATTCTGAAGACATATGGGATGTATAAATAGCTGGACATATTGTTATTAAAGACTATATTTGACTTGTTTTTGCTAGTTGCAGTTATCTCAATGTCCTTCCCCTTTATTTGCAAGAACATAAGGTTCTATCCACACTCCCATATTTAATTGAAATGCAGACATTAGTAGAAATCTACCTAGTTTGTTCAACCTACATTCAAATTTAAAATAAAAACTTCCAAGAAAGTAGTTAACCAATGTGCTGGAGGAACTCAGCGGGTCAGGCTATCTTCAGTCCCTTGTGCCTTCAAGAAAGCAGCTAATTTATTTAACCTACACACACAAAATGCTGGTGGAACACAGCAGGCCAGGCAGCACCTATAGGGAGAAGCACTGGTGACATTTCGGGCCGAGACCCTTCGTCAGGACTAACTGAAAGGAAAGATAGTAAGAGATTTGAAAGTAGGAGGGGAGGGGGAAATGCGAAATGATAGAAGACTGGAGGGGGTGCGGTGAAGCTGAGAGCCAGAAAGGTGATTGACAAAAGGGATACAGAGCTGGAGATGGGAAGGGAAAGGATCATGGGATGGGAAGCCTAAGGAAAAAGAAAGGGGGAAGGGAGCACCAGAGGGAGATGGAGAACAGGCAGAGTGATGGGAAGAGAGAGAAAAAAAAGGAGGGGGGGGAAATCTAAATATATCAGGGATGGGGTAAGAAGGGGAGGAGGGGCATTAACAGAAGTTAGAGAAGTCAATGTTCATGCCATCAGGTTGGAGGCTACCCAGCCGGTATATAAGGTGTTGTTTCTCCAATCTGAATGTGGCTTCATCTTGACAGTAGAGGAAGCCATGGATTGACATATCAGAATGGGAATGGGATGTGAAATTAAAATGTGTGGCAAATGGGAGATCCTGCTTTTTCTGGCGGACCGAGCATAGGTGTTCAGCGAAACAGTCTCTCAGTCTGCGTTGGGTCTCGCCAATACATAAAAGGCCACACCGGGAGCACTGGACGCAGTATACCACACCAGCCGACTCACAGGTGAAGTGTCGCCTCACCTGGAAGGACTGTCTGTGGCCCTGAATGGTGGTGAGTGAGGAACTGTAATGACATGTGTAGCACTTGTTCCGTTTACAAGGATAAGTGCCAGGAGGGAGATCAGTGGGAAAGGATGGGGGGGGGGGGCGAATGAATAAATTTATTTAACCTTCCATTTTCTGCAATGTTATAACTCATTTTACATAATTGCATTTGCATGTGGCTCAGTGGTATAAGACATTCAAACTCTACAACTTCTCGAGCCTAGGATCCAAGATGTCATTTAGGGATTTGTAAAATCTTACTTACCCTCTAGTAAGAAACATGAAAAAATTATAGCTAACAGCTTAAAGCAGCTGTAGTCAGCCATGAGAGAAAGTGTGGGGAGTGTGCAAGATAAATAAATTAAAAATTGCTATTGTAATAGGATAGAAGATAATTTAAGCTTGACCATAAGGAATGCAAAGTGCTGAAAAGGGAAGATAATGTATATCAATAATATAAAGGTCAGCAGAGAGGTATCAATACTATCTGTTTTTCCTGACTGAACACTAACGGATTATGAAAGGAAGGACGTGAAAGGAAAACCATGAAATTTTGGGAACTATGGTGAAGATTTTTCTTATGAATATAATCTTGTAAAAGAAAATGGTTTTGAATGTCAGAGGTGAATGTGAGAAGAATTTAAAAATCAGTGTTTGAGTGTATAAGGAACTACACCAAGTGAATTTATTGGAATTAGATCATGTATCATAAGAAGTCACAGTACTGAATTGATTATAATGAATACGGAACCTTTCTACAAGTTGGAAAAGGACACATGCTGGCACTCAGCATCATAGCTCATTGAAGTTTTAATACTCTTTGCAACCAAATGTTTCTAATGCTCTTCTTCATAGCTCTAATCTGCTGTGAACTAGCTATAAAACCATTGATGTTTTTAAAAGATCTTAAGAACTAGAGACATTTTAGAACAATGTTAAGAAAGGACAGGAGAATTTTTCAATTATTACAGCTGATCCCAGCTCCTGCTCTTACCTTTGTGCAAATGCACTTGTAATGCCAGTCATTTGTGAGGAACTGGTTTAGCCCCTCTGAGGCCTGAGAATGCTGTCATTGATTGCTTACTGCTAATACAGCTGATGCTAACTCAATGCACAAGAGGTGTATATAGCTGAGATCATGTTGGTTTGCAGAGCTCAGTGATATACTATTAATTTATTCATTTTCTTTTCAATTTAGACCACAAGACATAGGAACAGAATTGGGCCATTCTGACTATTGAGTCTGCTCTGCAA
Source organism: Hypanus sabinus (assembly GCF_030144855.1). Classification (NCBI taxonomy): domain Eukaryota; kingdom Metazoa; phylum Chordata; class Chondrichthyes; order Myliobatiformes; family Dasyatidae; genus Hypanus; species Hypanus sabinus. The sequence continues at coordinate 101,419,111 of NC_082715.1, read as the reverse complement.
TTCCATCATGGCTGATTTATTATCTCGCTACACCCCAATTTTCCATCCTTCTCCCTGTAACCTATGACACCCTGATTAATCAAGGACCTATAACTCCCCACCTTAAATCTATCCAGTAGTCCATGGCAATGAATTCCACAGATTCACCAAGCTCTGGCGAAAGAAATTTTTCCTCATCACTGTTCTAAATTTTTCCTCATCTCTGAGGCTGTGCCCTCAGGTCCTAGACTTCTGCACTATGGGAAACATCCTCTCCACCTCCACTCTATCTAGGCCTTTCAATATTCAATAGGTTTCAATAAGATTCCACCCCCCCCCCCCAACTCTCCACCTCATTCTTCTAAACTCCAGTAAGTACATGCCCAGAGCCATCAAATACTCTTTACATGTTAAGCCTTTAACATGATATCATTCTCGTGAGTTTCCTCTGAACTCTGTCCAGTGTCAGCATGTTTTCTTAGATATCGGGCCCACGACTTCTCTCACAAGACTCCAAATATGGTTTGATCATTGCATTATAAAGCCTCAGCATTACATCCTTGCTTATGTATTCTAGTCCTCTCGAAATGAATGTTAACATTGTATTTGCCTTCCTTACCACTCACTCAACCTGCAAGTTAACCTTTAGGGAATCCTGCATGATAACTCCAAGTCCTCTTGCATCTCTGATTTTTGATTTTTCTCCCACTTACAAAATAGTCTACACCTTTATTCCTTCTGCCAAAGTGCATGAATATATACTTCCCAGCACTATATCCATCTGCCACTTTTTCCCCAGCTCTCCTAATCTATCCAAGACCCTCTGCAAACTCCCTGCTCCTTCAACACAACTTGCTTCTCCACTTATCTTCATATCATCCGTAATCTTAGCCACTGTTATGTTTTGTAACTCCAAAACGTAAAACTAATTGAAAGAAAAACATGAAGTCGGGGGTAACTTGTCTACTTTGTTCTCACCTTAGTGAGGCACACACCTATAGCGTGGTGGTGTAGTTCCGTATGCAATTAATGTACTTTTATAGATAGCTCATGATGAATTGTGTAATCAAAGAATATTATTGCTTTATTGTTATCATTGAAATACAGTGTGAAGTCGGCCTTTTGGGCCCGTCGAGTTATACCGCCCCACAATCCCCTAGTTTAAGCCTAGCCTAATCAGGAGGTAATTTAAAATCACTAATTAACCTACCAACTGGTACGACTTTGGATTGTGAGAGGAAACCGGAGCACCCAGAGGAAATCTGCACGGTAATGGGGAGAATGTACAAACTCCTTACAGACAGCAGTGGGAACACAGTGTTTACTAATAAACCCAGGAGAAAATTTCCCTATCCAGAGTGTAACCCCCTGGGTCGCCTCAGGCTCGCTCAGCTCGTTCTCGTCTAGGGGGAGCAGCCTTTGGCCCCGCCAAACTGGGTAATCAGCTAGTGTGGATGCTGTGTGATGTCCCCGCCTCGCCCAAAAACAGACAGTACACCATATGCGATTAAATGAGTACAATTTATAAAGGTTACTATAACTAAGTGATTAATAACGATACAGTATATATGAAGAGAAAATTAAAGAAAAGGCGCCAAACTTATCAAAGTCCAAACCACTTCGTGCACAGCCGTTGGAGCTCAATTACTGAAGTCTTCTGGCCACCATTCGCTCCCCTCCGAACTCCTCGACTCGCAGCTCAGGACCCTCCGAACTCCTCGACTCTCCAAACAGCTCAGGACCCTCCGAGTGGTCAACCAAGCACATCTAGCTTCATCCCCCCCCCTCCTCGGAGAATCTCCCGGCCTCGGATCCCCGTCCGATCCTCACCCAGCTTAGAGCATTGCGTCCTCTCTCTCGACCCCCTCGCGCCGATCTGCCCAAAAGCCCGTCAACAAAAGCTTACAGACTCAGAAGAAAGAACATTAATCCCCATTTGGTTTACAAAGGAATACCATTCTCGTTATCAGTAAATTAGCATTCCTGCTAGTTAACAAAAAGAAGAAACCCTCTTTACAAGAGAATGACAAGAATGTAAAATTTGCTAAAGTGGAGAGTGGCTGGGACAATAAGCTTCATTGCAAATACCAATGAGAAAAAAATGTGGACATCAAACATCAAACCTCGAGAGCAGTGGTTCCCAAACTTTTCTGGGTTACTGCCACTTGGCTTCCAGACAATCTCCCTTCTCCCTTTCTGACCATTACATAAAAACTATAAAAAAATCTGATTTACAATATTTATACTATTACTCAAATATTAAATACATAACAGCCACAAAGCCATCAATTTCTTCATGCAAATGATGGACATATAACATGAAAAAAAACAGTCCCAATACCGACCCCTGTGGCACACCCCTAGTCACTGGCTGCTAACCAGTAAAAGGCCCCCCTTTATTCCCATTCTTTGCCTCCTTGTAGTCAGCTAATCTTCTATCCAGTCCTGTAATACCATGGGCTCTTAATTTGTTAAGCAGTCTCTTGTGTGGCACCTTGTCAAAGGCCTTCTTAAAATCCAAATACACAACATCTACTGACTCTCCTTGGTCTATCCTGCCTGTTATTTCCTCAAAGAATTCCAACAGATTTGTCAGCAAAATTTCTGCCTTCGAAAACCATGCTGACTGGCCTAATTTATCATGTGCCTCCAAGTACTTTGAAACCTCATCCTTAGTAGTAGACTCCAACTTCTTCCCAACTACTGGTCAGACTAACTGACCTATTCCTTTCTTCTGCCTCCCTACCTCCTTAAAGAGTGGAGTGACATTTGCAGTTTTCCAGTCCTCAGGAACCATTCTACCTTTTCAGAACCCTATGGTGCAGTCAAAGTGGTCCAGGTGACTTGTCTACAGCCCATATATATAGCTAGGGTATCTAAGACCTTTGCATGGTAGTTGTCAACATGGAGCAGAAGAGCAAGTTTGTAAATATGATGGGAGCAAAGGACGTTCGGAATGGTGAAGGTGGAGTGCCATGGGAGGGGTGCGGGCCAGGTAGCAGAGAAGGAGTGCTGAGGGATGGACACACCCAGCACTGAGACACCAGGCAAGGCCATTAGATTCCAAACAATTGGTTTATTGATCATTACAGAATGTCTTTGGTGCTTTCTGCTCCCTTCCCTCTCCCTTTCCCTTTTCTCAATTGTGATTCCCCTCTCCCTGCCTCCTTTCCACTCTCAGTCCACAATAGAGACCCATATCAGAATCGGGTTAATCAGTTTAATGCGTGAAATCGTTACAGTACTGTGCAAAGGTCTTAGGTACCCTTGCCATATATACGTGCCTAAGACTTTAGCACAATGCAGTATCTTTATACTTTTCAGCTTCCCAAGCACCTTCTCATTAGAAATAGCAATGGTCCTCCCTTCTGCCCCTTGCATTTCTGACATTCTGCTGGTGTCTTCCACAGTGAAGACTGATGCCAAATACTTATTTAGTTCATCTTCATGTGAAGTTATCCCCACTGGTTCAAGAGTCTGATGTTTGAGGGGTAATAACTGTTCCTGAACCTGGTGGTGTGAGTCCTGAAGGCTCCTGTACCAGCTTCCAGATGATAGCAGCAAGAAGAGAGCATGGCTTGGGGTTGGGGCTCCTTGATGATGGATGCTGCTTTTCTATGACAGCCCTTTGTGTAGTTCTGCTCAAAAGTGGGGAGGGCTTTACCCATGATGGACTGGGCCACTCGGCTACTTTTTGTAGTGTATTCTGTTTAAGATTATTGGTGTTTCCATACCAGGCCTTGATGCAACCATGATTCTCTCCACCACACATCTATAGAAAGTTTTAGATGTCATGCTGAATCTTCACAAACCTCTCAGAGGAAGTAGAGGCATTGCCATGCTTTGTTTGTAGTTGCACTTAATGTATTGGACCCAGGATGGATCCTCTGAAATGATAACACCAAGGAATTTAAAGTTGCCGACCTTTTCCACCTCTGATCCTCCATTGAGGACTGACTCATGGACTTCCAGTTTCCTGTTCCTGAAGTCAGTAATCATCTCCTTGGTCTTGCTGATATTAAGCAAGAGATTGCTGCTGTGGCATCATTCGACCAGATTTTCAGTTTCCCTCCTATATGCTGACTTGTCATCACCTTTGATTTGGTCATTAACAGTGATGCTGTCAAGAAACTTGACTATGGCATTGGAGCTGTGTTTTGCCTCGCAGTCATAAGTATAAAGTGATAAGTATAAAGCATAAGTATAAAGCATGGGGCTAACCACACAGCCTTCTGGTACACCATGTAACTCCTGCAATATTGTTCAGAACCCATCTGATTCACTAATGCTCTCCTGGAAGTGAAAGCCACCATCTTTATCTGGTCTGGTCTGGTTTGTGTGTGACTTTTAGAAGCAGTTAAGATAGACAATAAATACCAGTATTGCTGATGGCACCTACAATATATCCCATGAATCTATATTAAATATGTTAATTAAATGCAGAATTCTAATTATTTTCATCAAGGTACATTACAGCACATTTTCTATCACGTGGATAATTTATTTTGTTTTCCTTGCCTGCTTCTACTGAACTGAATATTTTATTTGAGCATATGTATTTTCTATGTTGTTATTCACAGTGAGTCAGAGGCTAGAGAAATTTCTCGGGTTGCTTTTTCACTTCAGTGCAGTAAGGTTGAAGGTATCAGATGTTTTGTGTGCCTGCGATAGGTCACAAGAAATCTTTCAGTAGTGATCTTTCTCAGTGTGGCTGAAGTTGTTGAGTAATGGGCCATACATGTCAATATTGACTGTAATGGCATTTTTCCCTCAAGCAGATGACGTGGGTTGGTCTGTTGTTTTATTGAAGAAGTGGTTGATGAGCTGGGCAGAAACTGTAATGCACATAATTAAAACCAGTTAATAAAAGATGGAGTTAGTGGGTTGGTGATATATATACTAACAATCTGTTTTGAGTCTGGTCGAGTACAATGGATTCTAGTTACTTTGGGCATCAGTTAATCAGGGCAGTTATTTATTTGGAGCAACTCTTAGTGAACGAAAGCTAAATTGACAAAATATCTGGGATTATCTTCAGTTATTTGGGACTCTCTGCTGCTTAATTGAGGCAGGATACTGTTGCCGAACAGTTTCTAACTAGTATCTGTTGGGTGCACTTGCATAGCTGTTAGACAGTACACAGTGCTTAAAACGATCGGTTTTTAAATAGCATCTGTTGCGTGTGTTTGTGTTCAAAAAAGTGATTTTTGTCACTGATAGGTGGCGAGAAATAAGTAGTAAGAAAATTCAGAACAGTTTCACTCACTGTGGTTTCAAGCATTCAGGCATAGTGGTGCCAGAAACTCCCAGGAGTGAAAATGATAAAAATTCACTTCTTCAGCAACTTAGGAATTAAGAAAGTATTGACAATCATCCTGAATGTTACCCAATGAAAATGAAGATTTGGAGGATTCAATAATCTAAAGCATTGCATGAAGGCAGTCCATTATCTGCACTCGATGTCTGTGCTGGTTTTGTTCATTTTCAATCAATCAAAAAAACACGGTATATGAATCCCTTGGTTGATAACTATCATGAGCTAATACTCAGTTTTATAGTACTGTAGAGGTATGGGTAGTGTTGTAATTTATTCTGTATTTCATTTAAGTACATTAGTTGTTAATCAGTTAATGGTAGCTTGTGTCTTTTATACCTTTTAACTATCTATGAAACTACGGCTAATTGGGGTAGTTGCTTATCAGGCTAATATGTACCGGTTCTGGTGTGTCCCAGTTAACCGAATCTACTGTCTTAGCATTATGAGAGGCAAGGTAGGGTAAATGAACACTGTCTTTTTCCCAGTTTTGGGGAATCAAAAATTAGAATACATAGGTTTTAAAGTAAGAAAAGAAAGAATTAACAGGAACCTGAGGGGTTACTGTGCACCGGGAGAGTGGTCAGTTTATATAGACTGAGCTGCTAGAAATGTTTGAAACATGTATGTGAACATTTAGGAGTTGCTTGGATAAGTGCATGAATAAGAAAGATTTAAAGAGATATGGATCAAAAGTGGGCAAATAGGACTAGCTTAAATGCAAATCTTGATCAGCATGGACCATTTGAATCAAAGAGCCTGTTTCCCAGCTGTATGACTGAATCTAATTCGTATACATGAGATTAATTACATTAGCAATTACAAAATTAAGCTCAAGTCAAATGGCCAAATGGTTCCATTTATTATCAGAGAATGTATACAGAATAAACCTGAAATTCTTGCTCTTTGCAGACATCCACAAAAAACTGAACCCCAAAAGAATGAGCAACAGAAAAATGTTCAAGCCCCCTCTCATTTCAGTAAAAAGTGTAAGTGCTCTCCACCCACCAAGCAATAGCAAAGCCCCCAAAGAGAGACCATGGTATGCATTCAACAAAAATTATTGTTTACCCGACAATTTGACATGCTACAGGCTGTCATTCTCTCACTAACAAGGGACAAGGAGATATCTGTGATGATGTTACAGTCTGCCGCACTGCATTTTATTCCAAGATTCGCCAACTCAAGAATCAGCAGCAAACTGTCCCCACTGCTGAGAGGGAGCGAGCGAGCGACTGCTTAACTGCATAGATCTTTGTCTTCAGCATCCGCCACCACAATAACTTGATGTTCCTTCTCAGTTGCCTCAGTTGGTAGCCCAGCCTGGAATCGGTTGTCCGCAGGGCTGCATCCTGGCATTTTCCATGCTAGGCCTAGAGAATGTCAAAAAACAGTTGGTTGGTGAGGTCCATGAGCGAAGACTCAGTGCCGTGAAAAACAACAGTTTGAGTGCTGTTGTAGATCAGAGACCTCGCTAGAACACCAGCCACATTGAAAGGGAAAAGAAAAGAGAGGAATTTATGCTGTTTCCACAGATGAACCACCTAATTAACAAGAAACAAACCTGTGTAGAAATTAAACACTAAAATGTGGAAAACAAATCAGTATGAGGGGAAACTTGCTGTAACTGCATGCAATAAAGGGAGAAATAGAGTGAAATGTAATCAAGAGGGTTATAAATATTTGCATAAAAGGGCAATACAGATGGAATGAATACAACTAAAAGATGAAGGGAGTTAAAAAGAAAAGACTCAATTTGAGTACAGATTTGCAGGATGTTAATTTTTAGAGATGTTCATGAGGTTGTAAAGGCTGAAAAGCAGTGTTCCTTTCAACACAGACTCAGGCATAGATAAAACAGATTCTCATCCATTTATTCCAGATGAGAATTGCAGCATCAAAAGATGGCTAGATCTAGGTACTCGCATATAGTCTTAGGTGACTTCAAGGAATCCTTCAAAGATGTCCACCCTGAAAATAAAGCTCAAAATCCTCAATCATAATTAAGTAAAATTAATAGATTTTCTAATTGTGAGAATTTTATAGCCCATGATTTTCCTTCAAGTCAAGTCATGATAGAATTAAGTATCCAAAGCAACAGAAGGAATTATTAAATATATCTTTCTGAAATGTTTGTTCAGGAATAAATGTAGATTTCCATGTCTTTTCAAAGAGCACATCTTTTCATGTGAAAGAACAAGAGTGACCTTGGCTTAATGCCTCATTTGAAAGGCATCACGTTAGAGAGGGCAGTATCTCCTTGGTATCTCTTTGAAGTTTCAGCCCCATTCAATTAATATAAAATTCAGGAATAGTAGCAGGAATTTTCTCTCAATCCGCAATCCCAGAACAATGATTTACATATTTGCTTTTGTTTACCATTATGCTAGAAAATTAATCGATTTAGTAACCTGGTATGTGTGTGTTCCTATAAAATTGAGATTGCTTTCTGCTACTTGGGTTTTAATGATTATAAGCCTGTGGCAATTGCTTAAACAAAGCAAATTAAATTGTCAGAGAAGTTTGGATTTCCTGCATCATTGTCACAAATTCTCGTTTATTTTTAAAACACTAATTTTGTAAAAGACTTTTTTATTATGGTGTAATACTAGGGAAATATGTTAGAGAAAATTGCTTGTAATATTTCTTTGAGCACACATTACAGTGACAGTTGCAGATCATTTGGACATTTGCCATACATTAATTTGTTAGGTTTAACATATTAAACATTGTGTGCTTACCTAGGAAATGGCGTAAAATGCTTCTTCAATGTCACATACAGTTCCCACTAACCTTGTTGTAATAAGCAGTTTCCTTTTTCTAATAACAGGTGTTAGAAATAGTGAGTTAGCAGCCTCTGCAAAGAGGCAAAGATAGTTATGGTATACGTTTGTTTTTTTTTACAGCAACTTTACAGAAGCTGATTCCAACAACTGCAGATTTTCGATATACATTTTCTTATTTCTCATCGCTGTTTTATCTTTTAGGTAAACAAAGAACTGAGAGCATATGACAATAAGATCATTGAATGCAAGTTTGAGAACAATAGTTGGGTTGTAATGCGAGAAAGGCTGGACAAGAGTTACCCCAATTCCTATGACACAGCTATGGGTAAGCAGTTTTGAAAATTTCCATTTGGGCTAAATATCTAAAGAATGTGTTGGAGAAACATATTTAAATCAGATATGAAATAACTATCATTGATTTGACAAATGTTGTATTCCAACTAATGATACAATTTCTCTTTCAAAAACTAATGAATCTTTTAAGTCCAATGAATCACAATTGAGACCTGGAATATGCTTTTATAACAGACTTGGAATGAAGCTATGGACACCAACTCTAGTCATCATGATTAAACTACATTAAAGGTCCAAATGGTGACTCCTTGTTTTCTAAGAAGTACTCATGGCACACAGTTATTTACCTGTCCGGACCAGCAATTCTTTACTGCACTTACATTCTCTCAGCAACAAAGCAGAATTTGCTTATTTTGCTGTCTGTGTGCACAAAGGTAGCAGTAAACTGTGTAGTAGTAGTATTATATTCTGCTACATAGTTTACTGCTAACCCTGTATGTAGTAGCATGATATTCATTCCATATTCAAGAATAATATAAATTTCCTCAGCTTCCACAAAATTTAGGATACACTAACAATAGTTGTTAAGTTGCTGCATGTGTAATTCAGGGGCCTGGCATGATTTGAAATCCCGTCCATAATACTGATCATGAAACTACAGAATGCTACAAAGGCACAGCCAGCTCACTGATTTATTTTAGAAAAAGAGACTCAATGTCCTTACATTCTGGTCTGCCTGTCACTCTAGATACACAAAAGTGAAGTTGACTCATGGGTGCTTTTTGAACTAGCTGAGGAAATACAGAGATTTAGTTAAAACCCATGTTACAAGAATTGAAAAAGTCATTAGCTTGGAAGCTTGTTTGAATGACTGATACATAGACAATTGAGAAGTGCCTGACTATCTGTGCTCCTTCCTTTTGCTTTAATCAATCCACATTTGGAACAGTTGTTAACCAACCTGAGGTAGGAGCACTGACTATTCTGAATGTCTCAAGTGTTTCTCAAAACTAATTTAAATTCACAGAATTAGATACAGTTGCAAGAAAAAGTTTGTGAACCCTAATCAGTTATCTGGTTTTCTGCATTAGTTGCTCATAAAATAATGGACAAACACAATCTGCCCAAACTAATAACACACAAACAATTGTACTACTTCTCGCCAGTATTGAAGAACGCACCATTTAAACAATCACAATCTAGGTTCAAAAAGTATCTGCACCTCTGGGGTAATGCCTTCTACAAAAGTTATTTGGAGTCAGGTGTTCCAATGAATGAGATGAGATTGGAGGTGTGGGTCCTAGCTGTCCTAATACCGATTGGCATCTCTTAGTCCAAGGAGTTTAGATGGGGCGGAGTTTGTTAAGTGTATTCAGCCTGGTTTCCTGATGCAACATGTATATAAGCCAACTAGAGGAGAGGCTGTACTTGATCTGGTATTGGGAAATGAACCTGGTCAGTTGTCAGATCTCTTGGTGGGAGAGCATTTGGGAGGTTGTGGCCACACACTATCTCCTTCACCATAGTGCTGGAGAGGGATAGGAGCAGACAATTTGGGATAACATTTAATTGGGGTGGGGGAAATATCATGCTATTAGCCAGGACCTTGGGAGCAGATGTTCTCAGGAAAATGCACGGCAGAAATGTGGCAAATGTTCAGTGAACATTTGCATGGAGTTCCGCATAGGTATGTAACATTGAGACAGAGAAAGGATGGCATTGTAAAAGAACTATAATGTACAAAGTATAGAAAATCTAGTTAAGAAGAAAAGAAAAGGTTAAGAAATTAGAAATTAAGAAATTATCTTTCAAGAAATTAGATACTGTTAGAGCTCTAGAAAATTACATGCTTGTTAGGAAGGACCTTAAGAATGGAATTAGGAGAGCCAAAAGGGGCCAGGAGAAGACCTTGGTGAGCAGGCTTAAGGAAAACCCCAAGGCATTCTACAAGTATGTGAAGAGCAAGGGGATGAACCATGTGAGAATAGGACCAATCAGGAGCGATAGTGGAAATGTGTGCATAGAGTCGGAGAAGGTAGCGGAGGTACTTAATGAATACTTTGCTTCAGTACTCACTAGGAAAAAAGACCTTGGCAATTGTGGGGATGATTTAAACGGACTGAAACGCTTGAGCATATAGACATTAAGAAAGAGGATGTGCTGGAGCTTTTGAAAGGTATTAAGTTAGATAAGTCACCAGGACCGGATGAGATATACCCCAGGCTACTGTGGGAAGTGAGAGAGGAGATTGCAGAGCCTCTTGCAATGATCTTTGCATCATCAATAGGGACGGGAGAAGTACTGGAGGATTGGAGGGCTGCAAATGTTCCCTTGTTCAAGAAAGAGAGTAGAGATAACCCAGGAAATTATGGAGCAGTGAGTTGGAACAAGTTGTTTGAGAAGATTCTGAGAGGCAGGATTTATGAGCATTTGGAGAGACTTAATCTGATTAGGAATAGTCAGCATAGCTTTGTCAAGGGCAGATCTTGCCTTTCGAGCCTGACTGAATTCTTTGAGGATGTAACAAAACACATTGCTGAAGATAGAACAATAGAGGTAGTGTATATGGATTTCAGTAAGGTTCCCCATGCAAGGCTCCTTCAGAAAATAAGGAGGCATGGAATCCAAGGAGACCTTGCTTTGTGCTTCCAGAATTGGTTTGCCCACAGAAGGCAAAGGGTGGTTGTAGATAGTTCGTATTCTGCATGGAGGTCAGTGACCAGTGGTGTTCTGCAGGGATCTGTTCTGGGATCTCTCCTCTTTGTGATTTTTATAAATGATCTGGATGAGGAAGTGCAGGGATGGGTTAGTAAGTTTGATGATAACACAAAGGTTGGGGGTGTTGTGGATAGTGTGGAGGGCTGTCAGAAATTACAGCAGTACATTGATAGGTTGCATAACTGGGCTGAGAAGTGGCAGATGGTCTTCAACCCAGATAAGTGTGAAGTGGTTCATTTTGGTGGGTCCAATTTGAAGAAAGAATATAATATAAATGGTGACACTGTTGGCAGTGTGGAGGATCTGAGTGATCTTGGGGTCTGTGTTGATAGGACACTCAAGGCTGTTGCACAGGTTGACAGTGTTGTTAAGAAGGTGTATGGTGTGTTGGCATTCATCAACCATGACATTGAGTTCAAGAGCTGTGAGGTAATGTTACAACTATATAAGACCTTGGTCAGACCCCACTTGGAGTACTGTGTTCAGTTCTGGTCACCTCACTACAGAAAGGATATGGATACTTTAGAGCAGTGGTAGGCAACCTACGGCTTGCTGGCTAGATCCAGCCTGCAAAGGTATTTTGACCGGCCCGTGAGCAAATACTGGGATACTATGCTTATCTGGCCCGCGAGCGATTTTTCCTGATTCTGAGTGTTTCACACGACCACACTGATGGACATGCAAGGCGTCTTGTTACACTGGCCCCAAGTTCCGGTTTGGTCCAAACCAAACACTGGTATATATGAATGACGGGAAGGCAGACTACCTCATTAATATGGATTAGATACTCTTCGTGCACGCACAGGATTTCAGACGGGATCGTTCAAATTTGTAAACAGAAACAGTGTCACTGTGCTTTAACAAGAGATCTATTTACATGTGCTCCGATACTTGTTGAATAACTTGTGTTTCAAAATAAGATTGAAGAAGGACATTCCAATGGCAATGAATGCAAAGCCAGGAAGGTAGACTCTGAGTGCTGAAATTTCCAAGACACTTTCAGTGAAAATGAAGGAAATGCCCCTGCCAGCTACGAAGTCTCAAAATGTATTGCAGAAAAGATGAAGCCTTTTACAGATGGAGAGTTTGTCAAAGAATGTTTACTGGCAGTGGTGGATATTGTTTGTCCTGAAAAGAGATCTTTATTTGCATCTATCAGCCTGTCAGCAAGAACAATCACATGGCAAGTTGAAGAACTGTCAGCAGACGTTAAAAGTTGTTTAAGGGATACCCGCAACGAATTGCGATTTTTTTCAATTGCTCTTGATGAGAGCACAGACTTGAGAGACACTGCCAACTTGCATTGTTTGTGCAAGGAATGACCTCAACTTTTCAAATTTTTGAGGAGTTTATTCAATTAATTCCTATGAAGGACACAGTTACTGGATCAGTCATTTTTGAAGCTTTGTTGAAAATGATGTCAGAAATGAAACTTAATGTATCGAAGTTAATTGGCATCAAAACTGATGGGGCACCAGCAGTGCTAGGACAGAAAAAAGGCATCATCGCATTGCTGCAAGGACAAATGGAAAACCTGGGAATCGCACAGGAACTGGTTAAAGTTCATTGCATTATCTTTCAAGAGGCATTATGTGCCCAGTCTTTGAAATTAGAAAACATAGAAAATAGGTGCAGGAGTAGGCCATTTGGCCCTTCGAGCCTGCACCACCATTCAGTATGATCATGGCTGATCATCCAACTCAGAACCCTGTACCTGCTTTCTCTCCATACCCCCTGATCCCTTTAGCTACAAGGGCCATATCTAACTTTCTTTTAAATATAGCCAATGAACCGGCCTCAACTGATTCCTGTGGCAGAGAATTCCACAGATTCACCATTCTCTGTGTGAAGAAGTTTTTCTTCATCTCGGTCCTAAAAGGCTTCCCCTTTATCCTTAAACTGTGACCCCTCGTTCTGGACTTCTCGTTCTTATATGTTCTTGTTCTTATATGTTTAAAGATTCTGTGTCTCCTTTTACTAGGTTCAAAAGATGCCTTGATTGAAATAAATTGCAACTAAACTGAGTTCTTTGATTACTAATTGGCATCCTTGGTTAAGCACAAATGATTTTCTAGCATGCGTTATTCATTAATTTGAGGCAAAAACATAACTAGATGTATTTAAATGGATAATTCCCATATATCAAGTTTTTTATGGCATTTATCTGGCCCACCGTCTGCTCATTAATATGCGATCCAGCCCTCAGAGGCAAAAAGGTTGCCGACTCCTGCTATAGAGAGAGTGCAAAGGAAATTTACAAGGATGTTGCCTAGATTGAAAGGCATATCTTATGAGAATAGGTTGAGTGTACTTGTCTTTTTCTCCTTGGAGCTGAGAGGTGACCTGATAGAGGTCTATAAGATGATGAGGGGCATTGATCGTGTGAATAGTCAGAGGCTTTTTTCCAGGGCTGAAATTGCTAACATGGGGGGGGGGGGGGTGCATGGAAATAGGTACCAAGGGGATATCAGGGGTAAGTTTTTCACACAGAGTGGTGGGTGTGTGGAATGCACTGCTGGCGGCGGCGGTGGAGGCGGATACAATAGGGTCTTTTAAGAGCTCTTAGATAGGTACATGGAGTTTAGAAAAATAGAAGGGTATGTGCTAGGGAAATTCTGTGCAGTCTCTAGAGTAGGTTACATGGTTGGCACAGCACTGTGGGTTGAAGGGCCTGTAATGTGCTGTAAATTTGCTGTAAATTCCTGTGTTCTGTGTTCTATATACATGAAGATGAAAAAGGCTACAAAAGCATTTTTAAAAACTTGAGTGTTCATCAGTCCACAGTAAGAGCAATTATCTATAAGTGCTGGAAATTCCACTTGGAGAATTTACTCTCCCTAGCAGTGGGTGTCCTGCAAAGATCACTGAAGGAGCACAATGTGTAGTGCTGAAGGATGTGAAAAAGAACCCAGGGTAACAACAAAAGACTTGAAGAAATCTTTAGAACTTGCTGAAGTCTCTGTTCATGTGTCCACTATCAAAAAAAACACTGAACAAGAATTGTGTTCCTGGAAGGAGACCACAGGAAATCACTGCTCTCCAAAAAAAAGCATTGCTGCACGTCTCATGTTTGCAAAAGACCATCTGGGTGTTCCTCAATTCTTCTAGGACAATGTTATGTGGACAGATGAGACAGAAGTTGAAATTTCTGGCAGAAATGTACACTGCTCTTTTTGGAGGAAAAGGGATGCTGCACACCAACCTCATCCCAACTGTGAAGCATGGTGGAAGGAGCATCATGGTTTGGGGCCGCTTTTCTCCCTCAGGGCCTGGACAGCTTGCAATCATTGAGAGAACAATGAATTCAAAATTGTATCGAGACACTTTACAGGAGAATGTTAGGGTAGCAGCCATCTCCTGAAGCTTAATAGAAGTTGGGTGATGCAACAAAATTATCTGAGACACAAGGATGATCTGAAACAACAACAGAATAGTTTCAAAAGAATTAAATTTGTGTTTTGGAATGGCCAAGTCAGAGTCCAGATCTTAACCCAATTGAGATGATGTGGCGTGACCCAAAGAGGGCTGTTCATGCAAGGTGACCTAGAAATATTGATGAACTGAAACAGTTTTGCATGGAGGAATGGTCAAAAATTTCTTCCCACCGTTGTGCAAATCTGATCAGCTGCTACAGGAAATGTTTGGTGGAAGGTATTGGTGTTAATGAAGGATCTAACAGTTATTAAATAGAAAGGTTCATGTATTTTTCTCGGCCTGTACTGTGAATCATTAAACTGTATGTTCAATAAAGACATGAAAAATACAATTGTTTGTGTGTTATTCGTTTAGGTAAATTGTGTTTGTTTATTATTGTGACTTAGATGAATATCTGACCACATTTTATGAGTAATTAATATAGAAAACCAGGAAATTTCAAAGGGTTCACAAACATTTTCTTGCGATTGTATATTTACTTCACCATTTGCACACTAACGCATGCAACTTCATGATAACCTTCATTAGTTTCATGGATTTAATTTCCAAATTCTCAACTTCATCTATACGCCCTATGATACTCCCCACCTTAGTAACCTTGAATCTTCTGAATTTCACATTCTCCCCACTTCTGGCACTAGAGCTCCTTGCAGTAAAAGCTTACCCCTTAAATTATCTGCTTTGCTCTCTCCCTCCTTCACTGTTTAGCTATCTCAAATTCTTTGTCTTTGACCCCGCTTTTAGTCAAGTTAATCTTCTGTGCTACTTGGTGATATACTGACACATTTTGGGTCATTTACGAAGTGTGAGCTGCCCTTGATATCCAATAGTTTCCCTGAATAGCTAGCACTATAATTTTCAAGTTTAATTGTCATTCAACCATACACATGAATACAGCCAAACAAAACAGTCTTTCTTTGGGCCCAAAGGGCAAAACACAGTACACTCAGACCCTGCATAGCTCTGATTCATTACAACGAGGTTATTCAATTCTGTATTCAAATTTTTTTTAAACGACAAAAATTCTCAAGTGGCTACCATTACACTAAACATTCAACCAGCCAATGAGAACGTTTTAAATACGCTCTGAGTCACTCACAGCCAATCACTTATTAGTTAACACTTTGCCTCCCCTGTGTGTGTAAAAGTTCTTGCTCCCTTGCCAATTTTTTCCTTTTTTTATCACCCATAATGTCTGGAAAATGGCCTGCAACTTCCAGTGAGGATAGTTGCATCAGGCAGTTTTTGAAAAACCACAATGTCATGAAAGCTATAGACAATATCACAGCAGCCTGGAATGAAGTAATTTCAAACGGCTTGAACAGAGTGTGCAGGAAGCTATAGTCAGAATATCATCTTAGGATTTCAGGCAGAACCAGCCTTCCAAATCCTCGTTGAACTAGCCAGTGAAGCAGAATTAGAGGATGTTAATGATGGCGATGTTGAAACATTACTGCATTCTGATGGTGAGAGCCTTAGTGACAAAGAGCTTCGAGAATTGGCCGAGCAGCACATCCTGGGCGAATCTGTGTTCATGGGTGGACAGGAGGAAACATTGGCAAGAAACCTCAACCCTAGCATCACCACGATCACACAAATCACTGGCCAGTTCATTAACAATGACCCTGAATGGAAGTGAAGCAATAAGGCAAAGAGATGTGTTCTCAACATGATCTCTTGCTATCAAGAATTACTTCATCAGAGGAAACTTAAGAAAAGGCAGTCAAGTCTTGACACATTCTTGAAGAACATGCCAAAGTTAGAGGAGGACCCCTAGCCTGGTCCCTCTCGAAGATGTAACCACCACCTGCTCCCCTCTGCTGTTGCTGCGATGTGTTGCTATTCCACTGATGTACAGGTCAGACCTATTTGCGTGTTTGTTACTTTACAAGTTACTGTGTATACATAAAATAGTATATAATATATCTTGGGTTTGATTTTTATTTACATCAGGCGCACAAATTAATTTTATGTAATGTTATAATGACCCTATTTAGTGCTGAGTTACATTGCACTCCCCCTCTGAGGAGCAGATCCTCAGCTTTAAACAGGGGGGCTGACTGTACTGACAGTCACACACAGCACTCACACATATAGTATGATAGTAGAAAAACAGAGTCACAAAAAATATATATAGCCCAAGTCCCTGAGTGGCATAGCCTGTAGATTGACAGAGCACGAGATGTTACCCTGGTGCTATGTTTCTCCAACAAGCACACAGTAGTTCATCATCACACGCTAGTGCAGATGCAGAGGAACCTAATCCAGTTAAGGCAAATGGCCTGTAAATTGTGTTACTTCCATGTGCATATGTCTCACTAATTTCACATTGGATTTGATTGTAATCCTTACAATGTGTCATCTTTTGTACTTGTATTCATTTATGGAATTTAAAAAATTAAGTTCAGATTATAAACATTGTAAAGCCATACTAATAACCACTAACATTGACTCCTACAAAGGCATGTATTACATCATTATATCTGTTCTATGAGCCTCTTAACATTTATTATATAGTGTGCAAATAAAAAGGTATATAATTAACATCCCTAACATTTCAATTATTAGTTTATACATAGGATGCAAATTACATTTTATAGTTTATTCATAATTATATCGAAAGATTGTGTGAAGGTTAACATCCCAGTTATGTTTGCACTTGTAAACTTCTGTCTGAACACTACCGATTTCCATTAAATCTTCTTAAGGATGTAAGGGACTGCAATGCATCTTTTGTTCTAGTCATTGTGTTTCCTTCACCACCAGAAAGAATCGTACAGTCTGGAAACAGGACATTCAGCCCATTTCATCTATGCTTATTAGTGGGCATCCTTCTGTATTAATTCCATTTCCCAGCACTTTGATCATAGCAATCTATGACTTAGCAGTTACAGTACTGATCCAAACAATTCTTCAATGATGTCAGCAACCAAGCTTCAGCACTCTCAGCCAATACATTCTAGGGATTTTCTGTTCTCCATGTGACGAAGATCCTCCTTATATCCACTCTAAATCTCTTCCTCCTTACCCTAAAATTATATCCTTTAGTTTTATCAACCTTTGATATGGGAAAAAGTGTCCTGTAGTCTACCCCTTCTGTACTCCTCTGGGGAAATCCCAGGCTAAATCCCTAACTTGCCTAAGCTCGATTTAGCCTTAGATTTCTAAACGTGAAGCAGTAAAGTCGATATATTCTTCTTTTCCAGTCTAGCACGTTGCAATGCAGCCTGCTACATATGCATATTCTGTGAATCTCAACGGGCATGTGTATGTTTGAAGGATAATAATGAGCTCGGTTCTGATGGTTAAATAACCAGCTGGTTCTTGCCTCTAGACTCTTAAGGAGAGTGACTTCTTGGCTGAAGCACTGGAGGGCTGGCAGTACCCTAGGTGCCTTATCCATCAAGTGTCTCTAGCACAGGAGGAAGAAAGCTGGAATGAGTAACCATATATTGTTAACACGAAGCACTCAAGTTAAGGAAGCAGAATTAATTATATGAATCTGCTGTAGGAGAATTTAATCTTGAACAATAGTACAAAAACAACAACAATGCTGAATCAGAAGCCCTTTATCAGGTTTTAGGAACTGAAATAACATTTTAAAATTCAAACGGGTAACTTATTATTAAAATTTTCACAATTCTGCTTTTGGTTTTTAAACAATGAGTACTGATAACATTGGAAGATACTGTCAAAGTTAACAATCTGAGAGAGCTGCAGATCAAGATAATCACTGGGTTTACTGCCTTTTATTCAGCGCTCTCTGTTCAAACAGTGAGAAACAGACAAAAATAAAGAAGAACAAAAGAGTGTTAATGATAATTTGTTATTCTTTGCGAAAGGATGGTGACATTTGCTCTTCTTTCCCATTTTAACTGTTTCCAGTAGCCCTGTCATCAATGGGGTCTCGCCGACCCTGTTTAAATTAAATATTTTACTGCTGGCCAAGAAAAGAAAAAGATACAATCCTATTATGCAGTTCACTGCGCAATGATATCATGTCCTCAGAAAAGATTACTTGTTTTACTGAGTTGTAATTTGTCACTGTCGTCTTATCCTGCTCTTCTCATTCAGTTAATGCATTTGCTTCACTGAATATGAAAATAATGAGCAGTTTCCTGTTATAAGATTTTATTTGTTATCGAAGATAAATGATATAAATTGAATTCACTAAAACTCAGGACTCTTAAAAGTATGGGGTGATAAATACTTGGCACAGAATAAAGAAGAGATAAGCTTTCAGAGGGTCTAGGAATTGAGGGCTGTGGTGAATTGGCATACAGAAGGAATCGAGGTTATGGCAGATCGGTTATGTTACTAGTGTAGGTCTGGGCGGGGCTGAGGGACCAGGTCGCCTACTCCAGCCCTTGTGTCTTGTGCTCAATATTGCTCTCAGTATTGCAGCTGTGATAAAAGCCAGAATTATGAATAGCTGTGGCAACTCCTAATTCCTTGTAACCTTAGCAATACATCCAATAGCATTTATGAGCATTTTCTATACCTGCCTAAGATACTGTAATCATCCCTATGCATGAGTTTGCCCCTTGCTTGTTAAGGCTCTTTGCAACTCCATTGGCTCTATGTTTTAAAATTTGGCAGGTGAATCTGTGTATCACTTCAAAAGAGAGAAAAAAAATCAGTTAGATTAATCAACTCTGGGGGAGCCAATTTTGGTTTGATTGCTACCACAGTGATAAATATGATTATAAACAGCATGATCAGAGTTTAATTTTCTCTTGAGAATGATTGCTTCCACTTTTTTGTGTTGATTTATCACCTGTTATAGCTCTTCCGAGAGTTTGATTTAAACTCCTGTCTATCTGCTATCCCCACTTTGTTTCAGCTCCTTGATAATGCACTCACAATGTTCTTTGTTCTGGCTTATTAGTGCCAAAACAAAGATCTTGATGTCGAGTGCCAACTTTGTTTATCCCTCAACAAATACCTTCTGACAACCTCTTGAACATTTACAGCATTTTGTTTTATTTCAAATATCAAGCTCCCATGATATTTTGCTTTTTACAGAATATTAAGTTGATGGCTTCGGGAGACAATGTGGCATATCCAAATAAGCAAAGCACAAGGTGTTTATGAGATTGACCAGTAACAGTTTTATGTTTGTTACCTTATGAACTGCTGAGATTCATCTGAATCTTTTATCATTTTCTGTAAAAACAAAACTGAGACAATTTATTCATTGAAACAATTTCCTCAAGGTAAATAAATTCCTTTATCCTGAATTGAAAATCCCCTTTTTGTAACCATTTTACTTGTTTATTGCACTCCTGCTCCGGTTTCATTTTACTTTGTTACATTTCTTTCATCATTCTTCTTAGCTTCTTCAATCTCTTGTTTTTATTGCTGCCACTGTTGTTCATCTAATCTCTTTCACAGAATTTCTTTTTCTCCCCATTTGGAATGTATCCACCCTGTACCTTACTCATTATTTTTAAGTAATATTCAAAATGCATATGCCATATACTGCAACGTTATTCATAACAAGAATCTCAAAAATTTGCAGCAAAAGTTCAGACAAATTTTGGCAAAGTAATGTGACTTTAAATTTATCATGGTAACTTGTAAAATTCAGTAGTCTTATTTGTTTATTAGTAAAGAAAGGCAAACAAACCTGTGTGCATGTGTATGTGGTTTCTCATCACCACACATATTCTTTATCAAACATTAACATAAGTTAATGGTGAGCAGATACGTGGAGAGTAAGTAATATCTTGCATCACTGTACAGATTGTGAGAGTGGTTTTATCTTGGCCTTTTCTGAACAGGATGTAGACCAGTGGTTCCCAACGTGGGGTATACTCCCCACAGGGGGGTAATTTGATTTTTAAGGGGGGCAATTCGAGAATGAGTTATTAACAGTGAATTTTTTCTAGTAAGTCTGTGTGAGTATGAGTGTGTGTGCGAGTTAATACATATGTGTATATACAGTATGCATACATAAAAATACTTGTGTGTATGTACATGTGTAAATGCGTATGTACTGTATATATAGTGTATCACCATCATTACAACCATCAAATGGCTTTCATAATTAAATTAATGAATTGACTGATGTAGGAAGGAACGAATGACCAAGTCCAAACGCGTAAGAAACTCGTACGAGGTCACGCTAATGCTGCTTTTTGCAGTAGCTTTCGGTTCTTGGTGGTGTGAAGGTGTGTACATTGCGTCATCTCTTTTAAACGGTGTATCTGTCTTTGTATGCTGTAGAAGCAGATCTGCATTGTTTTATTTATTTATTATTATTATTTTAATATTACTTAATGTTCTTTTTTTTACTATTTCTTAATAATTTCTTCCTCAGAACTTTAACAGTCCTTTGGTTCTTTTATTTTTCTCTTTCATGAATGCCATGTTCTTTGGAAGCTTGTTTAAACCAAGTTAATGGTCTTTTAGGCTTCCTCCGGGTGAATAGGAGGTCACTTTTTGAATAATAAGAATTATATATCACCACAGGGGGCATCAGGATTTTAGAGGTGATTAGGTGGGGCATGGCCAAAAAAAGTATGGGAACCACTGACATAGATCCATTGCATTTGAATGACTTGGCTAGAAGTGTAGGAAATTTTGGACCAGGAGTCTTAATTTTTCACAACACTTGAGCTACACAACGTGATGAACAGATGTTCTCGGTGTGAAGGCAAGACTTTGTCCATGCATAGGTGCTCCTTCCTTTTCTATCATGGACAGATGCATTTGCAATAGATAGATTGGTAGGAATTAGATCAAATAAGTCTACACCCACACCTCATTGCCTGCTGCTGATCTGGCGTATCCAGCGTTCATACTGCTAGTAAAGTGCCCTTGCATTGGTATGCACCCACACCAGTCTCAGTACTTTTTTCCTTTTTTGATTTAATATTCAACATGGATAATTCATGTACAAGCTCAGAACTGGCTATCTAGCTGACATCAGGAGTAGAATAGTATTCCAGCACAATATGTAAATTGGTGACCTGGCATATCCCACACTCTCCTGCTGTTATCCAATTATGGTTCAAATCCAAACTCTAGTTCAGTGATCGTAGTGGTAGGGAACAAAAGCAGCAGGATGAGGAGTATCTCAGAATGAAGCTGCAGCCTAGCAGAGATGCAGACTAGCAAGGGAACCAGGTCACTATTAAGGCTGTAACCTTGTGGACTAATATTTTAATCAATGTCTTAAGCTTTCCAATATATCTTTAACACTTTGTATATTTGCTAATAAAACTCTAATAC
This sequence comes from Hypanus sabinus, assembly GCF_030144855.1. NCBI lineage: Eukaryota > Metazoa > Chordata > Chondrichthyes > Myliobatiformes > Dasyatidae > Hypanus > Hypanus sabinus. Next base: position 101,397,349 of record NC_082715.1, on the reverse strand, counting down.
CGACCCTTTCACTTTCTCAATACTGTTTGCACTTCCATCTTCATTTATTCACTTCCTTTCTCTTTAACCTTCCATCCTCTGACACATTTCTCTATAACTATCCACCCTTGATATTTGTAGATTGCTTTATACCTTCATTATCATCCTGGCATTAATCAACAGATGACTAACTTAATATATGGTATTTGAATTGTTAGCATACAAGTTCAAGAAAAGTTAACTGTTGTAAAAGAAATGGTGGATAAAGAGATTGAGTTTATGCGGTAATCTTCATAATAATAATTTTACTGCAAGACGCATGCACAAAGTGTTCCATGCATTCTATTTTAAAATATACTATTTCATCGTGCTGTGTTTTGTATTATAATGTTAGTATAGTTTCAAAAAAGACTAAATCTTCTTGACTAAAGTCATTCAATTGGAAGCATGATTAAATGAACAGAAAGGTTAATGTATCATTTTTTGATATTACTTTTATGTCCTTTTTTCAAATACTGCCATCTCTCGGTATTGTTTGACTAGTTTTTCTATTAATAAAATTGTAGTTCTAATATCACTTCGTACATTTGCCATTTCTTTAGGGTGGAGTTATTAACACAGTGAAGTAACACTCAGCATGGGCCGAGAGTTCTCATTATTTTATTGTTCTGTGGGTGTGATAGACACATGCAATGCCTGTTGGATATATGGATGCGTTCCAAATGAAAATTTGGAACTTATCTATGTTTCCACCAGGCATTCACTCCACTTGCAAATTTCTACAAATGTACCAAGGGTAACATGGACTCATCACCGTCTGGTATAGTGGGGGAGGGGGTACTGCACAGGGTCAGAAAAAGCTGCAAAAAGTTGCAAACTTAGCCAGCTCCATTGTGGGCACTAGTGTCCCCAACATCGAGGATGCCTTCAAAAGGCAATGCCTCAAAAAGGTGGCATCCATCATTATGGACCCTCCCCATCACCCAGGGCATTCCCTCTTCTACAGTCAAAGAGGAGGTCCAGGAGCCTGAAGGCACACATTAACTGGCATTCTAAGAGGCTGCAACACCGTCTGGTGTGGGGGGAGGGGGGAGGCAATTGCACATGATCGAAATAAGCTGCAGATAGTTGTAAACTTAGTTAGCTCCGTCATGGCCATTAGCCTCCGTAGTATCCAGGACATCTTCAAGGAGCATTGCCTCAAAAATGGAATATCCATCATTAAGGGCCCCCATCACCCAGGACGTGCCTTGTTCTCAATGCTACCATCAGAAAGGAGGACAGGAGCCTGGAGGCACACACTCAATGATTCAGGAGCAGCTTCTTTCCCTTTGCCATCAGATTTCTGACTGGACATTGAACCCATGAACATTAACTCACTATTTTTATTTTTGTACTAGTTATTTAACTATTTAAAATAATAAAGACACCTACTATCATTCACAGTTTTTCTGTTGTTATGTGTTACATTGTACTGCTGCCGCAAAGACAACAAATTTCACATGTGCTGGTGATACTAAACCTGGTTTTGATTCTGATTCAGAGTTTCAGGAGCAATTTCTTCCTGTCACCATCAGAATTCTGAATCGACAATAGATACATGAACACTACATCACTATTTTTTCTCCTCTCTTTTTGCATTACTTACTTAATTTATTATAACCATATAACAATTACAGCAGGGAAACAGGCCATCTCAGCCCATAACCCTCCATTCCTTTCCTTTCCATTTACCTTATCCAATTTTCTTTTAAATGACAAAATCAAACCTGCCTCTACCACTTCTACTGGAAGCTCATTCCACACAGCTACCACTCTCTGATTAAAGAAGTTCCCTCTCGTGTTACCCCTAAACTTTTGCCCCTTTACTCTCAACTCATGTCCTCTTGTTTGAATCTCCCCTACTCTCAATGGAAAAAGCCTATCCACTTCAACTCTATCTATCCCCCTCATAATTTTAAATACCTCTATCAAGTCCCCCCTCAACCTTCTACACTCCAAACACACACACCCACATATATATTTCTTACTGTAATTTAGTTTTTAAGTTATGTATTACAATGTACTACTGTGGCAGAACAAGAAATTTCACGATATGTGACAGTGATATTAAACCTGATTCCTGTTCTGAATACATATGCAATTGTTGCTATCTTTCCTTGTGCCTGTTGTTCTTCTTTTAAAGATAAAGTTCCTTGAATTTCAAATGGTGACTCATGTCTCCTCAGTTATTGAATGTAGTTTGTTTGAAATTGAGATACAGTCAGTGAATTAGGAAATATTCTGTTTGGGCATGACGGTGATTTCTGGGCAAGCATTTCCTTCTTTCCATTTAATAGAACATGGTAATTTAATGTAATTGCACTTTTAGTGGCATTGCTGTAAAATCGCATGATTACCATGGGTTAAATAAAAGCACTAATTAAGCCAATTATTAAGAGTAGGTTTCCTTTTAATTAATTTATTTTCCACCTCTTTCTTCATTGTAGCCATAGATACAAACTGCCACTCATTTAGTACAAATTGCCATTGTTGATAATTTCGCTAGTTAGATACATTCTGTTGCTTCCTTTCTATGATACCACCAAGCTAGTAAACTTATAAATTTACTCTTAGATGTAGTTCCATCTGCTCCTTCTGTGGTTTCTCTCCTATCTAAACCCACTTCCTTCCCCTCAATGCTGTTTCAAAAACATCTTGTCAACAAGACCCATCACCCGTTCCTCTTGACTCCTTTTCCACAAGACTCTTATCACTCAGTTTCCTTTCCTGGGTTCAAAGTTAGCATATATTGATAATGATTCAAATCTTTCAACATCACCCTTTAATCAGAAAAACAATTCTTAGCCGTCTGTCCATCCATCTATATCTCTTTTCTAACTTTCCTTTCTGAGTCCTTGTGCATAAATGTCTTTGACATTTTGCTCTTGTTTCCCAGAACTCTATGTGAATTACTCAAAAGGCTTATTGTTTCTTGATGGAGTCCTATAAGGGTTTCTATCAAGATAAACATTTTATGTGACTGTGCTATAGGTAATGTTTAAGAGAAGTGTGGATAGGTACTTCGTCAATAGAGATATGGAGGACTATGGCCCTGTTGCATATCGATGAGAATAAGCAGTGTAAATGGTTTCGCCATGGACTAGATGGGCTGAAAGGCCTGTTTCTGTGCTGCACTTCTCTGATTCTGTAATTCATCTTCCACACATCTCTTCACCACCATCTAGTTTATTGCTGCTTCACTTGCCTTATCGACATCTCAACTTTTATGCTATGTACAGAGGTTCCTTGTGCCTATACCATTCCTCTGGTGTCCCCTAAATTTCTATCTACAACTGTCTTTTTTCTCATCACATTCTGCTTCTCAGCAATTTGATTGAAATCAGTTTCCACATGCATGCTGACAACACCTGGCTACAACTCACCACTCCTAATCAAACTTGCTAATCAAGCCTTGTGCATTCAAATCCAAAGCATTCATGTATACTTAGTGGCCATGTTATTAGGTACAGGAGCTATCTAATAAACTGGCCACCAAGTGTATTTCTGTATGTTTGTGGTCTTCCACTTCAAGGTGCATCATGCTGTGCACTCAGAGATGCTCCTCTGCACATCATTGTTGTAGCACGTAGATATTTGAGTGACAGCTTGAACTTGTCTGGCCATTCTTCTCTGACCTCTCTCATTAATAAGGCATTTTTGCCCACAGAACTGCTGCTCACTGGATGGTTTTGGTTTCTCACACCATTCCCTGTAAACTTTAGAGATTGTTGTAAATGAAAATTTAGGAGATTAAAAGTTTCTGGGATACCCAAACCAACTTGTCTGGCATCAACAATCATTCCACAGTCAAGGTCACTTTGATCACATTTCTTCTTAATACCGATATTTGGTCTGTGAGCAACAGCTGAAGCCATGACCATGTCTGCATGCTTTAATGCATTGAGTTGCTGCTACATGATTGGTTGCATAAATGAGCAGGTGTGCAGGTATGCCAAATAAAGGATGCCACGGTAGTGTATAACAATATTACTGCGTGGGACATCAGAGTTCAATTCCCATGCCATCTAAGTAAGGAGTCTGTATGTCCTCTTCATGGAATGTGTGGTTCTTCTCCAGGTGCTCTGGTTTCCTCCTACGGGCCAAAGACATACCTGAGGTTAATTGATCATTATAAATAGCCTAGGGTTAAATGGGTGGTTACTGTGCCTAATTCCGTGCTGTATTTCAATCAATAAATAAGTGATTGCTGGTATAAATAATAAGTGTTCCCAAACTGACCCCTGTGGTATACCACTGGTTACCAGTCTCCATTCTGATCAACATCTTACCATCACCCTCTGCTTCCGATGTCTGAGCTAATTTTGAATTGACCTAATTAGCTCTTCCTGGGTTCATGGGAACTAACCTTCACGATAACTTTGCTATGTGAGACTTGTTGAAGGCCTTGCTGAAGTCCAAATAGACAATGTCCTACCCTTACCCTACCCTTGTGGTTACCTCTTCAAAGAATTCTTAGAAGTTTCATAACACAAAACTTCCCACACCCAAAGCTGATTCCTCCAAATCTGACTCTGTCTATCCAGGTAGATCCTGCCTGTCAGATGTTAGGCTCATTTAACTGTACTTCCCTGGCTTGTTCTTGCTACCTTTTTCAAACAATGAAACAATATTAGCCACCTTCTGGTCTTCAGGAACTTCACCAGTGGCTAACATTGAAGCAAATATCTCTTCAAGGGCCTTTGTAATTTCTCCTCTTGTCTCCCACAAAGTCCAAGGATGGTCTTGATCAGGCCCTGGGGATTAGTCCACCCTAATGTGCAATAAGGCTACAAGTACCTTCCAAGATGGAACCGAAGTGTAATGACTCATTGTAAGCTACTATCTCCAGATCTACTCATTAATTTTGTTATAATTGTTCTACTTGTTTAAATATAAATTCTGTACTTCTAAGAATTACTAATTATGTTATATTTTATTTTGAATTCTGTTTTTGTTTTACCTTGTGCTTCCTCAGTGTACTGTGTAAAGATTTGATCTGTATGAACAGTAAGCAAGACAAGCTTTTACTCTACTTCAGTACATGTGACGATAATAAATTAATTCTAATTTCATTGTTCTCCAACATATCTCAATAAGCACAAGGAGAAAGATTTGTTATAAATCCCGCCCTTCTCCTTTGGCTCAGGGCATAGATGGCCTTGCTGATCCCTAAGGGAACCTACTCTCTCCCCAGCCACCCTTATAATATATCTATAGAACTTCCTGGGATTTTCCTTAACCTTTCATACTCTTTTCTTTGATATTCCCTGCCCTTCTCTCAGCCATCTTTCTGTGATGTTTATAACAGCCAACTCACCAAAGCCAATTCATGCTTCATGTTCATCTCCCTCGTGCATTGTTAATCCCCATGCATTGAAATAAATGTAGTTTAACTGAGTATTCCTTTATCTCCCTTTACTGTGCCTATGGCTATCCTAATTGCTAATCTTCTTCTTACTGGCTGTTGCTTTATCCCAAGCCTTGCTCCTGCTCAGAGTTTCACCCTCTGAACCTAGTTGATATCCTGCTGTGCAGCATAAGCAAATTTCACTACAAGGGAATTAATCCTTTTCTGGTGCAACCTGTTGCCTCCACCCCAGAAGAGATCCAACTGTCTAAGAATCTGAGTCTCTGTCCCCTGCACCAGTTCCTCAGCCAGAAATTCATCTGGTCTATCTCTCTATTTCTGACCTCACTAGCAAATGGCACTGCAAATACCTCATGCCTTGTATGTTATTCATTGTAACATGTACAACACCCTCTGGCTGTTCGTCTTCCATTCCAGAATTTTCTGCAGCCACTCAGAGACATCCTTGGCCATGGCACTGGAAAGTAACGCACCATCCTGACATCTCTTCAGTGGCCAAATAATCGCCTGTCCTCCTAACTATCAAGTCTCCTATCACTTTCACCCTGTCTGACTGCACTGTTTCCCTCAAGCCTCAGAGCCAGTCGCAGTACCAGAGATCTGTCTGTTGCTGCTAAAAAGAACATTATCCAAAGAGATAAACCTGTTTAGCCACAGGAGAACCCTGCACTGTCTGTGTATTCCCTTTACTCTTCCAGGTGGTCACCCATCTATCTGATGCTGCTACCTTTGGTGTGACTTTCTCAATAAAAATCTCATCTGTGATGTTCTCAGAATTCCAGATCATCCTGAGTACATTCACCTCAGTTCTATTTCCTTGACCTGGTGTGTCAATACTTGCAGTTGGATGCACTTCCATGGATGGTGTCATCAGGGATTTGGGAAGTCACCCATGACTTCCCAAATCCATGGTACATGAATCTTCCCTAATCATAAACCATTTTTGACTGATTATTGTCCTCTAATCAAGACTGCCAGCTTTCTTTATATTGAATATAATCCTTGTTGATGATTTTTTCCCCACGCCTTCCACCCTTGTTGGGATTGCTAAGATAACTTAACTCGTTAAGGCTTTGTTAAAGCTCATCAGTCTCTCTCACACTTTCATCTGACATTCATGATGTGATTACATTTGTCATAAGATTTTGATGATGTTAAAATACAGAGGCACCTGAACTGAGCTTGCTGACTAATGCAAATTATGTATTAATGATGCATCAGTGTAGTGGACTGAAGGGCCTGTTTTTCCCCTTTACAAGTCCATAACACTATTACAAATAGCTGAGGACTATTTAAAGGGATACAGTGTTACCTGTAAATCTTCGGGCTTTTAATCTCAGCAAGTAAGAGATAAAATTGGAATCTTCAAGCACTTAAAATGAGCCCCCTTTTAAAAAGCTGTATTATCTGTTTATTGCCAGGTAATAGTGATAATTTCCCCTTCAATGATGCTGAAATATTTCTGTGTATAACTTAGTAACTTATTGTTGGCTGGAATACTTGTTTTATTAGGTACAAAGCTGCAGTGGTGTGAGTTACATCCCAGTGGTGGTCTTGCATGACTTTGCAAAATTTATTTTGTGTGATTTTTTTTTCAAGTTAACACACATAGTTTGTATTGCAGTGAAGCCAGGCTTGTTTTACAAACTGTTGGATAAATTGAAGATAAACTGCTGACTATGCAATAAAATTATTGCACAGTTCCATGTAAAGAGGGAAGAAAATAGGAACTTGAGTAGCCTAGATCCAGACATTCCATTTTATTATGTAGATAAAACCCACAAACAGCTAGAATGAAGATGAAGGGAATTGAACAGCGGATGAATCAGGCTTGTGTCTGTGAAAATGCTGTTTATTTGGTCAATGGAAGAATTATACCAACTTGAAATTATTCTGTTAAAAGGCAGGTCATAAACTAAGATCTGTCAGCAATAGAGCTGAGCCAGGCATAGAAGTCTCACAAATTGTAGCATGCAGGGAGGAATGTTTGAAAAAATGTTTTGTGTTTTATTTTAAGCCTGTTTTAAAGTGATTTTTTTATGTAGCATCTTAGTGTGTTAGTAAAACAAAGGCCTATTAACCCAGGAACTTTTTAATTGAAATCTGGATGAAAGAGCATACCAGGCTTTTGCAGCCATCAGGCCCTGTCGTTCAAACACCTATTATCATATTTAAGTGAACCCAAGTAATAATACAGTGCCCTCCTAGATTGACTTTACTCGGGGTGAAGACAGGCAAGACTGCACAGGCGCATGACGTCAGCCAGGAGAGCAGGAAAAGTTTTAAAAGACTGCCATATCCAGCAGGCAACGTTCAGAGCGGGCAGTGGAGTGAGAGGTAGCGGAGAGATAGGGCTTTGGCTCAACGGGCTTAGGTGGTAACAAGGCGAGGTAGGTTTGCCTGTGTTAATTATGGAAAGGAAGTATGTGTGTGAGACCAGTTTTCTGTGCTCGGTGTCAGATGTGGGAGGTCCTGGAGACTCCCAGCCTCCCAGACGGCCATATTTGCACCGGGTGTGTCAAGCTGCAGCTCCTGGGGGACCGTGTTAGGGAACTGGAGCTGCAGCTCGATGACCTTCACCTGGTCAGGGAGAGTGAGGAGATGATAAAGAGGAGCTATAGGCAGCTGGTCACACTGGGGCCACGGGAGACAGACAAGTGGGTAACAGTCAGAAAAGGGAAGGGCACGAGTCAGGTACTAGAGAGTACCCCTGTCACTGTACCTCTTGACAATAAGTACTTCTGTTTGAGTACTGTTGGGGGGTACAGCCTACCTGGGGGAGGCAACAGTGGCCGTGCCTCTGGCACAGAGTCTGGCTCTGTGGCTCAGAAGGATAGGGAAAGGAAGAGGACGGCAGCAGTGATAGGGGACTCTATAGTTAGGGGTCAGACAGGTGATTCTGTGGACGCAGGATAGGAACTCGGATGGTAGTTTGCCTCCCAGGTGCCAGGGTCCAGGATGTTTCAGATTGCGTCCAAGATATCCTGCATTGGAAGGGAGAACAGCCAGAGGTTGTGGTATATATTGGTACCAATGACATAGGTAGAAAAAGGGAAGAGATCCTAAAAACAGACTACAGGGAGATAGGAAAAAAGTTGAGAAGCAGGACCACAAAAGTAGTAATCTTGGGATTACTGCCTGTGCCACGTGACAGTGAGTATAAGAATAGAATGAGGTGAAGGATAAATGCATAGCTGAGGGATTGGAGCAGGGGGCAGGGATTCAGATTTCTGGATCATTGGGACTTCTCTTGGGGCAGGTGTGACCTGTACAAAAAGGACGGGTTGCACTTGAATCCCAGGGGGACCACTATCCTGACGGGGAGGTTTGCTAAGGCTACTGGAGAGAGCTTAAACTAGAATTGTTGGGGGTTGGGAACCAAACTGAAGAGACTGGGGAAGAGGCAGTTGGCTCACAAATAGAGAAAGCTTGGAGACAGTGTGTGAGGGAGGATAGGCAGGTGATAGAGAAGGGATGCTCTCAGACCAACGGTTTGAGATGTATCTATATTAACGCAGAGAGTATTGTGAACAAAGCGGATGAGCTTAGAGCGTAGATCAGTACTTGGAGCTGTGATGTGGTGGTCATTACAGAGACTTGGATGGCTCAGGGACAGGAATGGTTACTTCAAGTACCGGAATTTAGATGTTTCAGAAAGAACAGGGAGGGAGGCAAAAGAGGTGGGGGCGTGGCACTGTTGATCGGAGATAGTGTCACGGCTGCAGAAAACGTGGACGTCATAAAGGATTGTCTACGGAGTCTCTGTGGGTGGAGGTTAGGAACAGGAAGGGGTCAATAACTTTACTGGGTGTTTTTTATAGGCCGCCCAATAGTAACAGGGATGTCGAGGAGCAGATAGGGAAACATATCCTGGAAAGGCGTAATAATAACAGAGTTGTCATGATGGGAGATTATAATTTCCCAAATATCAATTGGCATCTCCCTAGAGCAAGGGGCTTAGATGGGGTGGAGTTTGTTAAGTGTGTTCAGGAAGGTTTCTTGACACAATATTTAGATAAATCTACAAGAGAAGAGACTATACTTGATTTGGTATTGGGAAATGAACCTGGTCAGGTGTCAGGTCTCTCAGTGGGAGAGCATTTTGGAGATAGTGATCATAATTCTATCTCCTTTACAATAACATTGGAGAGAGATAGGAACAGACAAGCTAGAAAAGCATTTAATTGGAGTAAAGGGAATTATGAGGCTATCAGGCAGGAAACTGGAAGCTTAAATTGGGAACAATTACGGGGAAAAGTACGGAAAAAATGTGGCAAATGTTCAGGGTATGTGGAGTTCTGCATAGGTACGTTCCAGTGAGACAGGGAAGTTATGGTAGGGTACAGGAACCATGGTGTACAAAGGCTGTTGTAAATCTAGTCAAGAAAAAAAGAACTTATGAAAAGCTCAGAGATCTAGGTAATATTAAAGATCTAGAAGATTATAAGGTTAACAGGAAGGAGCTTAAAAAGGAAACTGGGAGAGCCAGAAGAGGCTATGAAAAAGCCTTGGCAGGTAGGATTAAAGAAAACCCTAAGGCATTCTACAAGTAGGTGAAGAGCAAGAGGATAAGACGTGAGAGAATGGGACCTATCAAGTGTGACAGTGGGAAAGTGTGTATGGCACCGGAGGAAATAGCAGAGGTACTTAATGAATACTTTACCTCAGTATTCACTATGGAAAAGGATCTTGGTGATTGTAGTGATGATTTGCAGCAGACTAAAATGCTTAAGCATATAGATAGTAAGAAAGAGGATGTGCTGGAGCTTTTGGAAAGCATCAAGTTGGAGAAGTCGCCAAGACTGGATGAGATATACCCCAGGCTACTGTGGGGGGCCAGGGAGGAGACTGCTGAGCCTCTGGTGATGATCTTTGAATCATCAATGGGGATGGGAGAGGTTCCAGAGGATTGGAGGGTTGTGGATGTTGTTCCTTTATTCAAGAAACGGAGTAGAGATAGCCCTAGAAATTATAGACCAGTGAGTCTTACTTCAGTGGTTGGTAAGTTGATGGAGAAGTTCCTGAGAGGCAGGATTTATGAACATTTGGAGAGGCATAATATGATTAGGAACAGTTAGCATGGCTTTGTCAAGGGCAGGTCGTGCCTCTTTGAGGATGTGACTAAACACATTGAAGAAGGAAAAGCAGTAGATGTAGTGTATATAGATTTCAGCAAAGCATTTGATAAGGTACCCCAATGAAGGCTTATTGAGAAAGTAAGGAGGCATGGGATCCAAGGGGACATTGCTTTGTGGATCCAAAACTGGCTTGCCTACAGAAGGCAAAGAGTGGTTATAGGCAGGTCATATTCTGCATGGAGGTCAGTGACCAGTGGTGTGCTCAGGGATCTGTTCTGGGGCCCTTACTCTTCATGATTTTTATAAATGACCTGGATGAGGAAGTGGAGGGATGGGTTAGTAAGTTTACTGATGACACAAAGGTTAGAAGTGTTGTGGATAGTGTGGAGGGCTGTCAGAGGTTACAGCGGGACATTGATAAGATGCAAAACTGGGCTGAGAAATGGCAGATGGAGTTCAACCCAGATAAGTGTGAAGTGGTTCATTTTGGTAGGTCAAATATGATGGCAGAATATAGTATTAATGGTAAGATTCTTGGCAGTGTTGAGGATCAGAGGGATCTTGGGGTCTGAGTCCATAGGACGCTCAAAGCAGCTGCGCAGGTGGACTCTGTGGTTTAAAAGGCATACGGTGTATTGGCCTTCATCAATCGTGGAATTGAATTTAGGAGCCAAGAGGTAATGTTACAGCTATATAGAATCCTGGTCAGACCCCACTTGGAGTACTGTGCTCAGTTCTGATTGCCTCACTACAGGAAGGATGTGGAAACCATAGAAAAGGTGCAGAGGAGATTTACAAGGATGTTGCCTGGATTGGAGAGCATGCCTTATGAGAACAGGTTGAGTGAACTCAGCCTTTTCTCCTTGAGGTGTCGGAGGATGAGAGGTAACCTGATAGAGGTGTATAAGATGATGAGAGGTATTGATCATGTGGATAGTCAGAGGCTTTTTCCCAGGGCTGAAATGGTTGCCACAAGAGGACACAGGTTTAAGGTGCTGGGGATTAGGTACAGAGGAGATGTCAGGGGGTAAGTTTTTTACATGGAGAGTGGTGAGTGCATGGAATGGGCTGACAGAAACGATGGTGGAGGCGGATATGATAGGGTCTTTTAAGAGACCTTTGGATAGGTACATGCAGCTTAGAGAAAGAGGGCTATGGGTAAGCCTAATAATTTCTAAGGTAGGGACATGTTCGGCACAACTTTGTGGGCCGAAAGACCTGTATTGTGCTGTAGGTTTTCTATGTTTCTATAAATTTTTGGAATTGGATTACAGTATATGCTGTTGAAAGGCATAGGTTTAACTTGAGATGTGGCTGGTGTTTGTTGTGTTCAGCAACAATTCAGGATCTGTTTTACCTCTTTTGTTTATGAAGGTATCCATTTTCATTTTTTTCTGTGATTAACAATGAGACTAAAATAATTATATGTTTTTAAAGTCTTCAGAACATACTCAAAACATGAGGCTAACATAGGTACAAGGATAATGCAGGCCTAATTTCTGAGGCTAAATTGTAATTAAATAGATACAGGTATTCCATCTCATTCATGTTTATGTATGTGAAGCTGTACTGGCATTGTACTAAATGTCTGATTCCCATCTTTTACCAGCTGTCTGCAATAGTATCACTAATCCAGTTACGAAGGAATTCCTCTTCGAATTCATTGAAAGGAATCAAGTGGCCGAAAGAGAATCACGGAAAAGATCACTGGATATGGACTCTGAGCTAATGCCACCACCACCTCCGAAGCAACCAAGCTATGCTTTGTAAGCAATAGATTTGTAGACAGTATCTTTGTAAAATGATTCAAATATAGAATCATTGTTTTTGCAGGTCTGCATAGGCTGACATCTAAACTATTTTCTCTGGGACAGATGTTTGCAGATTCTCTTGAACATCAATAGTTTTTTTCTCAATTCAGCAAACTGTATAATTAAATAAAAATGTTCACCAACTAAGTGCAGTTATTAATTTTCTTTGCATTTCCAATATTTTGGTTAATTCGAATTGTCTTTGGGCTCTTTCATTACTGCACTCCAACTGTTAGTCCTCCTCCTATACAGTGGATTCCAGTTAATTGGGGCACATTGGCACAAGTACATTTTGTCCAATTAATTAGCTGCCTCAGTTAGCCAAAGTTTCATGAGCATAGTTAAAAACATATAGAAAAAGACAAACTAGTAACAAATTTTCTATTTAAGTGTAAATACAGAACAAATTAGAACACTGACAATACTACTACAGCACTATAAAACTGTAGGCCTAATTGTCGTCGATAGAGGAATTCATCCAGTGTATGTTGCCGTGTTCTTTTGATTGACTCTATTGGAACAAAATCAGCCCAGACATCTGGTGCAGATAATGGACTGCCTTCATACAGTACATTCAAATTCTCCTAACTTGTTGAAGTAGTGAAATCGTTTCGTTTTCACTCCCGGCTATTTCTGGGATCTCCAAGCCTGAATGCTTAAAACTGCAGTGAGAAAAGCAGTTCTGAATTGCCTTACTGCTTATTTCTCACCAACTATCAGTGTCAAAAGTCACTGCTTTTTCACGTTTTTACAGATGTAAACGGCGCTATTTAAAAACCTTTCACTCAAGCAGCACTGTGGTATCTAATGGCCACAAAAGTGCACCCGACTGACACTAGTTTAAAAATATTAGCAACAGTCTCTTGTCCCAATTAAGCAGCATAGTGTTCTAAATAAACAAAGTGAATCCCAGCAATTTTCTCGATCCGTTTTTGTTCTTTCAGAGTTGCCCCAAATAAGCGGCTGCCCTGATAAACTGATGGCCCAATTAACTGGAATCCAGTGTATTTACAAGAAATTGCAATTGTATACAGTAAGTATTCTGTGGAGAAAAAAAAAACACTTTATTATGCAATTTAATTCAACTTCCCCAATCCTATGGAGCTGTTTGCTTCCAATCGTTTTTGCAGTTTGTTGTAAATATAAAACAGATTAACTTATCATACAGTTTTTTAAGAGCTTTATTTTTAATATAGTTTTAACCCACAGACAATGCAGACCAAAAAAAAATTAGGGTTCTTTGAGTACCGTTTCATTTTAAAGAACGGATGTGAACCAAATTTGCGTTAATGTAAGCCACTAAGCCCACCACCTTGCTCCATCCACCAAGACTGTGTATTTGCTTTAATTTAAGACGTTAGCTGAAGTGCATCCCTCACTCCGTATACTTTCTTCTGACTCACTTAACTTTCATGTTTTCTTTTTTAAGATTATGGAGGAGTTGATGTAAACATTTGCAATAAGTGTCAATAAAAAGACACCTCCTTCCTTTAAGATGAAGTGTGTTGGATTATGCAATTTTTAGGAAAACTTTGTCGCCTCTTTTTGTCTTGTTAATTAAAAATACAAATGTTTCAAGTTTTTCGCAAGGTCTCATTATTTTGTTTTATGTACTGTATTCTCAAGCCTGTAGTGAATACATTTATAATCACACTGATATAATTTATTTTAATAACTTGCTGTGCAACTAAAATAGTGAAATTTTCTGTGTAGTTACATCAGACTGAATATTATTTCAGGGAACTAACAAAGTAATTAATTTTAAAGAAATGGTTTTACTCATGATAACCAAAACAAAACTTCAGAGATGCATTTCAGACAAAAAAAGAGATCATTTTACTGGACTTAACTTCTACAGTGAATTGGATAAGTAAAATGCTGCAAAATCTGAAATTGTATTTTGTATTAAATGTGTGTTTTTTCCCTTTCCTTTGATCCCCAGCAGTGGTAGTATATGATCACAGTTTCTATCAATTGAAGTAGTTGCTGTGGGAGGAAAGTGGGAACTGAAAAATACTGCAATACTTTTGCGTTTTGAGTTGCAGTGTAGACAAGCAGCAAAAGAGATATCCTATCTTTGGTTTATTTAGCTCAATATACAAATTATTATGCAAATAGTGTAAGTCTTTTGTTATTTCATGGAATATAGGAACGTTTTGGAATTGTAGATGAGATCTCATTGAATATGGTTGAAGACTTCCATCTATTTGTTAGTTGATAGTTTTTATTTGTTATTTGATATTTGATAGTTGAAGACTATCGTGGTCCACATGAAAATGCCACTTTAAACTGCACATCTGCCCACACATGACCTTCATCCCTCAAATCTCTGCCTGTTCTTGTGTGTCTAAGTGCCTCTTAAGCTTTTTTATCATATCGGCTTCCAGTGTCAGCTTGTTCCAGGCACCTGTATTGACTGTTCATCAGTGGAACTAGGTTAGGAAATTCACTACGCAACTTGTAATTAATTGAAGCTCGCACTTTATTGTCTCTGCACAAGCAACTGTGTTGGCCCTGGGTCAACAACTTAGAATGTGAATTCTATTGTTTCCTCTGTACCAGTACTCCCTCAGGCCACTTTTCCAATTTATGTCACGGAAATGGGGGATCGCCATTAGCCAGATGATCGATCCTTTCTTTGCATGGGGGTTCTTTCATGCAACTCTTTAGAGAGATATTGCATTCCATTGTCATTGGCTGTAGGTCATGTTTCTGACCTTTAACACCTTCTTATTGGCTCTACTCCAGGCCAGCATCCATTTATTGCCTTCTTCCTAGCAAGTGACAATCAGTTATTTATGGTTCTTTGTTCTCTTCAGTAACCAGCTCGAAATTACTCCATGCAGGCACCAATCCCAACATTCACAACCCTGCATGTTATATCAAAGAACACCTCACAAGTAACTTCTTTGGAAATAATCTCTAGTTCAGCAGATAACCTGAAGCATCTTTGTGTCTACTTTAAAACACAGAAAGCAAAGTAACTTCATCTCACAAAAACAGTTCCACAAAATGGTGACCTCCATCTTCAAGCACATGGCAGGAACAAATGCAATTGATCTGGTCTGCTTCCATTGTCCTTGACCCATTCAAGGTTGACATTTTCTTCCATATTTTAGGTTCACCATGGTCAACACCTGCCAGTTACAGTATGTCAAATGAAATTGCTGTGTAAATCTCATTTAACTTTCACACCTTAAACTGATGTGCTCAATTAAAAAAAAATTCTACCCTTGATTAAGACCCTGATTATCTGTCCTGTCTACACCTCTCATAATTTTATATTCTTCAATCAGATCACCTGCAGCCTCCGAGGTTTCAAAGAAATCTATTCAAGTTTATCCAACTTCACCTTAGAGCTAATATTCTCTAAACCAAGTATTATTCTGATGAGCCTCCACCACACTCTCCAAAGCCTCTACATCCTTGCTGTAAGCCAGTGACCAGATCTGCACGTAATCCTAAAAAAAGTCTAACCAAAGTTTTATATGTCTGCAACGTGACTTTCAGATAGATGAAATTAAGCATGCTATACTATCCTGGCTATCACTCTCAGGGGCTTGTACCCCTTGCTCCCCCTGTACATATATACTCCTGAGGACCTTGCCATTTATTGTATATTTTCTTCTTAAATTTGGCACTATTTATTTTTGTAAATTATAGTAATTTTTATGTCTTACATTGTATTGCTGCTGCAAAACAGCAAATTCCACAACATATATCAGTGATAATAAACCTGATTTTGGCTTCCAAAAGTGCAAATCTTCATAATTGTCTAGCTTAGACTGCATTTACCCTTTTACAACTGCTCAATCCTTTGACAACCTTTCTTATTATTCCCAACTCTGCTAATTTTTGTACCTTCCACAAACATGTTTATCAGCCCAGGTATATTTTTGTTCCAATCGTATATCAGAAACAACTGAATCAAAGCACTGATCCTTATGGAACACAACCAGTGACAACTATGATTTGTCATAATTTGCACTTTTATTGGTTGGTCTTTTGTGTGCGTGTGTTTATTTTTGTGGATTTTATTATGTTACTTTGTTTTGTGACTGCCTGCAAGAAAATGAGTCTCAAGGTCGTAGAAGAGAAGAAGAAAGCCCTTAACTCTGAGTGGAGTCATCTGGACGCCGTCGTGACGGTGTTTTTTTAGCAGGCTTTCTTATTTTTATGAGGCTGAGTTACTAGCTGGACACTCAACCCAGCATGGATGGAAAGTTTGCAAGGGAGCTGGCTGGATTCAAACTCAGGAGCCTTCGCTCTGAAGTCTGGCGCTGATGCCACTATGCCACCAGCCGGCCATCTCAAGGTTGTATGTGATATATATCTTTGATAATAAATTTAAAAATCTTTGTATCCAGTCTACCATGTCACCATGGATTCCTTTGCCTTAAATCTTCTTGATCAGCCTAGAAAAAAGGACCTTATTAAAACTTAACTGAAGTCCATGTGTATGACATCCACTGCCCATCCTCATTTATCATACTCATTGCCTCCTCGAAAAAGACCTCAAATCAAATTTGTAAGAGATAATGTCCCTGCCCATGTCCATGCTAACCATCCCCAATAAATTGTTGCTTATCCAGATGTGAGGAGATCCTATCCCTAAGGATTCTCTACATTAATTTTCCCACCACTGAAGGAGGTTCATTAGTCTATAACTGTACCTATTGTCCATCTTAAGCAGCAGAAAAACATTGGCTGTTCCCTAGTCCTCTGGGACGTCCCTATGGCTAAAGAGGATACAAAGATTTCTGTCAAGACAGCAGCAATCTCCTCCCTTCCCCTTCTCACTAGTCAGGGATAGATCCAATAAGGCTTTTAATTCTTTCATATCTTAATGCTCTTCAGGAAACCTGTCACCACCATCTTCTTGATACCAATTTTCTAGAATATCAGTCCACCCCTACCTCACCTCTGTATCTGCCATTTCCTTGGAGAATACTGATGCAAAGTACTTGTTTAGTACCTGGTCTAATTCCGCCAGGCATAAATTCACATCTTTGTCCTTACGTCATTCTACCCTCTCCCTGGTTACACTTTTTTTTGTAATTATGCATAAAATGCCTTGGGATTCTTTTCAATCTGTTTGATGCCCCCCTTTAGCCCCAGATTCCCTGTTTAAAGTTTTCCTGCCTGGAGGGTTCTGTCTGATTTCAGCTTCTGAAACCTTACATGTGTTTCCCATTTCTAAATCTGTAACCTCTCTTATCACCCCCGCCTTCCTCATAGGACCATGATGGTCCTAAATACTGACCAGCTGGCCTTTAAATGACTCCCACATGTCAGACATGGACATGCCCAATAACAGCTGTTTCTAATCTACTGTCCCCCATCTCCTGTCTTTTGTAGTATTCTTCCTTTCCCAATTAAGTAACTTCCTCCCAAGGTCTAATGTCATCCTTATCCCTAACAATCCGAAAGCATTACAGAATTATGACCACTGCTCTCAAAATGCTTTCCCACTGAAACTCTGATCAGCTGGCTACGTTTATTTGACTGGGAAAATTAAAGTCCCCCGCTATCCTGTTCCTTTTATACCCTTCCATAATCTGCCTACTTCTCTGTTCCTCTATCTCCTGCGGGCTACTGGAACACTTATATACTGTATATCTCCAGTATAACGACTGCACCGTTCTTATTCCTGAGCTGTACCCATATTGCCTCACTGAATGGCCCCTTCAGGGTATCCTCCAAGTACTGCTGTGACATCCTCCTTGATAATAGGGCAAGTCCTCAAACATTTCTACATGCTTCTGTCATATCTGAAACATCCGAATCTGGGAACACTGGGCTACCAGTGCTATTCTCTCAACCAGGGGGTTCCGTATACTAATCCAGGCTCTAAATTAATCTCTCCTACCCTCAGTATCATTGCGAGATATCATTGATGCTGCGAGGGATTGTTCGATGTAGAGAACCATGATCGCCCAAACGTGTAACATGCAAGGCACATAAAAAAAGAAAGAAGACCCTTAATATTCCCTGATTTGAAGTAAATACAACAGCTCACCACCCCCCACTATGCTCATTTACCTGGTTCTCATTTCAGACTTACCTAAACTTTTCGTTATCCTCTTTACCTCTACTTGCTGACCAACTGATCTGGTTCCCAAACCCCTGTGATGCGCACCTCCCTGCAAAGTTATTGGTGCCCCTGCAGCTTAAATGCAATCCATCTTTCTTGTATAGGTTACACCTGCCCTGGAAGAGTCAAGTTATCCATGTACCTGAAACCTCCTGTCTGCACTATGCTGTCTTCTTATTTGTTGCAACACTAGCATGTAACGCAGTGAGTAATCTTGGGGGTTACAGTACTATAGGTACTCCTTTTTAACCTTCCGAAATCCTCATCTCTCTTCCTGCCTATGAAAATGTACCAGTCTGGACTATGACCTCTGGTTGCTCACTCTCCCCTTTCAGAGACATCCTTAACCCTAGCACTAGGGAGGGAATACACCATCCTAGGAACTCGCTCAGAGACATCTGACTGGAGAACCCATTCACTATTGCTTGCCAAGTCCTTGATGTATAACAGAGCCAGTTCTGGTGCCAATGATCTGACTCGTGATTTCCCTCTGAGAGGTTATATCCTTGAACAGTGTCCAAAATAGGATAAGTGTCTGTGCAGGTAACAACCTCTGGCAAATCCTGCTCTACCTGTCTGCTCCTTCTGGTGATAACCCATCAATCTGACTAAAACTTTAGTGTGGTCACCTCCATGAAATTCCAATCTACAGCAAAACACTCTCTGCTTCCTGTGTGTTCCCCAGTGAGGACAGATCCTTGGGTTCTGAGAGCAGCTGCAGTTGGACACTTGCTGCACAATAGTCATCAGGGGCACTAGGCGTTTCTATTTCCCTGAGATTGATCATGTGTGGATCCTGTTGCACGTGGGCATGGGCGTTCTCCTGATTTCCCCTTCTTGAAGTCTACAATCAATTCCTCGGTCTTACTGATTTTAAGTACAAGATTATTGTGATACCACTCAATAAGCTGATCTATCATCACCATCTGAAATTCTGCCAACAGTTGCATCATCAGTGAGCTTATGGTGTTTGAGCTGTGCCTAACAACAAAACCTTGAGTGTAGGGACAGTGGAGCAGTGGGCTAAGCTCACATCCTTGAGATGTGCCTATGTGCCAGCAAAGAGGTGATATTCCAATCTGCATTGACTGTGGCCTCCCGATGAGGAAGTCGAGGATCCAGTTGGTTTTGCATGCAGCCAATACAGCATTTCACATTGATGAGATAATTTTCTGTCATCATATGTCTTTATGATTTCCACACAGTATGCACAATAAAAATTTTCAAGCAGTTGCTGTAAGGTCTTTAATATGTGACACACCCTCTGCCATTCCACCCCATCACTTGCAGAAAGTTCTGCATCAGATACAACTTTTGAGGGAAAATGCTCTTGATGATCTAGTTAATAGATTAAAAAATTGAGGTAATAGTATTTTTTGGAGGGGCTTTCTATATAATTTGTCTTAAAATGATGACATTGACCAAAAAGAGACTTTATTAATATAAATTGCAGCCAATTTATCCTCAACCTTTGCATACCATAAATTTAATGTCTTTTCAAAACAATATGATTTTCATTCTAGGGATTATGACTCATAGTGAATACTAGTGATTCTGACAGCTTTATGTTGTTTTGTTATTCATAATTCATCCTCATGCAAAACAGAGGATCTCTGAATAGCTATCTAATTTATAGGAAAGCCTTTCAGGTTGATGGATTACCTGATACAGGGAACAGTCTTTTACACTATTTATTTATTTCTGTAACTTATGGTCCTTTTTATGTCTTGCTCTGTACTGTTATCATAAAACAACAAACTTCATGACATAAGTCAGTGATAATATACCTGATTCAAATTCTGATTCAATTATTTTTTCAAAGGACAGGAAATTTGATTCAGTTAGTAGAATTGGTTTAATCTTTAATTAAGGACAGAATGGCTGAAAAACAATGTCAATGGAGACACAAAAGATTCTGTAGATGCTGGAAATCTTGAGCAATGCATACAAAGTGCTGGAGGAACTCAGCAGATCAGGCAGCATCTATTGAGGGGAATGCAGAACTGATGATCTGGGCTGAGACCCTTCATCAGGTCCTGTCAACTATTCGTTTCCTTCCATGGATGCTACCTGATTGGCTGAGATCCTTCAGCATTTCCTGTGTGTGTGTTGTCAATTGATCAATTAAAATCAACGTGGAATTATAGACTGTGATACATACCCGACGAAACTAGCTGAATTTTTTTTGATAGAGGTGACTAATATGTGGCAATGGAATATGTATGAATAATATTTACAGAAACTTCTGGAAGCATATGATTCGAGCCCCCAGTAAGACACTTTAAGTTGATAAATTATTGACCTGGAAAATGTTAAAATAGGAATAATCAAAAAAGAGGGATCATGTACAAAACTCATTCACAGAATTAGACTATAGGTGTCAAACCTCAATGAGTACCTTGGTCAATACTGGATCTGTAATTATTCAGCTTATTCATAAGACACTTAGATAGTGGGACAGAAAACCACATACCTAAATTTACTACTGATATATAGACGTTTAGTGATCAAAAGTCTGAGAACAAATTAATTGAAATTTAATAAAATGAGGCAAAGGTTGTCAACTTAATCAAACCAGAGATTTTCTTATATAAAAGGCTGAAAAAATAACTTGTTTATCTTTCAACTAGCTGATTAGACCATTACATGATGGAAGAAATATCTGATGCAAATAGCTAAAGCTTATTCAAACAGTATAACAGAAATAGCCATGTCACATACAAAATTTGTTTAATTTAATACACATTACAGATGAATATTCTTCACATAGATGGAAGCAATAAATTATAAAGAACTGTAATGTAAAGGATGTAATTTAATCTATTTAAAGGATTAATCATTAGCAAAACTGTAACAGATATATTTCAATATCAGCAAGTATGTGATCAACTACTTTCAATCCTGAAAGAACAAATGTACAAATAATGAATAACTTGAAACAGTAAACATGGAAACAGACTTGAAAGTCTCTCTGCCTCATGTAGACTCATAATAATAGGAATCAAATTTATTTATGAAATGTCATTTTGCAGCAGCACTACAGGGCAAGACATAAAAATTCCTATAAGTTACAAAGATAAATACACACTGCAAAATGGGAATAATGAGGTAGCTTTCATGGACCATTCATAAACTAATGGTGGGGGAGAACTGTTCTAGAAATATTGAGTGTGGGTCTTCAAGTTTCTGTTCCTCCTTACTGATGGTAGTAACAAGAAGACGATATTTGCCCTGGCGTTCTGGTTCCCATCCCTCTGCCCGATGGTGAGGGTCCTTAATGATGGGTGCCACTGCCTTGAAGCACTGCCTTTTGTAGATGTCCTTCATGGTGTGGAGGGCTGAGTCTGTGATAGATATACAGACACCTTATTGATCCCAAAGGAATCTACTGTGTCACAGTAGCATTATACAAATATACAAATAGAAGGGAAAATACTAAAAGAAGAGAAGTAAAAAAGAATAAAAATAACTAAGTTACCTCTAACAGTCTAGCAGGGGGGTGGGGGGCATTCAGTTCCCTGGCTATAGGTTGACGTATTACAGAGTCTATTGGCCAAGGGTAAGAGTGGCCTCATATAGCGCTCTTTGGAGCAGCGCAGTTGTCTCAGTCTATTACTAAAAGTACTCCTCTCTTCGTCCAAGGTGGCATGAAGTGAGTAAGAAAAATTGTCCAGAATTGCAGGATTTTCTGTAGGGTCCTTTGTTCTACCACAGCACTCAGTGTGTCCAGTTTGACTTGTATAACAGAGCCAGCCTTTCTAATCAGTTATTGCGTCTGTTGGCATCACCTGTGTTGATGCCATTGCCCCAGCACACCACTGCATAGAAGATTGTACTGGTGACTACAAACTGGTAGAACATGTGAAGAAGAGGCCTGCATACTCCACATGACCTCAGTCTCCTCAGAAAATAGAGGCGCCTCTGGCCCTTCTTCTGCACAGCCTCTGCATTGGTGCTGCACTCAAATCTGTCATCCTGGTGCACCTCCAGGTACTTGTAGGTCCTCACCACATCCATGTCCTCACTATTGTTAGTAACAGGGAGCAATGCAGGCTTAGTCGGCCTAAAATACATCACCATCTCCTTTGTCTTACTAATGTTGAGCTGCAGATGATTCAACTTGCACCATTTGATGAAGTCCTCCACCAAGGCCCTGTATTCATCCTCCCGTCCTTCCTTTATACACCAACTATTGCTGAATCATCAGAGAATTTCTGCAGATAACTCGACTCCTTGTTGGAGCAGTCTGAGTCTACATCTTAAGTCGGCGAAAATAATCCTGATTCTGATTCTGATTCTGAAATGTTTAACTTTTCCACTATTACCAACCGGTACCTGGTCAATTGCAAAGATTAACTCTGAGACATATGTCAGCAGGAAGTTAGGAGGATGGGGGGTAAATCGTTAGGCTACAGATCAGCCATAATTTCATTGAATGGCAGAATAGGCTTAAGGCGCATGTGCCTCTGAAGGAACAAATAATTGATTCAGTTGTCTCATTAGCCATTCATTATCTAAAAGTCTCAGCTAAGGATAGTTCAAAGTAAATTTGTTATCAAAGTATGTATATGTCACATATACTACGTTATGCTATAGGAGTAAGTAAGTTTATTGTTGGAGTGAAAGACAATTCCTTCTAGGGTCTCAGCTTTTTCATGTTTTTGTTTACAACTAGGTTTGACAGCCCAATTATAAGGTTGACTCAATATATATTTTCATCTTCAGTTTGATGGACATAATAGTCTTCAATTGATTTAAGGACATTGTATAGACTCCTTGAAACAGAAGGAACTGTGTTAAGTAATCACCCAGCAGTGAGTAATGGTTCTCCATTCAAGGTAAGACCTTGATGAAAACAAGAACACATACATGCTTTTCATACTGCCTTTTCCATTCCTTCCAAAGCAATTTTGTAACTGCCACCATGGGGAGGGGCAAATATGTAGGAGTAACAGTACCACCAGGAATTCTAAACATGGAAATGATTAAATGTCTCGAGAAGAGAATTGGGGAAATAGTCAGAAGTCAAAACTTTTAGGATTAGAAAATATGGATTGGGAGTTTTATGGATGACCTGATTTTGTTTTTTAAGTATTCCTCCTTGTGAAGAATGCTGTTGACTATTAAAAATAAAAAAAACTGTAGAAGTTGTCAGACTAGAGCCAATTAATTTATATAAAATAGATGACAATTACATTAAATGTGCCACATTTTAAATTTAGATGGAATACCTAACTCTGCAATAGATCTCACATTATGGTTGGATAGTCCATTTTAAAGACTATTATACAAAACAAATCTAAATGTTCTGGAAGGAGCAGGTGCCTTTTGCCAAATGTGCAAAGATAGGATTTGTGTCTGTCGAGTGAGATTCTAATTAGTTTTTCATTATGATTCATCAGTATTCTGATCACAAACAAAGAGTGCGACTTGGATTTACAAACTAACATTTTAATATTTTGCAGTTATTGTTTTCATTATTTTGCAGATAGAATATTTGCTTATGACATTTAGAATCATTAGTGAGAACAACATGGTCGCAGAAACATAACAATGTTAAGTTCACAACCTGTCTTATTTGTGGAGTCTTTGTGAGTTGAAAGTAGACAGAGTAATGTTTGCTTTCAATTTATTACAGCAGTCACACGGTCCTATTCTCTTCCAGCACTGGACTAAATTATGATCTCAATGCAATGGAGCATATGAGACTGCTGTGGAGGAGCAGGTGGAGAATACAAAGACTTCAAATGCTTTATTTGGAAAGTTTTATTAGTGGTACGTTCGTGAATTGTGGGTAAGCACACAGACATTTAACCTCTGGACCAAATGTGAATCACAAATGCCTTAGTAACATAGCATAGTAACAAACCATTGGCCCAATTAGTTCTTGCAGAAATTTGTGCTCCATTGTTCTATTCTCAGAACAGTCCATGTATGCATTATTTTCCTTTACATTAGCCACCTATCTTACTTATCCTAACGTTTTGTTGTGGCTTCTAATTGCTAATTCCAACCTTATATACTGTATACATATATTTTTAATGTTTCTCTTTCCATTTGCCTTAAACCTTTAACATTTATTCATTCATCTATGGTTTTCTATTAGTTTCCTGGAAGTATTCAATTTCCCCAGAACCTTCATATTTTTAGATGCTTCTCATCTCGACTTTTCCAACCAAAAGGATGTAAAATCCAAAACCGACCATAGCTTTCCAAATGTGATGAAGTGTTCTGATTCACCAGTACTTAGAAACTGCAGGTCTGACCGAATTAACACTCTAAGATTTTCCTTACTGCTTCCCTTCAATCTCTTTGTAGTCAATTTATTATTCATTTTTTAAACTTTTCTAACAAGTTCCCACATAACATTTCATAAAATGATTGCACAAGGTACATTTAGGCTGCTTTCATTGACTGATCCACAAACTTCCTTCCCCACCCTTCTCCATCTGCCTCCCTCCCCACCAACCTCACCTGGGATCACCCATTACCTTCCAGCTTGTGCTCCCCTCCCTCCCCATACTCTGCCTTCTGTCCTCTTTCTTTGCAGTCTTTTCTGAAGGCTGTCTGCCTGAAACAGTGATGGTTCCTTTACCCTCCACTGATGCTGCCTGACCTGCTGAGTTCCTCCAGCATTTTGTGTGTGGCACTCAAGATTTCTAGCAGGATCCCTTGTGTTTCCATTACCTGATGTCATGTCCCAGTGAAGGTGAATTCATTTATGAAGCCATACATGACTTTTGTCAAGGTTTTACTGCTTGTAGCATGTCTGAATAGATTTCTGTGAATGGAATTGAACTCATCTCTGTTGTTGCTGTCTCTAGCCACTTCTCACCTTACAATGGGGAAGAGAAGGGCCTCGGTGAAAGTAACTGAGCATGCCTAGCCCTCACGTATTCCTTGTGAAATGCCTGGAACAACGTTCGGGATTGAAAATGATTGATTTTCTTTGCCAAGACCATTCAGAAAGTGGAGTTTCTCAGTGATGAGTTTTGTCAGGGTTCTTGCATGCCCCAGTCGATCCCAGGGGCTATTAGTCTCTTCACATCTTAACCCATTTAGCTTAAAGACAGAAAAAGCCACAATGTCTTTGTCTTCCATTTTTCCTATTCTAGAACAGTTGTTATCTAAAACTGAAAAGAAAATGCTTCATCTGATTTGACAAGGTCAAGTTTAAAACTCATATCTTCTGTATGACAAAGTTGTCTCACTTCTATAAAGTCACATAAATTCAGCCTCTGCTGATCTACTACTGATTGTTGCCTGATTCAATAACAAATTTCCAGAAGAATAGAATGAATACAATAAATACATGAAGATGAAACAAATTTGCAGGACATGAGACAGCAAAAAACTAGAATTAATTTGATAGTACTTTCAAAGAGATAGTACAGGAATTAAGGCCCATCTGTCTAATTCTGTACTTAATGTGACTTATTTCAATCTACCAGAGTTTTACATTATAAATTGTCAGATGGAATGTGAGCCTATTTCCCAACAGTTGACTATGTACTTAAGAGAATTTTTTTTAAAGATCATGTAGTAGGTAAGTGGTTAATCTGAAAATATAGCAGCATTTGCAAATTTATATTGAAGTGTTGAACTTGAGCTTTGTAGTGTGTCAATATGCATTCCTTTCATCACAGTAAAGTTATTTTAAAATATGAAACAATTTGTTGCAACTAGATGAAATAGATGAATGTATAAAATTATGCATAATTTGCTCAAATATATTTACTTTCAGCTTCCAAACAGTAGAATTTTGACTTCCAACGGTCATAGTTGAATGTGTCCTCTTATTATTGTGATCCCCAGCTTCCACTTAATGAACATTTCTCCTTTGAGAAACCTTTCCTTTAGCCAGTCACTGACGACTACATTGCTCTCAACTTTGTTGTGGAGTTTAATGGAGATGATATGCTAAGAACCAGTGAAGGTCTACCCATCCAGATCTCACATGCTTTTGATCATTACTTTTAATGCATGAATAGATTGTGGTTAGAAATTATCACAATCATTCTCATCACTACAAAAATTGTTCCTCTACAAATCCTTTGAACAAAAATTATTTGTATGTATGTCAAGAGTTCCTATGAGCAGATTTTAAGCAACAAAAACATTTCTGCATTTTACCTCTGTGCACACCCACATAAGAGACCCTTATGTCTAATAGCAATGGTGTAAATATTCCGAATTGGCCTTCAAAGTAATAGCACCGTGGCCATTGACCCCTTTCTCCATTAATTCATCAGACAGATGATTACTCCCAAACAGGCAAACCCTTTATGGAAATAGATTTTGCTCTCCATTCTGTCAGCAGAAAGATTGGAATCATTAGACTGATGAGTTAACACTGGCAGATTCACAATGTGGTACGAGGCCCTTCTTCACTGATTCATGTTAAGTTCTACTTAAAACCATTTTGTAAGGAAGACTGGGTAAGTGTCAGTTATCAGAATAATTGAGTAAAGTTTATAAACTCTCTGAGGTGTCAAATCATGGAGGATCTATCCTGGACTCAACGCACTGATGGAATCATGAAGAATTTATGCCAGTGGCTCTATTTATTTGAGGAGATTGGCTTATTCTTTTGAATTTCTATAGATTACCGTAGAGAGCATTCTGACTGATTGCATCATCACTTGGTATGCACAAGATCACCTCCGGTCAGAGTGAAGTTCCCTCTAACTGGCCAAAACTAAACTGAGGAAATATCTGAGTAAATCTACTTATCTAACTTTTATCTAATGAAACCACACTGCAGTGCTATTCTAAAGGGAGAGCAGATAATTAAAATTCATATTTTAGATTACACACCTAAACAGAGATAGTTTTGCCTTTCTGCTCATACAAGGAAAATGACAAACTTATGTTTCAGTCAAATCCTTAGTCAAAGCATTTTCACAAAGATAGCTATTCTGCAAAATGGGAAGGATCAGAGTACTGTCATTGGAATTGATTTCATTATTGTAGTGGCAGGTTCGAGGAAACTCCACTCTGTATTCAAGCAACCTAATGAAGTGCTTAATGTTGTCAATGGATTTTGAGAATATTAATCTTTCACAGAATGGAATTAAAATAGCTATCAAATGAAGCAGACATAGCTTTTCAATTGAGAATGCAGTTCAGATGGATTAATGGAAACAAACTCATAGAACATTTCATCAGTGGCTGCAACATTGCAAAATATTCCATTCGAGTATTCTATGTAAAATATCACTCACAGAAATAGATTTAAACATGAATGAAGAATTGGCTGCATTATTTGCCCTAGAACCAAATTTATTTAATGTTATGGTACAAAGGGTTCTAAATGAGAGGATTTACTGAAAGCAAAGAAAATTGTAAATGAAAACCTTAAGGGAGAAGCATTTGCTAAGTGGGAAATTCCCAGGAGGTAAAATAAAGCCGGTCTCTGGAATATTGTTACTGCTTAGAAACATGCCTGCAGATTATTAGTCTGCTACATTAAGCAGGTGTAAATTAAAATAATAAACATAAGAGATTCTACAGATGCTGGAAATTCAGAGCAACACACACAAAATTCTGGGGGAACTCAACAGGTCAGGCAATATCAATGGAAAGGAATAAACAGTCAAAGTTTTGGGCCAAGAACCTTCATCAGAACAAATCTAAATTAGATGGCTTCTATGGTACATGTGGATGTTGGGCTGTGAATCATTCTCCTTGCACTCCTAACTGAAGTTATTTACAAATTGTATCTCATAATCTTATGCCGGGGTCTATTATCATTGAAGATGGGAGTCATGATTAAGGAATCTCCTCAGTTGCTTAAGTTGGTCACTATCAAACCCAAGAAGAAATGACAGAGTCTGCAGTTGTGGAACTGTGGAGATTGAATCGCTTAGCTTTGGTGTTTACAATGCATGTTGTCCTATGTTGAAGCTTCATCAGGTGGCCTTTCATTTTGAATTACACTTCGTGTTGCTCCTGGATTGTTTCTCTATACTCATTAAACCAAAGTTGCTCCTTTGGCTTGATGACATTTATTAGACTGGCCATTAGGTTTCTGATTGTAGCAAAATAATTCTTCTGCTACTGATGACCCATGCCATCTCATGGAGGCTCAGTATTGAGTTGCTATGTTTGTCACAAGTCTTTGCATTGATCATGCTGATTATGTTATGCAGCAGTATGGATGCTTGGTATGGCAACTGCAAGAACCTGCAGTTCAGCACACTGTGGAAACCAGCCTTCATCCATGGACTCTGTCTGTAGTTCTGGCAGCCAGCATAATCACAGAGCCCATCCACCCTGGAATTCTTTCTTCTCCCCTCCCTTGTCAAACAAAAACTTGAAATCACATACCAACAGGCTCAAGGACAGCTTCTAACCTGCTACTATAAGATTATTAACACGTTCTCCAGTACAATAAGTTGGGCTCATGACCTCACATTCTACCTCATTATGATCGTGTACTTTATTTGTTTGCCTACACTGTACTTTCTGTGTGACTGTTACACTGCATTCTGCATTATTGTTTAGTCTTCTACCTCAGTGGTCTGTGTAATGATCTGATATGTATGAACAATATGCAAGAAAAACTTTTCACTGTATCTTGATACATGGAACAATAATAAACCAATTCCAATTCCTGTTGTGTGAGGTGAAAAGCAGATTTCATTTCCACAAGGGCTTTATGCCAGAACTGACATAGATACCTTTGTGCAGGTAGACCAGGGAAGATTATTAAGTTTCTTCAGAAGAGCAACAGGAATCCAACACGTTTAATGAACATCTAGATGCTTGGGGCCTTTGCATGAAAAAACTATTCCCTTTTTCTTCTTTGCAAGTGATTTGACTTGCCTCACACTTTTTCCTATCTGTTGAATAGGTGTTTAGTATTAGAAACACATTAATGAGATCACAAGGCTCATTACTTCCATTAGGTTTGTTTTTGGCCCTCTGTGTGCATCCAGAATTTATAATGCTTCCTAACTTAAGAGGCAGATTTTAATTTGTGGCTTTGTGCATTCACATAATCGCTGCCTGTTTTTATAAATTTCGTAATTTTTATTTCCACTGAAGTCAATCAGGAGAGGTGCAGAATGGACTATTGCCATACTCATCCTCATATAACTGTACCAGCAGAATGATCACATTTGTGCTTTCTTGAAATTATCTTCCTGAATACAAATTGGAAAAGACATTCCTAAAAAGGAAATGCAGCTGTGGAAAAGACATTCCAGAACCTTGGATTGTTTTGTACTGTGTTATATCAAGATGTGAGGAAGGAAAGTTTACAATACACAAGGGAGCAGCTCATTAATAAGCCTTGGCATCTAAGAAAAACTTTTCACAAACAGATAGCATGGCAACATAGCAATGGAGAAACATGGCACAGATGGCCAATCAGTAAGGACAATTAGGAGCTGATCACATGGTCACACCTGCATACAATGTGGATAAAGAGTGGGAGTATTAACACCAATAATGCTCTGGGTCATTGTGGTTGCAGTTAGGTTTGGCACACACTGATTATTAGAGGGATGTTTGTATACAGTGGCTACCAACTAAATTAGAGATCTGAAGGAAAGAGTTATTTTAATAGTAGTAAATGCAGAAGCAAAATCACACTTCCTGATATGCGATTGAGACCTGAGGGTCAAATTGGAAGTCTGGAATTCAAAGCCTGTTGGCTGGAGCCAAGTCTGCCAACCTCTGCAAGTCTGAGGCTGCTGGAGGCTGGAAATCTGTACTGGGGTTGAAAGACTGTGTATGTGTGGACAGGAGTGAGGAACTGGGCAATTTTGCTGTCGCTGTTTTGTTGCTTATTCTGTCCTGTGTTCTGTCAGACATTGTGGGCGTGCAATGTTGGTGCCAGCACGAGTGGCGATATTGCAGGCTGCCCCTGGCATATGCTCTAGTGTGTTGGTTGTTATCACAAATAACCCATTTCACTGTAGGTTTTGAGGTATACATGATAAATAAATTTGAATCTTGAATGAAGATGTTGCCTGGCCTGCTGAATTCCTTCAGCATTTTGTGTGCGTTGCCTTTGATATCATAATACTACTTTGTTTCTTGAAGGGGTAGATGCCTTAATGATGAAGGCTGCATGCGTTATCCTTCAGAGAGTTATTATTCAGAGCAATTAAAAGAGACAGACAGAACTAAGTGTTACCACATTAATCAACTGAATCTGTGAAAAGGAAACACTCCTAAAAAAACAAAAAGCCTGCAGTTGCTGAAATCTCAGATAGAAACAGAAAATACTGGAGATATTTGATGGGTCGGTTCCAAGAAGGTAGGAGCAGGATGACGGTATCTGGTCCTCTGATTGTGCTCTGTCATCGATCGGATTCATTGACAAAATCGACCTCAGCTCCACCTTACCATACTTGGTTTATTTCCTCATTCCTTAATATCCAGAAACGCATCAATCTCTCTTTTGAAAACAACGTCGGTAACGGAACTATCCTCTGGCATTGAGAATTCCAGTGATTCAATAGTTACTGAGTGAAGGAGTTTCTCTGCACTTACTCCTTATTCTAAGACAGTAACCCCTAGCCCTGTACTCCTCAGCTAAGGGAAGCATCAAATCTGCATCCCGTGTTGAGCCCTGCCTACTCAGGGATGTACGTTTCATACCTCCATCCTTAATACTATCACCCTTTTCCAGGAAATTCGTTACTGCAACGTTGCCATTCAGCACTTTCTTATCTTGCTGATATTATCCCAAAAAATTATTAGTTTGATGTTTACTCTCTGCCTCCTTTCTTCAACAGTGAGAGTTTGCTACTCTGTAACCTGCAGGAACTATTCTAAAATATATAAATATTTGGAAACCATAACCAGATCATCTATTCTTTCTAAAACCACTTCTGTCAAAATTCTGGAATGTGCATTTTCATATCCCTGGGTTTCATTGTCTTCCAGTAATTTTAGCTTACTGTCATATTTCACTAAATTCTCTTGTACTATGTTTTTTTGCACACTGATTTCTCATTCTTGCCAGCCCTCTAGTTCTCTAGTTTTTCTAGAAGGCTTTTTTTCTATTTTATGGAAGTAGAGGCCATTTCTTTAAGCCACTTGTGCGTGTCCAGGTCCAGGTGCAATCTCTGGAAAGCCATCTCACGGGCGACGAGGCACCAATCCGGATCAATGAAGGATGCTCGACAGTAGTGGCAGGGCTTAAGTACTATCACCTCTGATAAATTAAATCAAATGACGTGGGAGGCAGTAGGGCTTCTCTTCCAGATGAGCTCTATGACTTAAATGCTTGCTTTGTCTTTCAAAACATGAAGGAGCCATCACGAGCTCCCAGAGCCCCCTTTGAGCTCAGTCTCTGAAGCGGACGTGTGAGCAGTCTTAAGGAGGGTGAGCCCACAAAAGCATCCAGCCTGTGCTGATCAACTGGCTAGTGTACACACTGAGCTGTTTAATCACTCGCTTCAGCAGAGTCTGTTGCCAATCTGCTTCAAGCAGGCTTCTATCATATCAGCAACACACACAAGATGCTGGTGGAACACAGCAGTCCAAGCAGCATCTATAGGGAGCAGCACTGTCGACGTTTCGGGCCGAGACCCTTCGTCAAGACTAACTGAAGGGAAAGGTACTAAGAGATTTGAAAGCAGTTGGGGGAGGGGGAAATGCAAAATGATAGGAGAAGGCCGGAGGGGGTGGGATGAAGCCCACAGCTGGAAAGGTGATTTGCGAAAATGATACAGAGCTGGAGAAGGGAAAGGATCATGGGACGGGAGGCCTCGGGAGAAAGAAAGTGGGGGGGGGAGGAAGCACCAGAGGGAGATGGAGAACAGGCAGAGTGATGGGCAGAAAGAGAGAGAGAAAAAAACTAAATATGTCAGGGATGGGGTAAGAAGGGGAGGAGGGGCATTAATGGAAGTTAGAGAAGTCAATGTTCATACCAGAACTGTGGTGACCTGCCTCAATCTCTAACACCCAGTAACACTTACATCCACAGTGATGAAGTGTTTTGAGGGGCCAATGATGAAACATATCAACTCCTGCCCGAGAAGTGATTTGGATCTGCCCTAATTTGCCAAATGGAGCAACAGATTGACATCAGATGCCATCTCATTGGCTCTTCACTCATCCCTGGAACATTCACAGAGCAAAGATATACAGTATACTCTTTATTGACTACAGTTCATCCCCTCAGTCTAATTAGTAGACTCCAAGACCAGGGGCCTCAGTACCTCCTTGAGCAATTGGATCCTGGATTTCCTCATTTGCAGATCCCAGTCAGTTTGGATTAGCAACAACGTCTCCTCCACAATCTCCATCAGCACAGGCACACTGCGTGGCTGTGTGCTCAGTCTCCTGCTCTACTCACTCACACTTATGGCTGCGTGGCTAAGCACAGCTCCAATGCCATATTCAAGTTTGCTGATGACACCACTGTCGTAGTCCAAGTCAAAGGTGGTGATGAATAGCATATAGGAGGCAGGCTGATAATTTGACTGACTGGTATCAGAACAACAACCTCTCACTCCATGTTAGCAAGACCAAGAGTTGATTGTCATACTTTAAGAGAAGGAAACCAGAGGGCCATGAGCCAGTCTTCACCAGATGTGGAGAGGTTTAGCAACTTCAAAATTCCTAAGTGTTATTATTTCAGAGGACCTGTGCTGTGCCCAGAAAGCACAGCAGGGCTTCTACTTCCTTAGGAGTTTGCAGAGACTTGGCATGACATCTAAAACTTTGACAAACTTCTATATATATGTGTAGTGGGGAGTTTATTGCCTGGCTGCATCACAGCCTGGTTTGGAAACACCAATGCTGTTGAACAAAAAATTCTACGAAAGTTAGTGGATATGGCACGGTCCATCACAGGTAAAGCCCTCCCAGCCATTGGGTACTACTGCATGGTACGCTGTTGTAGGAAAGCAGCATTCGTCATTGGGGACCCTTACCGCACAGGCCATGCTTTTGTTTTGCTGCTGCCATCAGAAAAAAGGTACAAGGGCCTTAGGACTCACACCACCATGTTCAGGAACAGTTGAAAGCCCTAGTTGGCTAGTCTTGCATTGATTCTGTTGTAGTTATATTCTGTAGATTTGTTGAATATGCCCATAAGAAAATGAATCTCAGGGTTTATATAGTGACATATCCGTAATTTGATAATAAGGTTTACTGTGATCTTTAAACATCTGGTAGGGAGTCACATTTGCCCTTGCTCACCTTTTCCTTTCTGAAGAAAGGTCATCAGTCTGAAATATTAACTTGGTTTCTCTCTTTGCAGTTGGTGCCTGAGGAAAAGGGTGGATGTGATGTGACTGTTCTTGTCATCTCTATGGTTAGGTGATGACAGTCTGTGATGTGAGTACAAAAATTCAGCAAGTAAGATGTCATTCTTTTAAGGTTGGTGTCAAATTGACTCTGCCACAGCAGTCAGGAAGCAAGGAGATGTAAGAGCCAGATTCATGAATGCAGTTAGCAGTACATCTTGAAGAGGAGGGGCTCCCTGCCACCCTTGCCACCTTGTTGATGGCCATGCTACTATCATGTTACTGTTTAAAATGTAAATTCTCTAAGATACATTGAAAATCTCAAATTTACAGAACTTACCTTAGTAATTTGACTTTGCTACTAATCTATGTATGTGATCTGATTTGTATTGAAGAATCCTTGAAATTGATTAGGGAAGATTGGATCCAGAGGTTTTGAATCAAATAAGATATTTAAAATGGTTTAAGTTTTAAACAACAAGAACATGAGGAGGTACTGTAATATTCTTCTCCAAAGTACAAATGGTTAAAAGGCAAAACAAACTCAAAGTAGAAATGTAGCTGTGAAAAAGTATCTGGCAAGAACCTTGGATGTTACTTAATTCTGTGTTATATCAGGATGCAGTAATGTTTGACTGATAAAGGACAGGTTACAATGCACGAGGGAGCAGCAGATTAATAAGTCTTGCATCCAGGACAAACTGTTCACGTGGAAGCTAGCAGTCTACATGAGAAAATAACAATGAACACGGCACAGATGGCCGAGCAGTAAGGAACGTACAGTCAGGACCTGATCGTGTGGCTGATCACATGCCTGCACTGCGATAAAGAGCGTGGGGTATGACTGCATCAATACTGCAGTCAGGACAGTGATGGCACTCAGGGATAGTGGGGTCACAGTTGGGTATCCTGGTCTCAGAATCTCTGAGGTCAAGGGCTTTGGTCAGGATGTGGAATGCCTAAGCAGCAGTACCTTCAGTTCAATCTGACTGAGGAATGTCTGTGCACAGCAACAATCAGTGAAGTCTGAAATCTGAAAGTAGAATAGCAAAGTTTAATAGTAGTAAGAGTATTGATGATGTATGCAGATCATTTAGCACACAACTTAAATAAACAAATTTGATTTGTAGTCCATCTTTTGTAAATTGAAAAGCCAAACTCCTTCAAGAGGAAAGGGTTGCCAGGGTTTAGTCCCACTCCTTCTGTAAAGCCGAATCTGCAATCTGCTTTTCTTTCAACAAAATCATTAATATGAATGGTGCAAAGCTCAGTGCTTGGCTCGCATCCTCTGGAGGCACCAATCAGAAAAGGTTCGCTTTATCTCCAGCCTAAATTGTTAATACTTTCAATGAGGGAAAGCTTATTCTATCCGAGAATTCGGCTTCTAATTGAACTTATTCCAAAGGGCCTTGTAAGCCAGCATGCACACTGCTTCACATGATAATTGAGTGTCGGTCAGTCTTGTAAATATTCTACTTAATTAAAAGGGAATAACTTCTGGCCCTTTTTTGAGGGACAGGATCTTTCTGTTACCTGAAGTCTAATCTTTAAAGTAGGAACTTATATTACCCTGTGGGCTGCAGGTGAGATTTATCTTTTTCTTTTGTACCCTGGTCATTGCTCTTATGTAAATTCAGACCCTTCATTATTTGAATGGATTTATCACATGTTTACTGTGTGACTGAAACACCATTCCAGCATTCCCTCCCCAATTTTGGAACCTCTCAGTGAGGTTATGGTTCCAATTCAATCTGACACTTCTTACAGCATTCAGCTAGCTTTAGCTGAAGGCATAAACTATATTCTTGTGAGTTTGGTATGCTTCACCACACGTTCCTCCTCCCTTGCCTCTTCTCCATTGTCTAATATGTAATTCTACTGTAGCTTGTGCAAGAGTAGCCATAAATGTCTTTTAATTAATTCCTTTATCACTTTCTGGAATGCCAGAGTTAAAAAAAATAAGAAACTCAAGACGTTTGGAGGATCTTTCAGAAGATAATTGCTTCATTTTAATTCAATTTCATTTCAGTGTTAACTGAGTTATATTTTAATTCCTTAATGGAATCTTTCATTATAGGCCTTCGCCATGTTATTATGTGGTGTAAAGTTCATCAGGCTTAGCCAGTGGGTGAAGATTAAAAGTATTGCTGCATAGCTTGCTGCACATAATGGCTTAATAGCAATTCTTTGTTCAATATTGATAGAGATGAGCAGAGTTAAATTACAGAATAGTGTGTGCAACACTCATTGTTCCATAAAAATCTAAGGTTGAAAAAAAGTACAAAATTAGACCATAAAACAAGGAGCAGAATTAGGCCATTTGGCCCATCAAGTCTTGCTGCCATTCCATCATGGCTGATTTATTCACCTGTCTTCTCCCTGTAACCTTTGACGCCCTTACTAATCAAGAACCTATCAACGTCTATTTTTTAAGTATATCCAGTGACTTGGTCTTCACGACCATCTATGGCAATGAATTGCACAGACTCACCACACCATATCTCTGTTCTAAAGGCATGTCCTGGTATTCTCTGGCTCTGCCCCAGTCCTAGTCTCCCCCACTATTTGACTAAGAAGCCCCTTAAGATGCCTGTTAAAGATGAAATCTATTGAAAATTTAAAATTAGTTTGACTTTAGTTCTTCCTCCTTTTTTGAAAATAGTTATTGATTGCACAAGAATTGTTAAATACTGCTAAAAATGAAGAGTTTCCTAGCTTTAATTCTTCACAGATGAAGTTCTTAAAAACATTCAATTTGAGACTTAACTGTTTGAGTTAGCAGTTATAAATAAGCAATCACATTTTGTGATTTACTTTGTTGAAGAGCAATTTCAATTTCATGTCAACACTGCACATGTGAAATATAAATTGGCTTCCCAGGGCTGAAATGACCTGGACGATCCCTCTCAGTGAGAATTGCTTTAGTGAAGAGCTGAGGGACTGGAAATGTATCTAATGAATGAGAGGTTACCCCTATCTCTCAAGTATATGCAAAAAATCCAAAAGCACTATTGGAGACCAGGGAATTACATCTAGCAACTTGTGCA
Organism: Hypanus sabinus; assembly: GCF_030144855.1. Taxonomy (NCBI): domain Eukaryota; kingdom Metazoa; phylum Chordata; class Chondrichthyes; order Myliobatiformes; family Dasyatidae; genus Hypanus; species Hypanus sabinus. Next base: position 101,360,718 of record NC_082715.1, on the reverse strand, counting down.
ATTTTTATCTTTCAAGCAACATACTAGCTCATCACAGTGCCATATGTGAAGTTTGCTAGGCACATTATTAGCTGCTGTGTTTTCCATATTGTATACTGATGATATTTCAGAAGTACTTATATTTAAGGGCATGATATAAATGCAATATGTATATAAAAAAAAAACAATTTATAAATGCCACAATGAGGCTAAATGCAGGTTGGATGTGCAAAATCTCATACTCCGGGTAGTCTCCAATCTGATGGCATGATTATTGATTTTTCTAATTTCTGGTAACCACTGCCCCCTATTTTTCACACCCTTTTTGTTTTTTCCCATTCCTGTGCTTTCTCACCCCTTTCCCTCCCCAGTCCTCAGGACCTGCCTATCAACCTCCTCCAGTTCCCAACCTCCTTTTCTTCACTCCACTATCCTCTCCTATCAGACTCCTTTTTAAACCTTTTATCTTGTCTAGTTATCGCCTCCCGGTTTCTCACATTATCACCTGCCTACCTTCCCCTTCACATGGACTCACCCATCAGCTGCCAGTTTGAACGCCTCTTCCTCCTCCCACTTTCTTATTCGGACTCCTGCCACCTTCCTTCTCAATTCCTGATCAAGTGGCTCAACCTAAAGACTTGACTATTTATTTCCTGCCCCCCATAGATGCTGCCAGACCTGCAGAGTTCCTGCAGCATTTTGTGTGTATTGCTCGATCCAGCCTGCCTTTTCAGTGTGGATGAAGCATTCATTCCCTGCTTCAGTAGGTCTGTATTTCCCCTGCTCTGCAGTGTTAAGGTGAAGTAAGATAACTTTGCATTTTGAGTACAGTACCCTGCAGAGTATTGTGAATAAAATGGGTAGATGCAAAATGAATAATTTAAGTAAGAAAATTAATAAAAACTTTGAACAAATAGGTCAATGCAACTTTACAGTAGGCACTTACTTTTGAAATAGATTTTTTCAAATTTTCAAGATTTTCTTCTGTCTGATTTTTACATATAGTGATATGACAGATGTAGTAAGGCTGTAGGATCTATGAATGTATCAGTCATAGAAAGAAAATAATGGCCAACACAGATTGTCTCATTGTAGCTGAAATATATTGGGATGTTAATGGAGAAAACATTATGGCTATTTAAAGAAAGACTCCTGGAGCAGTTCCTTGACCCATTCTGGGAATCAAACTTCTTGAGGCACAGGTCTTGCAGTCAAAGTTGACTCACCCTCATATTGTATATGGTTCTGGTCACCTACTTACCAGAAATATATCAATAGATTGAAACAGTGCAGTGAAAGTTTACAAGAATGATACTGGGACTTGAAGACCTGAGTTATAGGGAAAGGTTGAATAGGTTAGGACTTTATTCCCTAGAGCATAGGAGAATGAAGGGAGATTTTCTGCCTTTACTGTTGCTCTCCAGGACACTTCCAGGCATGATATTCCCAAGTTCCCAGTTAAAGAGGAGGCCTGTCAGTAAGAAGTAGAATGCTAACAGGTCGATTCTCCTTGTCAAGGGGGTTCCTGATCCATGAGCTTCCTGCATTTATTGACTCTAGGGCCACCAAGGACCTCCTGTATATATGTTGGGCTCAAAGGTGGGGAATTCCCAATCAACAATTGAAAGAGAATATTGATTTCCATTCAAGATGGTAGCAGTGAACAATGATTCCGGGTAGCAAATCAACGCCTCCAGCATGTTATTTTTGTCTTGTTTGTGTTATGGAAGCCGTTGGAGCCTGGCATACAGTTTGCAACTTGATGGAAGGATCCAGCGCCCTGCTGTGACCAGAGACCTGCCTCGGGGTGAAAAGGCCCGAGAACTCAAGCTGACTCGTGGAAAAGATCAGAGACGAGGTGCGGGGTCGTGAATGATTCCATCTCAAACTGATGAGGAAGATTGAAACATCGAGGTGAGTGTGGAGGGGGTCAGCGATGGCTACCAGTGGAGGCGTTTGGCTCTGAGTTGGTAGCATTCGGACCTGGGGTCAGCAGTCACTCTCTACAGCAGGACTGAGTTTGTCCTCATATGTAGGTGAAAAGATGTTTCTGATACTCTGAGATTTATGTGATTATTGGACTGTGTATAGGTTTCCTTCAGTTTTTTGGTGTTTTCTTTCTTTCTTGTGGCCAGTTGTCTGGTGGGTGATCTGTTAATTTTTTGTGTGTTGGGGTCAGGTTGGGGGTTTTGATGGTACTGTTACTATTTTTTTTCTGTTGGTGAGGGAGTTGGGGATTGTTATTGTCGCTGTTTTATTTCTGTGAGTGAGGGGGTCAGGGACTAGAAATTTTGTTGTTTTTTCTGTGGGGAAGGGGTAGGGATTTGAAGCTATTGTCAATGGCTGTTTTCTGTGGTGGAGGGGGTGGGGGATTCTTGGCTCTGAGAGTTTTGTTTCTTTTCTTTTTCATGCTGGGGTGGGGAAGTGGAGTTGATTTAGTTTCTTTCATCAACCCGTGGTCTTTCTGTATTTAATGGCTATCTGGAAAAGACAATATCAGAGTTGTATTGTACATGCATACTTTGACAATAATTTTAAAAAATGAACCTTCTGATATTTTTATATTTTGAATAGCCAGCCTCTGAGCATGAGCACGATCTACATTTCTACAGTATCCCTCCCACTTGTGCTAGAGTGAACCATAGGGAACTGCTCTACTTCTGTGTCGTTGATACAGCTGAACTGCTGCTTGGCTTTCCATGCCTCTCTTGACGCAGTCCATTGATCGATTGGTCCTTAAGGATACTCCAAGATTATGGACTGGCATGCCTGCCTACCAGCCTGGGTCCAGCACAAGCTCCTGTCAGTGTAGCCTCTCCTGAGCCAACAGTTAGCATGGATTTCTCTGGTGAACATGCTTTGTGCCAAGCCAGAGAAGTGTGAGTTTCACAAAGAGCCTGTGTCATTCTTGAGCTACTTCCTCACCCCTTCCAGTACGCATTGGATTCATGTAAAGGTTCGGGCAGGCAGAGAGTGGCCCAAATCATCCATGGCCAAGCAGGTGCTGGACTTCATGGGGTTTGCAAACTTTTATCACTGCTTCACCACAAGCTTCAGTTCCTTTGCGGCCCCTTACAATCCCCTCACCGCGGAGACCTCTGCAGGATTCCAATGGACAGGTGAAGCCGATCAAGCTTTCTCAGAGTTAAAGCGACATTTCACCACTGCACCAGTGTTGCAACATTCAGACCCATTTCGTCCATTCATGTCGAGGTTGACATATCTGATATCAGCACCTCAATAGATAGTTAGTTGCACCCCTGTACTTTCCCGTTGTTTGACTCCTGCAGAGTGTAACTATGATGTCATGAACTTAGTACTGGAGGCCCTGGATGCATGGCAATGCTGCCCAGAGGGAGCAGAGCACCCCTTTCCTGTATGGACATAACACAACAACCTCTTCTGCATTCATGATGCCAAGAGACTCAACTCTCGTCAAGCCCATTTGGCATGCTTCTTCACCCAGTTTAAATTCATACTCACCTACCACCCCGGCCACAAGAATACGAAGGCCGATGCTCTCACCTGCCAGTTTGACATCTCTGAGGACAGTGCCAGTCTAGTGTCTATCCTTCCCTGCACATGCAGAGCTGCCCAGTGATTTAAGGAGCAGAGGTGAAGGCTGCCCAACAGTCAGATCCATACCTAGCAGGGGGACCTCCCTACTGGCTGTTTGTCCCCATTGTGCACCCCAGAATGTCGGTGAGGGGGAGTCACTCTTTCCATCTGGTTGGCCACCTGGGGTTTCAATGAATTTATAGCAGACTTTATAAAGAGACAATTTTGATAGCCGTCTAGGTCCAAAGGTATCCACGATTTTGTCTCTTCATGTTCCCCTTGTGCCCAGACCAACCCTGCTGGACTGCCCAGCCCGCTGCCTGTGCCGCACAGGCCCCCAGTCCCACCTCTTGATGGATTTCATCACTGGTCTGCTTTCATCAGATGGTAGTTGTGGATCGGTTCTCTAAAGTAGCCCACTTCATTGCTCTCCTCAAGATTTTGTTGGCTTGTGAGGCCGCCACCCTCATTGTTCAGCATGTATTCAAGCTGTATGGCTTCCCTCAGGACAGTGTCTGATTGAGTTCACATCCCGTGTTTGGGTGCCTTTCTTTTCTCCTTTGGGAGCCACAGCCAGCCTCTCATCAGGTTTCTACTCCCAATCTAACATCTTCGGTACAACTTTGTGGGCTGAAGGGCCTGTATTCTGCTGTAGGTTCTCTATTTTTCTATTTTTCTATGTTTCTAACACCAGACTGAGAAAGTGAATCAGCTGGAGACAACCCAGTGCTATCTTGTCTCTTTAAACCCCACAACCTGGAGCTCCCAAGTGGTGTGGGCAAAGATTGCCCACAATAACCTCCAGTGGTCCTCCACTGGCATATGCCCCACTTTGAATGGAAAAGGTATTCCAGCTACTACTCTTCTGTGACCAAGAGATTGACATGGGAGTCCCTGCTGCTGAAGAGTTGAACCAACACTACAAATGTACATGGAGATGGACCAGGGCTTCTCTGCTGCACAGCCAGATACAATATGCCCAGCAAGCTGATTAGCTCATCCAGCAGGTGGAACTTCTCAAGCCAGGGGAAAATGTTTGGCTGATGACGAGAGATCTTTCATTGAGAGTTGAGAGCTGCACGTTAGGCATGTGTGCTCCATGTGCAACCATTCATGGTGGAGAAGGTTATCAACAGAGCCTCCTACAGGCTACACCTACTGTCTTTCCTACTTGGTGGATGGGTTCTTGGTCTATTCTGTGCAGCACATTCTGGTATCTCACCGGATGTGGGACAGTGTCCAGTATCTTGTTGATTGGGAGGTATATGGCCCAGAGTAACGTTCTTGGGTTCTAGCTTGACTCATCCTGGACAAGGTTCTTATCCGGGTCTCCATGAGGGCCCAGGCCTCTGGCACTTCAGGAGCTGCACCTACGGAGTGGGGCCCTGTCACAGCATGAATACTGCTGACGATTCTGGGCACTCTCACGGGTGGGTGGGGGGCTGCTGACAGAAGACATCAAACACACCCATGAGAATGCACACATTTCAGTCAATCAGGGATTCATTGTAATTATATTTAATGTTTTTCCTTTTGCTTCAGACTTGTCAAGTCCTGATGGAAGCACTGTGATGACAATACTCCCTGCTTACCTTAGTCCATGTTCCAGGAAAGAAGATTAGTAATTTCAATAGATGCTGTTAAAGGAGCAGTATTAATTCAGTTCTAGGTTATTGCTTTTGAGCTGTAGTGATGGGATAAGATTTTAATTAGTTTGAGAGTTTTTAGTTAGCAACTCAGTTGGCCTAGGGTTTATTATTTTCCTTCCGTCCTGAACAGTTCTTATTAAAACTCAGTTAACTGTTTATTCTGGGTCTGTGTTTCTCCCTCTGCACTAGGGCTATCGCTGTGTCAGGTTGATGGGGTTTTGAGAAGTAAGGGCGTCAAAGGTTAATAATAATAATTATAAGTACTTTATTGATCCTGAGTGGGAAATTATTTTGTTACAGCAGTAACATTTAAGAACACACTTAGCAATAATAATAAATATAATATTAACTAATAGAGTACAGAATAATAACAGACACAATAATAATGTACCATTATGCAATAATGTGCAATAATAATGTATGAAATAATAGAACAGTGACTATTGTACTATGATGTGTGTTCTCCTGTCACACAGAGATGAACTGTTGATGAACAAATGCTTATTGTATTTGGTGGGAAAGATTTTCTGTAATGTTCCCTGTGACAGCGGAGCAGAATGAGTCTGTTCGAAAGGGTGCTCCACTGCTTATTCATTAGGTCATGGAGAGGATGTGCCTGATTTTCCATAATGGATAGCAGTGTGTTTAGTGACATCCTCTCCACCACTAACTCAAAAGAGGCTGGGTTGTAGCTAAGGATGGATCCAGCCTTTTTGATGAGTTTATTTACAGGAGAAGGCTGGAGAATTCAGTTGAGAGGATAATAAATCTGGCATGATTCAGGAGGACTGGAAAATTGCAAATGTCACTCCACTCTTCAAGAAGGGAGGGAGGCTGAAGAGAGGAAATTATCGGCCAGTTAGTCTAACCTCAGTGGTGTGAAGATGTTGTAGTCAATTGTTAAGGATGAGGGTTTTAGGGTATTGAAGGCATATGATAAAATGGGCCAAAGTCAGCAAAAATCTTGCCTGACAAATATGTTGGAATACCTTGAGAAAATAACAAACAGGGTAGACAAAGGAGAATCGGTGTATATTGTGAACTTGGGTTTTCAAAAGGCTTTTGACAAGGTGCCACACATGATGCTGCTTAACAAGATAAGAGCCCATGGTATTAAAGGAAAGATACTAATATGGAAAGAACATTGGTTGATTGGCAGGAGTCAAGGAGTGGGAATGAAGGAAGCCTTCTCTGATTGGCTGCCGATGACTAGTGGTGTTCAACAGTGGTCTGCGTTGGGTCCACTTCTCCTTGCGTTGTATGTCAATGACTTGGATGATGGAATTGATGGCTTTGTGGCCAAGTTTGCAGATGATATAAAGATAGGTGGAGGATCAGGTAATGTGTTGAGGAAGTAGGGATGCTGCAGAAGGACTTGGACAGAAAGGAGAATGGGCAAAGAAGTGGCAGATGGAATACTGTGTTAGGAAGTGTATAGTCATGAACTTTGGTAGAAGGAATAAAATAGTAGACTATTTTCTAAATGGGAAGAAAATACAAAAATCTCAATTGAAAAGGCTGTTGGGAGTCCTCGTGCAGGATTCCCTAAAGGTTAACTTACAACTTAAGTCAGTGGTGAGGAAGGCCAATGCAATGTTACAAGTAATTTTGAGAGGACTAGAATATAAAAACAAGGATGTAATACTGAGGCTTTATAAAGCACTGGTGAGGCCTCACTCGGAGTATTGTGAGCAGTTTTGGGTCCCTTATCTAAGAAACGATGTGCTGACATTGGAGAGGGTTTACAGGAGGTTCACAAAAATAGTTCTGGGATTGAAAGGCTTATCATATGAGGAGCTTTTGATGACACTGGACCTGTACTCATTAGAATTTAGAAGAATGAGAGGAGGATCTAATTGAAACCTACTGAGTTTTGAAAGACTTGGATAGAGTGGAAGTAGAGAAAGATGTTTCCTATAGTGAGGGAGTCTAAGACAAAAGGACACAACATCAGGATAGAAGGACGTCTATGTTGAATGGAAATGAGGAGGAATTTCTTTACCCAAAGGGTGGTGAATCTGTGGAATTCATCGCTACAGGTGGCTTTGGAGGCCAGGACATTGACTGTATTTAAAGGTGGAGGTTGATAGATTCTTGATAAGATAGGGCAGGGGTTCCCAACCTGAGGTCCACGGACTTCTTGCTTAATGCTATTGGTTCATGGCATAAAAAAGGTTGGGAACCCCTGAGTTAGGCATGAAGGGTTTTGGGGCAAAGGCAGGAGAATGGGGTTAAGAGGGAAATGGATCAGCTATGATGAAATGATAGAATAGACTTGATGGGCCGAATGGCCTAATTCTGCTTTGGTGTCTTATGGTCTAAGTCAGCCATGATGGAATTGCATAGTAGGCTCGATGGGCCTAATGGCATAACTCTGTTCCTATGTCTTATGCAACACACAAAAAGCTGGAGGAACTCAGCAGGTCAGGCAGCATCTATGGAAATGAGTGAACAGTTGACTTTTTGGGCCAATACACTTCTTCGGGAGTGAGAAGGAAGGGGAAAGATGCCGGATTAAAAAGGAGGGGGGAGGGGAAAGAAGCTAGCTGGAGGGTAATGGGTGAAGTCTGGTGGGAAGGAAAGGTCGAGGGCTGGAGAAGAAAATATCTGATAGGAGAGGAGAGTGGCCAATAGGAGAAAGGGAAGGAGGAGGGGACCCGGGGAAAGTAATAGGCAGCTGAGAAATGAAAGGTCCAAGTGAAAAATAGAGGAGGAGGGGATAACTTGTTCACCAGAAGGGGATATCGATATTCATATAATCAGGTTTGAGGGCACCCAGATGGAATATAAGGAGCTGCTCCTCTACCTTGAAGGTTGCCTCATCTTGGCACAAGAGTAGGCAATGGACTGACATGTCGGAACAAGCATGAGAATCAGAATGAAAATGTTTGGCCACCGGGAAGTCCTGTTTGTAGCAGATGGTGCGGAGGTGCTTGATGAAGTGGTCCCTCAATTTATGATGTATCTCACCAATATAGAGGAGGCCACATCAGGAGCACAGGACAAAATAGAGAAACCCAGCTTATTTGCAGGTGAAGTGTTGCCTCACCTGGAAGGACTGTTTTGGGCCCTGAATGAAGGTGAATGGGTGGGTGAGTGTAACACTAAGACCGCTTACAGGGAGGGAGATTAGTCGGGAAGGATGAATGGAATCGCAGAGGAAGTGATCCCTGTGTAAAGTGGAGGGGGTGGGGAAGATAAAGATATGCTTAGTGGTAGGATCCCTTTGGATATAGCAGAAGTTGCAGAGCGTTATGTGTTGGATCTGGAGGAGTGGCAGGTAAGGACAAGAGGAACTCAGTCACTACTACGGTGGCAGGAAATGGAGTGAATGCAGATGTATTGGAAATGGAGGAGATGCGGGTGAGGGGTGCATCAAAAGTAGAGGGGGGGAAAACTCGTCTTTAAAAAAGGAGGACATCTCTGATGTCCTGGAAAGCCGCATCCTGAGAACAAATGCGGCGGAGGCAAAGACACTGAGACTAGGGAATAGCATTTTTGCAGGAGAAAGAGTGGGAAGAGATATAGTCGAGATAGCTATGGGAATCAGTATGTATATAAAAGATGTCGGTTGACAGTTTGTCTCCAGAGGTGGAGACAGAGAGATCAAGAAAGGGGAAGGAGGTTTCAGAGATGGACCAGTGTGTTTAAGGGCAGGGGGGGAAGTTCGGGGCAGAGTAGATAAAATTGCTGAGTTCAGCATGGATGGATGGAGCAGTGCCAATGCAGTCACATCACTGTAGCAGAGGAAGATTTGGGGAGTAAAACTGGGGAAGGCTTCAAACATAGACTGTTTTACGTAGCCAGCAGGCAAAGCTTGGGCTCAGCGAGTGCCCATAGTTACCCCTTGATTTTGGAGAAAGTGGGAGGAGCTGAAGGAAAAGTTGTTCGGGGTGAGGATCAGAATGGATCTGCCAGATGGAGAAGGGTGGTGCTGGAGCAGGATTGGTTGGTTCTTTTGTCAAGAAAGCAGCTGAGGGCTTTGAGGCCTTCCTGATGGGGAATGGATGTACTTAGAGACTGAACATCCATGGTGAAGATGAGGCACTTGGGGCCAGGGAATTGAAAGTTACTGAGGAGATTGAAGGTGTGAGACGTATCATGGATATAGGTGGGAAGGGACTGAATCGAGGGAGATAGAATGGAATTGAGATATGAGGACATGAGTTCAGCAGGGCAGGAGCAGGTAGAGACAACAGGCCTACTTGGATGGTCTGGTTTGTCATTCTTGGGTGGGAGGTAGAAGCAAGAAGTGTGGGGTAAAAGAATTGAGTTTGTTGGCAGGGGTTGGGAGTTTTCCAAGTGGATGAGGTCAGTGATGGTGTTGGAGACAGTTTTCTGGTGGTGTGCACTGGGATCATCTGCAAGGGGTGGGTGTGAGGAGGTATCTGAGAGTTGCTGCCTTGGCCTCAGCAAGCTAATGGTCAGTGCACCACGCCACAACAGCACCCCCTTTGTCTGTGGCTTTGATGGTAATGTTGGGATTACTGTGGAGAGAGTGGAGGGCAGTACTTTCGGAAGGGGTCAGGTTGAAAGAAGAGACAGGAGTGTTGACATTGAGATGGTTGATGACTCATAGGTAACTGGAGATGAAAAGATCCAGAGCAGGCAGGGAACCAGAGTGGGGTGTCCAGTAAGAGGAGAAGGTTTAGAGATGGGGGGGGGGGTGTCATCAGAACAGGGTGTGGAATCCTTGTCAAAGAAATGGGCTCAGAGACAGAGGCAACAGAAGAAGAGCTCAACGTTGTGGTGTGTGTGGAACTCACTGTGGTGTGGGTGAAGGGGAGACAAAGGTGAGGCCATTACTGAGGACAGAAAGTTCTGCCTCCGAGAGGGGAAGGTTGGAGGGAATGGTGAAGATCCAGCATGAATGAGAGCTTGGATCAGAGGAGTGGTTGAGAGCTGATGGTGTCAGAGGGGAGAGGAGGGTTGGGGTTTTCAGAGAAGGTGGGATGGAAGGGAGATGGAGGTTTTGTGGACCCAAAAGCTGGCGGTGGGGCCTGAGAAACATGGGATTGCAGCATGGTTGTGGGGGACGAGGAGACGGGGGGGTGGTTCAGTGGCATCGTGTAAAGTCTTGGCCTGGAATCGCTGGTGGTCAGTGTCCAGGCTGGAGCTGGAGCTAGCAGTTTGAAGTCACGGTTAGCAGTTGTATAGTCTTTTGCCTTTTTGGTAACTTCACTCAGAGGGTGTTTACAGGGTGGTATGAGTTGCCAGTGGAAGTGGTAGATGCAGGTTTGGACTCAACTTTTAAGAGAAATTTGCATAAGAACATGGATGGGAGAGATATGGAGGAGTGCAAATATAACCGTATAACAATTACAGCACAGAAACAGGCCATCTCGGCCCTTCTAGTCCATGCCAACGCTTACACTCACCTAGTCCCACTGGCCCACTCTCAGCCCATAACCCTCCATTCCTTTCCTGTCCATATACCTATCCAATTTTACTTTAAATGACAATACTGCACCTGCCTCTACCGCTTCTACTGGAAGCTCATTCCACACAGCTACCACTCTCTGAGTAAATTGATGAGACTCGGGAGAATAATAGTTCAGCACGGACTAGATGGGCCAAAGGGCCCATTTTGGTGTTCTAGTGTTCTATTACTACTCTGATGTCTTAGAACCTCCCTGCCCTGTATGCTGGGCATGCCTCCTTAAACTTTCAGTCCTTACTCTTCAGTCTACAACAGAGCCTAGATTGATGACCATCTCTCCCCAGACTGCATGGACTGGGCCTCAGGCTTTGCAAGGAGTGAGCAGTGTGAAAGCAGTAGCTATCGTTGTGGGTGAAAGTACAACAGGAACGCTGGCATGCTGTGTACCCGTCCTTCAATGTACTCGTAGTGGCACACATACATTTAAGAATATACCAGTAGAGAAGCCAAACATTGCACCATTCCAGCCTCTTCTTCTCAGGTAACTGATATCTTCACTGTAGAGTGTTAGTAACTAGCTTCTCATGATTTATCTTTCCCTAAGACATAAGAGGAGTCTGTTCAGCTGATAGAATCTATGCCAATTCTCAGAACAGTCCCATCAATCCCATTCACTCAGCAATTTATTCCCTGTCAGATTAACTTCACTCTAATTCTCCTAACACCCAGCTACACAAGGGACAATTTACAGTAGCTAATTAACATGCCAAATTGCACATCTTTGGGATATCGGTCAGACCACATTTGGAGTATTGTGAGTGGTTTTGGGCTCCATATCTAGGAAAGGCTGTGCTGGTATTGGAGAGGGTCAAGAGGAGATTCACAGAAATGGTCTTGGGAATGAAGGCATTGATATATGAAGAGCTTTTGATGGTTCTAGACTTGTACTCACTGGAGTTTAGAAGCATGGAGGGGGATCTCAAATATTGAAAGACCTAGACATATTGGACATAGAGAGGATGTTTCAAATAATGAGAGCCCAGCAGCAGAGGGAACAGCATCAGAAGGACATCCCTTTAGAACAGAGATGAGGAGGTCTTTTTTTTTAAGTAGAGAGTGGTGAATCTGTGGAATTCATTGCCACAGACAGCAGTGGAATCCAAGTCGCTAGGTATATTTAAAATGGAGGTTCATAAGTTCTTGATTAGTAAAAGTGTCAAAAGTTATGGATAGATCAGTAGAAAGGGGTTGAGAAGGAAACTAAATCAGCTATGACTGACTGTTGAGCAGACTCAGTGGGCTGAATGCCCTAATTCCACTCCTATGTCTTATGGTCTTAAATGTGATGAAATCGAAGAACTTGGGGATATCAGTACTGTCAGAAGAAGAACATACACAGCATCAAATATCTGTTACTCTCTTGTTCAGGGACACTGAAGGTACTGGAGACATTATTTGGGGTTAAACATGAGTGTTCATCACTGAACTTCAGAACAATCACCAACTGAACGAATCAAGTATTTAATCACAATGACATTTCCTTTATCTTTGACAATCAGAATGTTCATCAATAGGTGAACAAGTTGAGCAGTGAACTGCCTGCCTCATGACCCATTTCATTATTGTACACCAGGTGATTTCATAAATCTGACACCATTGAACACCTAGAAGATGATTGTTTGCATAATCCCTTAGGTCTGACTGATTTTTCTGTAGCCTGGTGTGTGTTTGCATTATTCTGTCAGGTTATTCGTCATGCTCAGTGCACTTGAGAACTAGCCAGGAGGCGGATGACGACAATTAAATGTTACTGAATAGGGACTTGAGAGGAGCTGATGGTAGGAACAAGAATATAAAAGTTGGAAGAGAAATGACTGATAGAGTATTACATTCACCCACCCACCCCAACATCTCAAACTTTTCTGTGTAAAATATGAATTACTCAATTTCATTCTGTGTTCTTTGGCATTTATTTGATGGTTGTATATCAAATCTGATTATACATTTGCTCTCAGTGCCTGTAAATCATCTCCCATGTTTGTACTGAATAGAAGTTTCATTTTGATTTTGCAGTATCCAAGCACATCAGCATAGATCCAATCTTTCAATCATTGACAACTCAGAAAATATAAATCTGTTTTTATCAGCATTTAGTTTGATTTTCAACTATAGGATTTATTGCACATCCTTTTCAGCCAAGATAGGATTGAGCCTCTTTCTTGGATTCTGGCAATCTTTGTAATGTAGTGGGTGCAGGGTGGAGATGTGTGTCTACCAAAGGAGGTATAGGTGCTCTGCTAGCCTGCAGGTCACCTTTGGGAAAGTTATAGCACCTGCTTAGCCCCTGATCAGGGTCACTTGAAGCCATGGATGTAGGTGGTGGATGGCCATATGAGCAGCTGGTACGTATATGTCATTGTGCAACTACTGACAGCAGGCAGACAATCTTTGAAGAGTATTGATAATGGCTAAAGTCACCCATCTGGTAAAGACACTGCCCAGAAGGAGGCAATGGCAAACCACTTTTGTAGAAAAATTTGCCAAGAACAATCATGGTTATGATTGTTCATACAACATGGCACATAATGACGATGAAGATGATGGGATGTAGAGTAGTGCTAATAAAGAGAGAGACCTGAATGAATAGTGACTTATTTCCAAAATAGATTATTGTGTGACTCAGAAGGGGATTTGCAATGGATTCTGTTCCCATGGTCTTCTCTACAACAGTGGTTGTAAACTTGGATCAGCTGGAAGTTTTGATGTACAATCTTTGGAAACTTGCACCAAACATCTGGTACATTACGTATATGTGTAGACATGGTGTCCCAGTGGGATAGAAAATGAATGTTTAAAGTCAACAAACTGACATCATTGTTCTAAATAGTGACAAGTTTGTGTGCTATTGGAGCTGCACTTCACCTGGACAAGTTCATTCTGTCACAGTCATGACTTGAGCCTTGTTGGTTAGAAACCTCTGGAAGTGACTTGCCACAAGACATTTTGTTCCTGCACTCACAACTTTATATAACTGGTACTGTTAGTCACTATTGCCTGTAAAGAGGAGGTTAGAATTTCTCTTATTGGGCAATCTATTAACGGTACAACAGAAATGATGAAACAAGTGATGATAGTTTGATCTGGGATGCTGCACTGAGGATTTCCTACAGTGATGAGAGTAGCTGAGATGCTGATGTTAGACAGCCAAATAATCATTTGGTTATATGTATAACTCCAATCAATACAAAATTTGTCCAGAAAATCTTATCAAAAAAGTTTGCTTTGACCCCTAGAATGTACTTTTCCAGGGATTTTGGTCAAATAATGCTTTCATGTTAGGAAAATCCATATTAGTTCTCCTCTAGAATCTGCATTCAAAATTCTGTTGAAATTATCTTTGCTTCATCTGTTTCCAGGATGAGGCTTTCCTTTCCAGGACGTCAGAGATGTCCTCCTTCAAGATCAGGATTTTCCATCCTCCGCTATTGATGCTGTCCTCTCCTGCATCTCCTCCAGTCTCCGGACATCCATGTTCAGCCCATCTTCCCGCAGCTTTAACAGGGAAGCATGCTCCTCTCCTCACCTACCACCCCATGATCCTCTGCATTCAACACATCATTCTCCACAATTTCTGTTATCTTCAACAGAGCCCTACCATCAGACACATCCTTACCCCCTGCCCCATAGTCTGCATTCTTCAGAGGTTGCTTCCTCCATTTGTCCCTCCTCCTGTCACATATCCCGCAACCTGCAGGAGTACTACACCTACCTATTAACCTCCTCCTTCACTTCCATTTAGGGCTTCAAACAGTTCTTTCAGGTGAGGCAGCATTTTGCCTGAGAAGCTGTTTGGATTGTTTATGTTTTCAGTGCTCCTGATGTGCTCCTTTACATTGGTGAGACTCAGCGTAGATTGGTGGACCACTTTGAACAGCACTTTTCCTCTATTTGCAAAAAGCAGATTTCCCATGACCAAGCATTTCAATTTCAGTCCCCATTCCCATTCCTATTCTGCCATGTCGGTCCATGGCTTCCTCTACTGCCATGATGAGGCTGTTACCAGGTTCGGATATGGCCCAAGTGTGGAATCAGAGACACTGAAGCAGGTTAATAGTTCACAAACTTTATTGCGAAAAGTGTTAAAAGGGGAAATAAACAATATATGCTAGGCCAAATAGGGCCGTCAACTGAAACTCTCAAATGGGAAACGAAGCCTACACTGCGGCTGAAAGGAAAATCTAATCATTAAACGAATACCGTTAGTATTCAAAGTCAGTTGACTCAAAAAGCCCTATTTCTCAGGGAAGGTCGAAAGCAAACAGGCAGCGAAGTGTTGCTGTGCTCTGTCCAAGGCTCAACAAGCTCTACAACGACAAGTATGGAGTTAATTATTTAATTTTGATAATAATTAGCTGACACGTGCAAATTCACAAGCGCATTTGTCTTATCTACCTCACTTCCGAATCCATGGTTGTGACAGAGGTCACTCTCAGGACAGAGGAGCGACACCTTGTAATCCCGCCAAGGTAGCCTTTAACCTAATGGCAAGAACATTGATTTCTCCACTTCTGATAATTGTTTGCCCTTCCCCCTCCCCTCTTCTTCATTTCCCCACTCTAGTCCCCCCTTACCTCTTCTCCTCACCTGCCTATCACCTCTCCCTGCTGCTCCTTTCCTTTGCCTTTCTTCCATGATCCACTCTCTTCTTCTATCATTTCCTTCTTCTCCAGCCCATTACTTTCTCCACCTCCCAGCTTCTTAATTCATTACCCCCTTCCCTATCCACCTGGCTTCACCCATTACCTTCAAACTTGTCTTCCTTCCACTCCCCCACCTTCTTATTCTTATTCTTCTTATTCCTTTCCAGTCCTGCTGAAAGGTCTAATATCGAAATATCCATTCATTTCTACAGATGCTGCCTGACCTGCTGAGTTCTTCAAGCATTGTATGTGTGTGTTGCTCTGGATTTCCAGCATCTGCAGAACCTCTTGTGTTTATCGTCAATCTTCAGTACGTGAACATAAAAGAGAACGAAATGTGTGTTAGTCTGGATCTGATGCAGCATTAAATAACACAAAAAGCATAAAGAACACAAATAACAAACAAAAAATAAATATAAAAACAATCCTATAAAACACAATGTACAAGTAACTTGCCTACATAAGGTGCCACTGCATGATGTGTATGTGTAGTGGTGGAGTGGGTTAATGGGTGGAGGTGATGATTAGCCTGATGGCTTGGGGAAGTAACTGTTTTTGAGTCTAGTGATCCTCGAGTGGCTGCTGCATTGTCTCTCCCCTGATGGGAGGGGGACAAACAGTCCATAAGTACTTAAGATTTGACCAAGCCTGCATCAAATTCAGAGATCATGTATGTCAGGATGAATCCAAACCACCAAAGATGAGCAGATTGTTAGTCAAAATTCTTGAGGATACTGTTGTTGACACTTTGCAGGAAGTTAAGGTAGGCAGACAGGATGGTCATTAATTGGTCTTTTTTAAAATTACTTTCAAAATATTTCCAAGCAGAGAACAATTTGTGGAGGAATTCAAGTGGTTGTGCAGCATCTATGGGGAGAAGGCAATTATCACTGTTGCTGGTTAAGACACTGCACAAATCCTGATGTAGGGAATTTGACCTGAAAAGTCGACAATTCCCTCCCTGCTCCTCCTCACAGATCCTTGATCTGCTGAGTTCCTCGAATGGAAGATTTGCTGCTTCAAATTCTGGCATCTGCAGACTCTTGTATCTTCACACCCATTGCTCAACATTATGGGCATGCTATGGTTAGCGACCTAGCGAGCTGCCCCAGCACGTCCTTAGTTGTAATGTAGCAACTAGTGTAACACTATTACAGTAAGATCAGCGTTCAATTCCTGCCATTATCTGTAAGAACTTTGTACATTCTCCCTGTGACCATGCGGGTGTAATGAGCTATAAGGTTTCACTGCTAATGTAATGGTTTTTCTGTAGCAGCAATGCTTGGGTTATGACTAAAGATATTGGGGCTTTGGAATGTGGAGCTATCCAATGAGAGGGATGTTGTTCTTTCTTATGGGTCTGGGAGCAGGAATTTCGTTGATAGTTTGCCGGGGAAAGATGAGGAGAGAAAATGTGAATGGAGAGAATTGGTAGACTGTTGGATGGAGTGGACTTGGAGCGAGGGTCTGAAGGTCAGCGACACTTGGAGGAGGTTGATGGTGGATGAACAGCCTTATCAGTAAGCTCCAACATTGCACATCCACCCAAACAAGATTTCTTAAGTTTGGCTGGGCCAAGGGCTGTCTTCCCCAAGATTAAGCTGCTAGCTGAGCTGAGAGTTGTATGGGTTTCCTCCAAGTGCTCCATATTCTAAAGGTAGGAAGAATGATAAGGTTCTGCAAAGGGAGTTCAGGGAGTCAGGTGCTAGTGCTGCACTGTGGAGTTTGGAATAGAGTTACAGGGAGATGGGAAGCAGAACAGTTAGTGGAGAGGTTGTAGAAAAAGATATTATCAAAACTTCAGAGAAATCAGAAACCAAAAGGTTGAGCATGATGCAACTAATGCCTTGAGCTGCAAATATTTTGATGCAAGAAGTATCATAGGAAAGGCAGATGAGCTCAGTGCGTGGATCAACACCTGGAATTATGATACCGTAGCCATTGGTGAGACTTGGTTGCAGGAAAGGCAGAACTGGCAGCTCAGTATTCCGGGAACCAGTTATTTTAGATGCTACAGAGTGGGAGAGATTAAAGGAGGAGGGGTGGTATTACTAGACAGGGAAAAATGTCAGGGCAGTCAGGACAGACTGGAGAACTCATCTACTGAGGTGAAATGGGTGGAACTGAGAAATAAGAGGTATGACCACGTTAATGGGGCCATATTACAGACCACCCAACAGTCCGAGGGATTTAGGGGAACAAATTTGCAGAGAGGTTGTAGACTTTTGCAAGAAACATAAGGTTATTACTGTAGGTAATTTTAACTTTCTATGTATTGACTAGGAATCCCATACTATAAAAAGGACTCAATGGAATAGAGTTTGTCAAATATGTTCAGGAATGTTTCCTGATTCAGTACGTAAAAGTCCCAATGGGAGTATGCTGTTGATCTGCTATTAGGGAATTTAGCAGATTAGGGAATCTACTATTAGGGAATTTCAGTGTGATGGGATAAAGTTTTTTTTTGATGGAGATAAGGGAAAGTAGAAGGGATGGGGAAAACAAAGCACTCTCCAGCATGGCTTGGCACAACCCCATGACTATGTAGCTCAGTCCACTTCCATGCCATAAGTGGCCTCAAACCACTGCAAAGTTACAGGCCCAGTGACAGTGGCATCTTCCCCTGAGATGCATAAGCTAGGAATGCTGCAATCTTAGTGATGCTGTAAAATTGGACTGTTCTTGGGTAAGGCAAAATGAGCAGCCACAAGTATTACCTGTGTAAAGAAGAAAATTTGTATTTAACTCCAGGTAAATTACAGCCTTTGGTCTCTGTACTTTATGAACCCTTCAATCATCCATTAAAACTATCTGAACTTTACTCCAATGTAGTTAGCTTTAACCCTTATTCCCTGGACAATGGCAGCAATCAATGTCCTTGACCAAGACTTCAAAAGCTATTTAAGGATGAACCTGGTCTTTTATCTGTCCTGGTCAGCATCTCATGGCAGCTGAGCCATTATTTACCATTTTCTTCCCTGCATTGATACTTTCTTCAACAATAAGGAGGTAACTTTTTGAATCCATGAAAAGGTTCTTGTATGGTTCTTGTATAGTTTCAATCTGTCTTCAATAAATTTTGCTATCTTAATGCAACATCCACACTTGTTTGAACCCCATTCTTCCTGCAGTCCTCTGATGTCGTGAACTTTTGTTCATTCCCACCTCCACCACAGTATCGTACAACATACTGACCATATCATTTTGTTAGGGCACTGCTACGTTCACTACTTTTCTAAGTAACAGGCACCTGGATGCTTTATAGCAGTTTTGAGATAGAAAAGCTACTCAAATGAAGGGGTATTTGGACATTGTCAATATTAAAGAGATGAAAGATTCCTATGGCATACACTCAGTGGCCACTTTATTAGATACACTTGTACACCTGCTCGGTAATGAAAATATCTAATCAGCCTCTCATGTGATAGCAACTCAATGTAAAATACATACAGACATGGCCAAGGGGTTCAGTTATTGTTCAGACCAAACTTTAGAATAGAGAATTAATGTGATCTAAGTGGCTTTGGAGTTAGAGGAGTTGTTGTAGTCATAGAGAAGTACAGCAGAGTGGTTGGAGTATCTCAGAAACTGTTGATCTGGGATTTCCATGCACAATGTCCCCTTGAGATCACAAAGAATGGTGCAAGAAACACAAAACACATCCAATGAGCCACAGTTCTGTTGACAAAAATGCCTTTTAAATGAGAGAGGTCAGAGAGGAGATGGCCAGACTGGTTTAAGCTGACAAGAAGGCAGCAGTACCTCCAGTATTTTCCAATTTGATGACCATACAGCTTTATTAGGGTAAAGCAATGTACACTTCTTATCTAAGTAACAAACAGGCACCTGAATGCTTTCTATCAGCTACAGCATCAAAAACTACTCAAGTAAAGGGGTAATTTACATGTCGTCTCCATTCTGCAGCATCTCCTCAAGCCAGGAACTCCTGATTAACACAACTAGATGGACAGACAGACATACCTTATTGATCCCAAGGGAAATTGGGTTTCATTACAGCCACACCAACTAAGAATAGTGAAGAAATATAGCAATATAAAACTATAAATAATTAAATAATAATAAGTTAATCATGCCAAGTGGAAATAAGTCCAGGACCAGCCTTTTGGCTCAGGGTGTCTGACACCACGAGGGAAGAGTTGTAAAGTTTGATGGCCACAGGTAGGAATGACTTCCTATGACCCTCAGTGTTACAGCTCGGTGGAACTACCCGATTCCTTAATCTTTGACTTTCTTAGCTAAGTATCCCAAATGCCTTAGGGTTACAATATAGCTGTTTACAAATAGAAGATCAACATGGCTTTACTCAATACTATAGTCTCTATGACAAAATGGAGCATCAAAATTCAGTCTGCGGGCAGAATGTTGATGTCCCCATGAGGACTCTAACTTTTTGGCTTGCGGTACTGTTGTAACCTTGTTTTATCATGAGTGAAAGGCACCGGTCTTAGGTTTCACCTTTAACAGCACAATTCTGTCGATAAATGCAAATCTGGCCATTGGGAACTCTGTGGCATCATTAATCCAGGCAAACCTCAGATGCACTAAGGTAAATTATGCATGAAAGTTCCTGGGGCAATCTCTCAGTTGTTACTAATAGACCTGAAATGATCGCTAACATTACCTAACATGTTTCCATTGGCTTTTATCTGCAAATCAAAGATATAAAAAAAATCTATGCGTGGATCAATTTCCATGCCCAAATTTTCTCACGAATTTATTTGATTTTTGTCTGACTATGCTCAGTCCTATATTCTTTAACCAGATCATAGATCTTTCTATTGCCATTAGCAAATGGGCCAAATGGGTGTCTTCTGCTCTATGAAGTGAATAAAATATGATATCACTGCTGGGGCCCATTAACACACCTTAATGAGAGTGACAGCCTCTTCTGACTGCTGGCTATATGTGGTGATATAGGAGAATCCCAATATAATACTGCTTAAATGTGTAATATAGCCCAATGTGTGGTATGATAACCCACATCAGAGAGGTCCCAATGGATCTGCAGAGCTGCATATTTTTTTTACTTTCTATGTCAAGAGGAAGAGACAGCTCACCAAAGAGGGACTGTGGTCCAAAGAATTGAAGGTGGCACCAACAGTGCACAGACGTCACAAACTGATTGACATAGAAACACAGAGAAATAGGCGAAGGCTATTTGGCCCCTTGAGGCTGTTCCCCCATTCAATATAACCCTGACTGCTCTTCTATCTCAATGCCATTTTCTGGCTCTAGCCCCCATAACCTCTTTCTCATTAGAATCTGGAAATTATTTATCGCCTTCAATATATTCAGCAAATTGCCTCCATAGCCTCCTGTGGTAGAGGATTCCGTCTTCTGAGTGAAGAAATACTTCTGCAGTATGTCCTGTAGCCTGAGCCTGTTCCTCTGGTTCTAGATACCCCAGTAACAGAAAACAACTTCCCTGTGGAAGCCTGGCTGAGCTTCTCACGATATATGCCCAGTGAGGTCCTCTCATTCATATAGTATCATAAAACATTGCAGCGCTGGACATTCCCCTCAGACCATTTAGAACATGCTGAACTATTATTCTGTCTAGTCCCATTGATGAGCACCTGGACCACAGCCCTATCTACTCCTCCCATCCATGTATTTATTCAAAATTCTCTTAAGTGTTGACATCAAACTCTCATCCACCACTTCCATTGACAGTTCATTCCACACTCTTTTGAACTGTAGTGAACGTGGAGTTAGTCTACTGAATGGCAATCTCACGACTCGAGGACGGAGTCTTTGTAATCTTTGTAATCTTTGTTGCGGTCCCTTTGTGGGAATATTTTTTTACTCTTAGAAATTAAGTCTGCATACAGTACTCCAGGTTTCATCACCACACCATAATATTGATGTCTTTAGGCCTGTATTGATAATTAGAGGTTCGTGATTGTTCACTCCACGTAACGGAGAAGCAGTCAATGACCCTTCATCCTCACCATGAACCGCTATTGCAGGGAGGGAGTTAACTAACTGGACCGAGGTTTACCTGTTAAAATATGGCTAAGATGATCATTTTCCCATCTTGAGTGTTCATTTAATGACAGCCACTCAAATGACACCAGTAGATGGCATTGAGAATGGAATAACTGTCTTAAAGCGAGATTTACTTTGTTTATCTGGTGTGGAATTCCTACCAATTTTATCCCGGGTGTCTTCCTGGGCTTGTGGAAGCTTGTCTCACTCTCTGTAACCTGTCAGTCGTCCAGGTTCAGACTTTGCCTGTGGCTGGGCAACAGGAGATGGAGGAGCACAAAAGCAGAGGCCCCATCTGCTGCTCTTTTCTGGTCGGCTGCTCTGAGACTGATTGATTTTGAGGTGATTCCCCTGGAGTTATCCCTAAGGTTAGAACATAAGAAGTGGAAACAGGGCTGAGCCACGTGGTCCCTGGTGTCTGCTCATGCCATTCAATAAGAGCACAGCTGAGCCGTTATCTCAGTGCCACTTTACTGCACAAACCTGAAGGCCTTCATATGAACCTGAATGATCCCAGCAGCACGTCTCAGAGGAAATGGGTATGAATTGAACAGGCAAGGTAAAACACTCACACATATTCACCCACACATGCACAGCCCCAAATCAGGATATGTAGTGATATGAACAGAAAGGCATTGGAATTGAGGTCTCTGCAAAAGCACTAACCAAAGAAGAGATGTGAGAAAAATGCTAAAGAGGTGAAAGATACCTTTTGAATTGCACTCATTGGCCACTTTATTAGGTGTATCTTTACACCTACTCATTAATTAAAATATCTAATCAGCCTATCATGTAGCAGCAACTCAATGCATAAAAGCATGCAGACATGGTCAAGAGGTTCAGTTGTTGTTCAGACCAAACTTTAGAATGGGAAATTAATGTGACCTAAGTGACTTTGACCATAGAATGATTGTTGGTGCCAGATGAGGTGATTCGAGAACCTCAGAGACTGCTGATTTTCATGCCCAACAGTTTACAGAACTTGGTGTGTAAAGCAAAATACATCAAGTAAACAACAGCTCTCAGGGCAAAACTGCCTTGTTAATGAGAGAGGTCAGAGGAGCTTTGCCAGAGTGGCTCAAACTGTCAGGAAGGTGACAGTAACTCCAATAACCACACGTTACAACAATGGTGTGCAGAAGAGCTTCTCTCAAAGCACAACACATCAAACCTTGAAGTGGAAGGGCTACAGCAGCAGAAGACCATGAACATATATGTGTGACCATTTTATTGGGAACAGTAGGTACCTAAGTAAGTGGCCACTGAGCATATATATTTGATTAGATTTAATCACATGATCAAGGTTTCTACATAATCACATCCACTGTAAAACGTATTCAAACCTCTCTCAGTTTTTATCCTCATGTAGTGTCTCATGTAGTGTACTTATGTAGTGTCCCTTTATTAAGAATATGTATCACTCTATACCTACAAGATTTTTTAAATTACATTCTTTCATGAAAAGCAAATAACACAGAAGATCCACATTTGAACTGCAAAGTCTTACCACACCAGGTTAACTGGATCAGCAAATTTGGGGGTGACATCATGATTGGGGGTATAGTGGACAGTGAAGAAGACTATCAAAGTTGGAAAAATGGCAGATAGAATTGAGGTATTGAGGCGGACAAGTGTGAGGTATTGCACATTGGTAGGATCAACTAGGGTAGGACTCACAGTCAAGGTAGGGGACTGAGAAGTGGGGAAGAACAAAGGGATCTGAGAACACAGGCCCATAATTCATTGAAAGTTGCTTCACAAGTATATAGGGGCATAAAGAAGGCTTTTGGCACATTAGCCTTCATTAGTCAAAGTAATAAGTACATGAGATGGGATGTTATGTTGAAGTTGTATAAGATGTTGGTGAGGCCTATTTGGAGTATTATGTGCAGTTTTGGTCACCTACCTACAGGAAAGGTGTAAATAAATTTGGAAACATACAGAGAAATCGTACAAGGATGTTGCCAGGTCTGGAGGACCTGAGCTATGAGGAAAGATTAAATAGGTTAGGACTTTTTCCTTAGAACGTAGAAGACAGAAAGGACGCTTGATAGAAGTATATAAAACAATGAGGGGTATAGATAGGGTAACTGGAAGTAGGGGCTTTTTCCACCGAGGTTGGGTAGGACTAATCTAGAGGTAATGGGTTAAGGGTGAAAGGCGAGAAGTTTAAGGGGAACATGAAGGGAAACTAATTCACTCAAAAGGTCATGAGAGTGTGGAAGAGCTGCCAGTGCAAGTGATTCATGCGAGTTCGATTTCAAAGTTTAAGAGATGTTTGTATAAGTACATGGAATGTAGGGGTGTAGAAGGCTATGGTCCCAGTGCAGGTCGATGGTCGGCAGTTTAAATGGTTTGGCATGGATCAGATGGGCTGAATGGCCTATTATTTTGCTGTACTTTTCTATGTCTCTATGACAAGTGGAGTAATCCAGGCTGGCAATGGTGGACAAGATACATTTAGGAAGATGAATGCAGCCATACTGAGAGAGGGCAGTGAGCCTATGATGTCCAAAAGTACAGCCGATCTCCATCAGCACCCTGGTGATCTGTCGGGGGATAGATGTCCAGGCTAATGGGGCACACTCAATTCAACACTTATGCCCAAAGTCATGTAACTTTATAAATGTTGAAATACGTGTGTCTGCTGGCGC
Source organism: Hypanus sabinus (assembly GCF_030144855.1). Lineage (NCBI taxonomy): Eukaryota > Metazoa > Chordata > Chondrichthyes > Myliobatiformes > Dasyatidae > Hypanus > Hypanus sabinus. The sequence goes on along the minus strand of NC_082715.1, from coordinate 101,336,789 downwards.
TCGAATTATCTTCACTCTTCTTGCCTGTAATTCTATCTTTTGGGGAGTGGAAAAAGTTGCCATTGTTCACCATCATTCAATAATATTTTTTTCCCCATTTAAAATTTTTTTCCAAATGACTTTTCAATTTCACTCTAATGATATGTTTCATTAAATTCCATTGGAGCCCAGGCCAATCTGTGACAACTTAATGGTGAAGTACACTAATTAATGTGACTTCATAATCTAGACTGGCTCCAATAACAGTACTGAATTTAGCAACTACAACATTAAAACTGCTATTACTTTAATACTTTGGAATACAGAATGTATGTTTCAGTGACAATCTAGAGTTTTTCCGATTTTCAGTGATCACATTCATGCTTTGTGCGTAATTAAATAATTAGACATTTATAAAGTTTATTTCTAGCACTTTGTATTTGTCGATATGCCTAGTTGATAACCTGGTAACTCAATCAACAAAATAATTTCTTCATGTTTTTAATTAATAAAATATTTCCTTTATTTTTCTGTAACCTGTGCTTCACTCACATTCCTGCCACATACAGTACTGAAAATTGATCCAAGAACCTCCAAAACTGTCCTATGTATCAAATGTTTAGTTTCCTTTTCATTCTAGCTTTAAAAAGATCCATAACCATTTTATATCAATTATATAGCTTTTTAAGTTCTGCTTCAAAATATATAATAGTTATTTATTACCTTAAATCCACATATAATCTGAATTTGTTTTAACAATTTATTGCAATCTTTATTTGAGATTATAATCTTTGTTATTTTAAAAATATTAACATGTGACTATATGATTGTGATTAATCTCTGAATGAGTTATTATGTTTCTTATGACAATACTTGATTTCCCAAGAGCAAATAGCAGCTTATAATTCATTCCCTGTTACTTGGCATTCAATATGTCACTGCAGGTAGATTTCATGTTTTTGAAGAAATAACATGACCACCAATACATAATTCAGTAAAATACCCTTGGGTCACCCATTTGTCATACGTGAATTGCCAAAAAATTCACATACTCTGTAGTAATTACACTTAACATGAATGTTCAAGCAACTCATGAATCAGTAATAGCAGACCCCCAAAACTAGGAAAGCAGAAAGCTCATAAACTGTATTTGCAAAAATATTACAGTGCTTCTGTAATTTGTTTTTACTAATGAGATGTCAAGCCAAAAGAATAAGACTTGGTTTGCCTTGCATGATTGTCCCATAAACACATTATTTTTTGAAATCACGATGTAATAATTTTGAAATAATGGACACGATAATGTATTCAAACACTTTGCCATATTGCATTCACACCGAAGGCTGTTCAAAGTCGAAAAGCTTCTAAACTTTAGCTTGTATATGAGATGCAACATAGGTATAGAAGCTACTTACATTTTGCAAGTACTCGCATTGCTATTATTAAATGAAAATCGAGATGAATGTAACTACAATGGGCATCAAAAGGTGCAAAACAGTGATTTCTTCGATGCATTAGTAAATATTAATGAACAACTAGGTTCATTTAAAATGAGGAAAAGTCAAAAATTACTATCTGTGTCACAGGTTAATGATATTGCATATGTAATGGGAGGAGTTTATTTTTACATTATTTTTAATAGAATTCTAAACAATTTTAAAACAATGGGTTTTATGATTTCCTTGGACTACAGTCAGGGGAATTCATTCCAGTATCATTAAATTAATGAACATAGGAAATCATTCTCCATCGTGAGGGGAGGAAATATATATCACAACAGAAAGCGTGGGTCGGAATGTCACTCTTGTGCTTTGAAGAATGGGGATGCATATGAGCTTTTAAGAGAAAATGGAAATAATAAGCTGGTCATTAAAAAGCTGTAGGGCTTGAATATTCATGAGTGACTGGGGCCAGATGGAGTACATGCTAAGCTACTTAAGGAAATGAGGGCAGAAGTGGAAGGAGCTGTAGCTGAACATTCTCTCAGCTCGTTGAGCACGTGGGTGGTGGTTCCAGGAGAGTGGAAAATAGCTAATGTTTCAATTTAAATAAAACATTAAGAACAAAAAGCTGTGAATTATTGTCGTGTTGGTTTGACATAAATAGTGGGGAAAGTATTTGAGCCCATTGTAAAGGAATCAATTAAAGTGTAATTAAGACAATAATTCCCTTGGCAACATATATCTAAGAAAGACAAATTGAGGCTTACAAATTTATTGGACTATTTTGAGGCTGTAAAACATAATTGGAGAGTCTGAGTGATATTGAGGGTAGGGTATAGTTAAAATTTTCACGGATAAATTGAAAACTGTTGGATGAAGGAAGTGTTGTGTGTTGAAGAATAAATTGGTAAAAGAATAGGAAACAAAGGGATTAATCAAGGTTAGTAGTTCTAATTGGACAGCTGTGGCCAGCAGAGTACCCTCAGGTTCAGCCCTGGGACCAATGATTTTTACTTATAAATATTCCTGATGAAAGCTCTGACATCTAGTTGGCAGACGATACCAAGTCGTCTGGAAAAGCAGGATGTTCAAGCAAAGTGAAATACTTCAGAATAATCTGCAGAGATTTGACTTGGTACAGCAATGACAGATGGGATTTAGGAATGATTAATGTATGTTAATCTTCACTGGTACTGAAGCAGTAAATATGATTACAATGAGGAGGCATCACTTCCCATATTTGTGTTACAGATGTAATAATATGTAGCCATTAAAAGTGTAGCTAAAGTATATTTGGACCTTGGTCCCAACCATCCGAGAATCTATAGTTTCTGCCTATTGACCAAAAATGCATGGTTTCTATAATATCTGTCTCTCGTGGTTGCTATGAAGCCAGAGTGGTGTTGAGTTAGACATTACAAAAAAAAAGGAAATGAACTGATTCACAAGCAAAGAAGACAAATAAAAACAAGCTCATAACTCACAGTAACGGCTGAATGAACTGTACTGCTGTAATAATGCTGGTGGGAGCCTTCATGTGAGAAAAGGACAATGAGCATTTATATGTGGTTTGTGGAGGGAAGGATTTTGGTAGGCTTATTGTAGACTCTCTGTATACCAAGACCCAATCACCTCTTCTAACAAGTAACTTTATTGTTTACTGATTTACTTTTTTTTGTTTGACCGCCTTCTTCTTTTCATTGTAATATTTGATGTAAAATAGTTCAAACATAAAATGCATTACTGCAAAGTTAAATAATTTTTTACTTTTTCTAGCATGTTTGCAATTTTCAGGAACCATTCTAGTCCAATAACTTAACAGATATATTAATGTCCTTTAGACCTTTCATTGATGCATCATATTAATTCTATTAGTCTGCTAAACAGATTTTTCTTCCAGCCTTGTTTTGATTATAATAGTTAAATTTATAGTGGTATGAAACTCAATGGTAATCATGCAGAAATGCATAATTCTAACTAATTGGAAGTGAAAGCAACTATTCCCTCGATGAATAAGTAGGTAAATGCTGCGCATGATTTGGCACTAAACCAGATTGGAAGGTCCCAGGCTGGTGATGTGTGCTGAGGCAACTAAATTCAATCAGCATTGGGATGGGATTCGCAAAGAATAAGGGCATCATAATGTTGCCAGAATCATCATATCATGAAGGGAAATAAAGAATTGCGTTTAGTTTCTGGTCAACATCCAAGAACACCTGCTGGTTCATTCGTATGCTTAAAAATGTATGGGCCCCCATAATGGTGCGAATGCCAAGATGCACCTCAACACCGGAGGTAACGCTGCTGAAGTGTGCGGTGCCTCAGGAACGTTTATGTGCTCAGCAATGAAAGGAGGTGAATGGATGCTGAAGGAAATTCCTTAGATCCAGCTCTGGAAATAGCTCTGATCCATTACACACAGGATTTTCATTTGTCAGGCTGCTGTTTATTGATTACAGCTCAGTGTTCAACACCATCATCCTCTCAGTACTAATCAATATGCTTCAAAGCCTGGGCCTTTGTACCTCCCTCTGCGTCTGGGTCCTTGACTTCCTCATTGGGAGACCACAGTCAGTGCAGATGGGAAATAGCACCTCTTGCTGACAATCAGTGCAGGCGCACCTCAAGGATGTGTGCTTAGCCCACTGCTCTACTCTCTCTACACACAGGACTGTGTGGCCAGGCGCAGCTCAAATGCCATTTATGAATTCGCCGATGATAGAACTGTTGTTGGCAGAATTTTAGCTAGTGTTGAGGAGGTATGCAGGACTGAGATACATCAACTGGTTGAGTGATGACACAGATACAACCCTGCACTCAATGTCAGTAAAACCAAGGAATTGATTGTGGACTTCTGGTAGGAGAAATAAGGAGAACACACACACACATCCTCATTGAAGTGTCAGCACTGACAAGAGTGAGCAGTTTCAAATTCCTGGGCCCAACATATTAATGCAATCATGAAGAAAACTTTGTTAGGAGTTTAAGGAGATTTGGTATGTTACCAAAGACCCCAGCAAATTTTTACAGATGTACCATGGAGAACATTCTGATCAGTTGCAACACTGCCTGGTATGGAGGCTCCAATGCACAGGATCAAAATAAATTTCAGAGGGTTGTAAACTTGGATTGTTCCATCAAGGACATCTTCAACAGGTGCTGCCACAAGAAGTTGGCAACCATCATGAAGGACATTCACCATCAGGGACATGCCCTCTTCTCATTACTATCATCAGGGAGGTAGTTACAGGAACCTGAAGATACACACTCAATATCTTAAGAACAGCTTCTTTCCCTCCACCATTAGATTTCTGAACAGTCTATGAGCCCATGAACACCACCTCACTATTTTGCTCTCCATTTTCACTATTTATTTAAATATTAATTTTTTAAAATGTTAAGTTATAATAATTTAATATGTGTTGCACTATACTGCTGCTGCAAAATAACTAATTTCATGACATAGGGTCGTAGAGCCATAAGACACTATAGCAGAGAAACAGGCCCTTTGGCCCATCTAGTCCATGCTAAACTGTTAATCTGCTGAGTCCCATCGACCTGCACCTGGACAGTAACCATCCATTCCCATCCTATCCATGCGTCTATCCAAATGTCTCTTAGTGTTGAATTTGAACCCGCATCCACCACTTCTGCTGACTGCTCATTCCACTCTCTCACAACCCTCTGAATGAAGAAGTTCTGCCTCATGTTCCTCTTAAACATTTCACCTTTCACCCTTAACCCATGGCCTATAGTTCTAATGTCACCCAAACTCAGTGGAAAAGCCTGATTACATTTATCTATAATCTATTATTTACCTTACCTTGTCAGTGATAATAAACCTGAGTCATTCTGACTCACTTTTGGCATATAATATTTATTGTGAGAGACCGAGGGATTGAAGTGTGCTCAGTAAGAGGCACCAAAGTCACAAATTGACCGAGAAGTGCAGGAACAGAACCAGCCTGTTCTTACTTCAAAAATCTTTCATTCTGTCAGTTAAAACCCTCCTTCTCAAGTCTGATTGTACACAAAATATGTCTCTAAAATTACTTCATGATTGCACGCTAGCTGTGATCCTAACTAATGAGTCCCCAACAGACCCAATCTCAGGCAAACCTATGTCATCACTCCAATATCCCCTTTAGTCTTTCTTGTCACAAAGCTACATTTTGTCTCCAATAACTTCTCACAAAATAGGTGGCACCAGTAATGAAATTAACCACCATAATAAATGCACTAACATAGCCTTTCAGTACCTGAGGAAAAGAACATTTGATGATCAAGATTTCAAATCTGTCTAAAAACTCATAATTCACGAAGCATTAGTGACCCCTGCCTTCCTGAATGCTTCAGATACATGGACTGCCTACATCAGGCATCTCAACATAATGAAGAGATGTTTCTAAAGCTGCCTTCATAAATTTTTTCCAAGCCCACAAGCAGAGTAAGAGAGCCAGTGTGATAGTCCTCTCCCAGTCTATCAACACCAGCAATGAAGCTTTGTTCCAAAGAGTAGGCCAGGTTTGCTTGCCTGATGCTCGGAACCTTACTCATTGTGGTGAACTACATATACCTGTCTGGACGCGCCCCCTGCTGACTGCTCCTGTGGCTCCTCCCACAGACCCCGGTATAAAGGCGATCGAGGCCTGAGCCCAGCCTCTCAGTCTCCAGGATGTAGTATGGTGGTCACTCACTGCTTGTTCCTTCTTCCAGTCAATAAAAGCCGATATCTCACCTTCACGTCTCAGAGTGAGTTATTGATGGTGCATCACTCATGGAAAGAGATTATTGGATGGGCAGAGGAAAAAAATTAAAGAACTTTCTTAAAACCTCTTGAAAAGTGTAACATACCCAGATTCCCTCAGGAATTCCTGGCCCATGACTGCTCAAAATATAGATAAAATTGGGATAATATTGAGAAACCCGAGAACATTTGAGAGAAGTGTACAGAAGCAAATTTTGGAAAGAGTGCATCCCTTCTCAGAATACCCACGTGCGGGAAGGAGCTCGAAGTACCACTGTGGTGAATGGAGCTTACCCCTTCTCAAAGTACACACTGTGATGGAAGGAATGCACCCTTCTCAAAGACCCACTCACTTGCACTGGTGTGGCAGAGCCTGCAGATCTTACATTGGCCTCATTGGTTATCAGTGAGCCCAGAGAACTTTGGTGGAAGCAAGTCATCCTCAACCCCAAGGGACAGCCTGAGAAGAAATAAATGATGTTAGGTCCTAGTGCAGGTTAATTTGCAGGTTAGGTCAGTAGTAATGAAGGTAAATGCAATGGTAATATTCATTTCACGAGGAGTAGAATATAAAAGCATTGATATAAAGCTAAAGCTTTCTAAGGCATTGCTCAAACCACATTTGGGGTATTGCGAATGGTTTTGGAACTCATATCTAAGAAAGGATGTGTTGGCATTGGAGAAGGTCCAGGAGGATAACAGGAATGATCCCAGGAGTGAAAGGGTGAATACTGTTTGTCAGCTCTGGGCTTTTACTTACTGGAGCTTAGAAGAATGAGGGGGAGCTCATTGAAACTAAGTAGTGAATCTGTGGAATTCATTGCCACAGGCAGTTGTGGAGCCCAAGTCATTGGGTCTATTTAAAATGGAGCTCGATGGGTACATAACAAGCAAGGGTTATCAAAGGTTGTGGGGAGAAGATAGATGAGGTTGAGAGGGAAAATAAATCAGCTAGGATTGAATGGTGGAGCAGACTCATTGGACTGAATGTCATAATTCTGCTTATATGTTTTATGGCCTAATATCACATGCGATGATATCATTTTGTCTTCTGACCACATGACCAATTTACATAACTATATATAGACACACCACACTTCTTTTCCTTTTTGATGAAAATGAGTGTCATTTTTCTCAGTTATACACAGTCATTAAGGATTCGACTTGCTTGCTTGCTTCAACCTCCTCAACAGTACTTGTTCCTGGAAATGAGAAGCTTGAAACATCTTGACTTGACTCACCACCATTCTGTGAATCTCAATCAGTTGTTGACTCTGCATTGACGTCAGGCATAAATTCATCCTTCAGTATGTCTTCTGCTGTGATATTTTGATTTATGTGTGTATTTCTGTCATGATTTCCATTAAAAATCAAGCGTCCTTTAAATTAAAGACCTAGACTAGTTCATGGTGATCCTCCTGCCGAGTCTCATTCTGGCCTGAAAACTTTAATTCTCCTACTCAGTTAAAATTGTTGCACCATGGTCTGATACAACAATTTGAATTGGCAGGAACATTAAAAGCTGCAAAGTATAATGGACTCAACCTAATATATCACTGGCACACCCTCTCCACCATCAGTAATGGGGGCACGGTATTGTAGTGATTACCACAAAGCTTTGCAGTACCAGAGCTCTGAGTTCAATTCCCACTGCTGCCTATAAGGTGTTTTAACGTCCTTCCTGTGACCACATGGGTTTCCTCCTGGTGCTTCAGTTTCCTCCCACAGTCTAGTGTAGGTTAATAGGTCATTGTAAATTGTCCAATAATTAGTCTAGGATTAAATTGGAGGATTGCTGTGTGGCACAGGTGGATGTGCCAGAAAGGCCTATTTCATGCTGTTTCTCTATAAATGAGTAAATAAATAAACAGAAGTTAGTATCTCTAGAAGGTAGTATCTTTCATCAAAGATCCCCACCATCTGGGCCATGCCATCTTCTCACAGCGACCATATAGCAGTAGGCGCAGAAGTCTGAAGTGCCACACCACTGAGATCAAGAACAGCTGTTGCCCTTCCTCTATTTGGTTCTTGAACCAACCTCTATAACCCTAGTCATTACCCCAGTGTAGCAACACTATGGCCACTTTCACCACTTTGCACTACAGTGGATTTTGTTCCCTTTTGTTCTAATTGTATTCTCTCTTATATAATTTACATTATTAATTTGTGTTTCCTTGTAAATGTTGTGTATCTGCTGATACCGTTATCTGATGCTGCTGCAAGCAAGTTCTTCATGGCACCTGTGCAAATGACAATCTACCTGAGGGACGCACAACGTGACTTCCTTTCTTTCCTCAACATTGTTTTTGCTTCAGTGATTGTAATTACATCTCTGACCTCAGCCCACTTCAGGTGTAGGTCAATACGAAAGTGATTGTTACTTTTTCAGCAAAAATCAACTTTGACTCATCAGACTGGTTGACCTGGCTGTTTCCATGGTTATAATTAGGAAACGTTGCTGCCTACAACCCTGTCATTGTTTGGTCAAAACATAAGGTTGCTATCTATGATCTTCAATTGACGTTCCCATGTGTTTGCCATTTAGCATACTATCCCTTTCCTAGAATACCTGGAATGGCTACTCAATTTTAAACAACCTTATTTGATTATAGAGTGGCTGCAAAACTTCATGTGGATACTTATCCACACTAGTCCAAATTCTCATTGTGTGATAGTTGAGTTGCTTCAATATGCCATCTAGTCGAGTGATCTGCGCAATGGCTCCAACATGTATTATTTACAGGACACAGTGTGAAACTCAACCTTCACTCCCAATACCAGATGGCCCTATGACAATCTTGACATTCATTTGAGCAGTATCATTTCTAATCAAATTCCACTTTTGTTAACCACTCTGTGCTCATTGTCTCTGGGCACCTATACCCATGACTAACTTGATGGTCACTGCAGCATTCCAGACTTTCAACTTGTCCAAAGAGTTTCAAAACTTCTCTTTAATAAGCCTTAAACCTGACTGTGCTCATAATAAGAGCAGGCAAATGAAATGCTTGTCACTGCTGTCCTTCACCATGGTAGATCAATCCACAAGTGCGTTGATCTGCACCATATTTGATGTCCTGCCAGTCAGGACAATGTCCTTAATGTCCCACTGTCTCACATTATGTTTACTTGTATTATAGATGCAATGTGAACCTTGTGTCAATCACAATCATAATGTGTGCAGCTTGTGGCTTTTTATGAAGAAACAATTTTCTTTATGTTGGTGTCATCAGACTCTTTTCATTGTTGTATTATGATTAGATTTACAAGCTGCTATGAGTTCTTTCTTATGGGATGAGAGTCATCTGGTCACTGTAATAGAAAAGTTGCATAGGGATGCCTTTGAAGTCAGCAATACATTGCCAGTTTCTGGACGTAGTCTTTGGGAGTTGACCTTTGACTGTAGGCTACCATTACATTTGCAGTTGGTCAAGAAAGAATTTCATAATTATTCCTGGCTGCTTCCTCTGTGAAAATGGCAAACCTGAAGATGGAATCAAATGTGAGTTTCTTTGTGCCTGACAGATTAGACTGGATACTTCCATCATTCAGAAAACACATAAACTTGTTATTTGCTGCATGATCTAAAACCTCCCCACAGTTTCTGTGCCTTGATTTCAGTGTGACATTGTAATCACTCACTCTTTCTCATCACATTTACAGGATTTATTGTTCTTCTCTAGCTTAAGTGGCTGTGGGTTTGAAATATTCTTCTAACTTCTGCACTACCTTTGCAAATATGATATTGTTGGTTTTATGAAGAGCTACTAAATCAGTGAGGGTGTGTTATTGTCAGAGCCAATTTCTGTGGGTAAAAATGCTTCTCTTGTTCCTTCCTTCACTGCAGCAAAATTGCTTGCACATTCTGGACACTTTGTTGCACTCGAGAGTAATATTGTCCATAAAGAACGTCACCTTCTCCACAGCATCAGGCTGATTGTGATTAAGCCGCCATTCTCAGGGCAACTGCTCTGCGTAAGACCCCAGGAAACTGCAGCGTATCACAGAAACCAGTCTCCCCTGCATGGGCTCTGTCTACACTTCTTGTTGCCTCCGTAAAGCCAGATAACATACCCATCTACTTCAGACATTCTCTCTTCTTCTTTCCCTCCCCCTCCCATCAAGAAGAAGATACAAATGCCTGAAATCACACACGCCGAGCTCAAGGACAGCTTCTATCCCATTGTTACAAGACTATCAGATGGTTCGATAAAGGAGTCTTGGCCACACCATCTACCTTGTTATGAATCTGCACCTTATTGTCTACCTGTTCTGCACTTTCTCTGTAACTGTAACACTTTATTCTGCAGTTTGTTATTGTTTCACCTTGTACTAGAACATAGAACATATACATCTACGGTACATTACAGACCCTTCGGCCCACAATATTGTGCCGACCACGTAACCTACTCTGGAAACTGCCTAGAGTTACCCCTGCATAGCCCTCTATTTTTCTAAGTTCCATATACCTATCCAAGAGTCTCTTAAAAGACTACTGTGTCAGCCTCCACCACCATTGCTGGCAGTGCATTCCATGCGCTCACCACTCTCTGCATAAAAAGCTTATCCCCGACATCATAAGGATAAAATTAGGAGAGCCAGAAGGGGCCATGAGGAGGCCTTGGCAAGCAGGATTAAGGAAAACCCCAAGACATTCTACAAGTATGTGAAGAGCAAGAGGGTAAGACATGAGAGAATCGGACTAATCAAGTGTGACAGTGGAAAAGTGTGTATGGAACCAGAGGAGATAGCAGAGGTACTTAATGAGTACTTTGCTTCAGTATTACCTATGGAAAAGGATCATAGCGATTATCTGGATGACTTGCAGTGCATTGAAAAGCTTGAGCATATAGACATTAAGAAAGAGGATGTGCTGAGGCTCTTGGAAAGCATCAAATTGAATAAGTCTCCAGACCAGATGAGATATACCCCAGGCTACTGTGGCAGGCGAGGGAGAAGACTACTGAGCCTCTGGCGATGATCTTTGCATCATCAATGGAGACGGGAGAGGTTCCAGAGGGTTGGAGGGTTGCGGATGATGTTCCCTTATTCAAGAAAGGGAGTAGAGATAGCCCAGGAAATTATAGACCAGTGAGTCTTACTTCAGTGGTTCATAGGTTGATGGAAAAGACTCAGAGAGGCAGGATCTATGAACATTTGGAGAGGAGTAATATGATTAGGAATAGTCAACAGGGCTTTGTCAAAGGGAGGTCGTGCCTTACGATCCTGATTGAATTTTTTGAGGATGTGATTTAACATATTGATGATGGTAGAGCAGTAGATGTAGTGTATATGGATTTCAGCAAGGCATTTGATAAGGTACCATATGTAAGGTTTATTGAGATAGTAAGGAGGCATGGGATCCAAGGGGACCTTGCTTTGTGGATCCAGAATTGGCTTGTTGTCAGAAGACAAAGAGTGGTTGTAGATGGGTCATTTTCTGCATGGAGGTTGGTGACCAATGGTGTGCCTCAGGGATCTGTTCTGGGACCCCTACTCCTTGTGATTTTTATAAATGACCTGGATGAGGAAGTGGTGGGCTGGGTTAGTAAATTTGCTGATGACACAAAGGTTGGGGGTGTTGTGGATAGTGTGGAGGGCTGTCAGAAGTTACAACGGGACATTGATAGGGTGCATAACTGGGCTGAGAAGTGGCAGAAGGAGTTCAACCCAGGTAAGTGTGAGGTGGTTCATTTTGGTAGGTCAAATATGATGGCAGAATATAGTATTAATGGTAAGACTCTTTGCAGTGTGGAGGATCAGAGGGATCTTGGGGTCCGAGTCCATAGGACACTCAAAGCTGCTGTGCAGGTTGACTCTGTAGTTAAGAAAGCATATGGTACATTGGCCTTCATCAATCATGAGATTGAGTTTAAGAGCCCTGGTCAGACCCCACTTGGAGTACTGTGTTCAGTTCTGGTCACATCACTACAGGAAGGATGTGGAAACTATAGAAAGGGTGCAGAGGAGATTTACAAGGATGTTGCCTGGATTGGGGTGCATGTCTTGTGAGAAAAGTTTGAGTGAACTCAGCCTTTTCTCCTTGGAGTGGCAGAGGATGAAAGGTGACCTGCTGAAGGTGTATAAGATGATGAGAGGCATTGATCGTGTGGATAGTCAGAGGCTTTTTCTCAGGGCCGAAATGGCTAACATGAGAGGGCACAGTTTTAAGGTGCTTGGAAGTAGGTACAGAGGAGATGTCGGGGTAAGTTTTTTACACAGAGAGTGGTGAGTGTGTGGAATGGGCTGCCAGCGACAGTGGTGGAGGCAGATACGATAGGGTCTTTTAAGAGACTCCTGGATAAGTACATGGAGCTTAGAAAAATAGAGGGTAACCCTAGCTAATTTCTAAAGTAAGTACGTGTTCAGCACAGCATTGTGGGCTGAAGGGCCTGTATTGTGCTGTAGGTTTTTTATGTTTCTATGGCTATGTCCACACTACACCGGATAAATCCATAACCGAAGCTTTTTCTCTTCATTTTTACCCTCTGTCCACACTAAAATGGCATTTTTGTGCCCCAAAGCCGGAGCTTTTCAGAAACACTTTCCAAGGTGTGTATTTTTGAAAATGCCACTTGGGCAGATCAGTGTGGATGAAGTAACCGGAGAAATCTGAAAATGCTGTCAGACGGCAGTGTGCCATTTCATTGTTTTCTTGAATGCACCTAACAATTACAGAACAGACAGCAATGAGACTGAAGGCAGATGAGTTAGAAATGTACTCACCAAATACTTTACTGAATAACTTATAATACCCATAACTTACTGAATAAGTAAATATACTCGCTTTGCCCTGTTTTCTGTCCTTGCTTGTATGAAGGTGGTTTACCTATTTTGCAAGTACTTCTCTGACAATAGATGTGTAACAGCCTAATGTAACGTTGTATGGAAATACAAGATAATACTGATGAAGACATGTTTTACACATTTAACAAGGGACTTTATTAATGCAACAGAGTTAGTCAGTTTTTCAATGTTTGTTGTCAGCCAGGTCACATTGTCTGTGGACTCCCTGTTGGTTGCCTCCATACACTTCAGTATTTGTTTTTTTGACCTTTAAGTCATCCTGTGCGAGAGCAAACAGCTGCCTGTCACTTAAGTTTTTTTAGTCTGTAACTGCACAAGCGTGCACTTTCACAGTGAGATTCGACACCAAACATGTTGCTTATTTTCGGTAGATGTGTCCTGCGCATGCGCAGTAGGAGGAGATTCATGGAAATCTCCATTTCAATGTGGACAGAGATATTTTTTTAAATGCCTAGTGCGGACACCTATTGCTTTTACGTGAAACTGGCGTTTTCAAAACCAAGGTCTAGTGTGGATGTAGCCTATGTTTCTATCCCCTCTGTACCTACTTCCAAGGACCTGAAAACTGTGCCCCATCGTGTTAGCTATTTCAGCCCTGGGAAAAAGCCTCTGGCTATCCACATGATGAATGCCTCTCATCACCTTATACACCTCTATATGGTCACCTCTCACCGCCCCCCCCCATTGCTCCAAGGAGAAAAGGCCAAGTTCACTCAACCTACCTACAACCTATTATCTGAAAGTATGTGGTAACAAATTGATGTGCATGAATAGTATGCAAGAGCAGTATTTCACTGCACCTTAGTACAGGTGACAATCATAATCCATGTTCCAGTATACCAGTTACCAATTCCACAGTACTTAAGCCTTGTGTGTTTTCACCTATTGTATACCCAGTGTATCACACTGTGCTGTTGATTGAATTTACCTGACTTGCTTTCATTTATACTCCAATATTGATGAATCTTTAAGAGGTACTTTTGTTTTTTTCTGGAGTGATTTGCTAGTCTCCTGTTTTTCTGTTTCTAGTGATATGCCAGTGTGCCAATGATTATGCAAATGCAGTCACTGAGCCTGTACTCAGGAACTTCATTCAGAATCGTTTTCCACAATCTTTACTTCTTTTTCCTTGCAGCCACAGATTTTTTTTACAGAGCCCCACGAGTTACACACAACATATGAGCAATTCTTGGAAGTTCGACATTGATTTAGGTCCCTTACCACCAGGTCCAGTAACAGTTATTACCTTTCAACGATCAGGCTCCTGAATTGATGTGGATAATTGCACCTCAACTTTGAACTGATTCCACAAACTATGGACTCACTTTCAATGATTCTGCAACTCATGTTCTCAGTGTTATTTATTTACTTATTTATTTGCGCAGTTTGTCTTCTTTTTCACATTAGATGTTTGTCAGTTCTTTTGTGTAGTTTTTCATTGATTCTATCGTATTTTTCTGTTCTGCTGTGAAGCCTGCATGAAAATGATTCTCAAGATGGTATATGGTGACATATATGTACTTAGATAAAAAATTTACTTTGCACTTTGAATATATTCTCTGACAGCTTTCCCTGCAGGTGCCAGTCCCTGAGAGAAATGAAGTTGATCCTTGTTGTCAATAGTAATGTATTTTGGGGTGGACCTTAAAGTCTACTGGGAAATGCTGGCATGCTCCAACAATGATAACATCCATAGAGTTTCTGGAGATCGTAACCAAGGATATGTGTTTGATTCTTCTCTAACAGCAAAGATAAGACATTTGGTGTTCACATGCTCCACATACATGATAATGTCTTAGTATTCCAAAGCCACATGACTTTTATGTATTCAACATGCACACACCACAAATAGTATGACAGCAAGAGGCACCGAGCCCCCACCTTCTTATTCTGACTCAGAATCAGAATCAGGTTTACTATCACAGGCACGTGTCGTGAAATTTGTTAACTTAGCAGCAGCGGTACAATGCAATACATAATATAGAAGAAAAATAAATAAATCAATTACAGTATATGCATATTGAATAGATTAAACCTCGTGCAAAACAGAAATAATATATTAAAAAGGTGAGATAGTGTTCATGGGTTCAATGTTCATTTAGGAATCGGATGACAGAGGGGAAGAAGCTGTTCCTGAATCGCTGAGTGTGTGCCTTCAGGCTTCTGTACATCCTACCTAATGGTAACAGGACAAGCCCTGGGTGCTGAGGATCCTTAATAATGGACTCTGCCTTTTTGAGGCACCACTCCTTGAAGATGGCCTGGATACTTTGTAGGCTGGTACCCAAGGTGGTGCCGACTAAATTTACAACCCTCTCCAGCTTCTTTCTGTCTTGTGCAGTAGCCCCCTAGCCCCCCTCATACCAGATAGTGATGCAGCCTGTCAGAATGCTCTCCATGGTACATCTATAGAAGTTTTTAAGGGTTGTTTTTGATATCGGAAATCTCTTCAAACTTCTAATGAAGTATGGTTGCTGCCTTCTTTACAGTTGCATTGATATGTTGGGACCAGTTTGATTCTCAGAGATCTTGACACCCAGGAACTTGAAGGTGCTCACTCTCTCCACTTCTGATCTCTCTATGAGGATTGGTATGTGTTCCTTCGTCTTACCCTTCCTGAAGTCCACAATCAGCTCTTTCGCCTTACTGACGTTGAGTGCAAGGCTTTTGCTGCAACACCACTCCACTGGTTGGCATATCTCGGTCCTGTATGCCCTCTCGTCTCCATCTGAGCTTCTAGTTGTAACATCAGCAAATTTATAGATGGTTTTTGAGCTACGCCTAGCCACACAATCATGGGTGTAGAGAGAGTAGAACAGTGGGCTAAGTACACACCCCTGAGGAGCACCAGTATTGATTCTGGCTTCAGTCCCCTTCCTTTCCAGTCCTGATGAAGGGTCTCAGCCTGAAATGTCAACTGTTCATTCCTCTTTATAGATGCTGCCTGATTTGCTAAGTTACTCCAGCATTTTGTGTGTGTTGCTCAAGGTTTTCACCATCTGCAGAACCTCTGGTGTTTATGTGTTAAGGATGAGATGATGTGAAAGCAGAATCAGAATCAGGTTTAATATTACCAGCATATGCCATGAAATTTGTTGTCTTTGCGGCCACAGTACCATGCATCATACTGTATAATGATAATAACCTTGATGGATACAGGTGTACCTGTGGGTACCCCTGACAGATTAAAGATGTGGCAGTGAGAGAAGACCTGGTAGGTTAAAAATGTCGCAGTGAGAGGCCCTGACAGACCAAAGCTGTCACCATGAGATGCCCTGACAGGTTAAAGGTTGTGACTGTGAGAAGCATTGACTGGTTAAAGGTAATGCATAGAAAGGCCATGAGAGATCAAAGCTGTTAGATTGCAGAGTCCCATGGTGTCCATTTTCTGTTGGCAGTGAAGAAACAGCTGTACCAATTTCCCAGTGGCCACAGATTGACCTGGAAGTGATTGAAAATGTGATGTAAACAAGTAAAAGCAAATGAGTCTAATTTCTAGACATTTTCTTCCAGTAATGGATATAGCTGCGTCCAAAGAATGTAGCATTTCCGGATCTACTTGTAATTAACTTAAATTTATCCCTATTTCTTTTTGCTATATTCATATTTACTATGTCCTATTTTCTACTGCATTTTTCTCACTTTGTGCCCTGACTACATATGCAACCATACTTAAAACAACTGCAGTCTTCATACGTTTTTCAGTCTTGAGTCTGGCTCCTCTGAGTCAAAATGTTTTCTGCCAAAAAAGCTATGCCCTTTATTTTTTACAGTAATTGCAATGTCTAATGTCAAATATAAGGATTTAAACATGACAATTAAAAAAATCTCAAATTATAGTAGTGTGTGTTTTTTTGCAGTTTTCATTAATGTCAGATTGAAACTTGATTTCTTATTTTTACCTTTACCTGAAAGTATATTAAATATTACCAGATGAACATGAACATGTAAAGTATGTTCTTTTCAGAAAATATATAGTGAATAGTTCATGATTTTGTAGACTTATTTATTTGCAGTAGAGAATAACACTGCAACTTTTAGGCACAGCATTTTCCATGTTGCTGTGTTGGCCATTGCCAGACACTCTGTTCTATCAATAAGCCCCTCTGCTGATTTTATGACATGCCTCATTAACGTATTTCCTCCAGTTTTCCTCCGTTACCTAAGCATATAAACTGCCACTGAGCTCCAGTTTGGTAACGATGAAATATGAACCAAACATATTTTATCATTGAGACAAGTATTGTTCTGTACAGCTGATATTATTATTCTCCCAAAACTGTCTAACATTCCGCTCTGATGGGCAAAGTTTCAGCTGTGCGTAGGTGGAGGTTAAAGCCTATTTCTTTAGGAGTTGTTGACTTAATAATACAGTTTAGCTATTTCTTCCACTCTATCAGATTGATGGCAATCTCAATTTACCGCACCAAACTATTATAGACTTTTATCTCCTGCTCCTCTATCTTTTTACTCCTCCTCCCTGATGCTTTTTATCATTCTGCTGGTGATGATGACATTTTTTTCATCTTGATACTTGTGTATCTTTTGTTTTAGCCATTTCTTCAGTGCTTCTGATTTTATTTGTGCCTTTAATAATTATTTTTTATTTCTGGTTTATGTGATTTTTAACAGCTCTCCTACATTCTTTCTGCTGTCTGTTTGGTGACAGCTTTAATTACAATTCCCTATGCTTTGTTCTCCTTAAGTGACACTATACTTTTAATCAACTTTGTTTGCACTTTTAATTCTCAATCACAGAATCTTTTCTTCTTCTATTTCAATCCCAACCTTGCTCACGTTTTAATTTTAAAAAATTATTCCTAATCTTTGTCTTAATCATAAATTTTATTAAATACTCCAGATTCCTCGAAGTTTCACATGATCTTCTGCCCCATTATCTATGTTTTCATAAGCCATTCATTTCATCCTTATTGTCAAAAGACTATTTCCTGAATTCAAAATACCTAGTGACCATCAGATTAGCAAGAATGTCCTTTGTCAGGAAATATACTGTAGAGAAGGCGAGAGCAAAATTAAGAGCAGCAGAGATGATTTAGCTGTGAGAGAACGGACACTTAACACAACAATGGAACAAGTAACAGAAGGCTAGGAGCACTGGTGAAGGTTGGCTGAGATGGGTTGAATGAACAAGGATTATGGATGAGTGCTGTGTTTAAATAGGCCGCATATTTCATTTCGCCACCTGGTCATATATATATATATGTGTGTCTAACTTAAAATAAAATCAAATATAAACATACATGACTATTCCATGGGTCTATCATCATGATTTTGCTTTCAATTAGTTTTATGTTTTGTAGTTACAAAGAAGTGAATGGCAAATTAATTAAAATGGAATTGCTGTTTCAGTCATTCCATAAAACAAGTTTGAAGAACATTTCAAAGATACTGAACTGAAGTCTGCAGAATACAGGAGAAGATCCTGGAGAGAAGGTAACTCTTGAGGGAATAGCATTTGTAACAGTGAAATACAACAACTAATAAGCTACACTGGGCAACACACACAAAATGCTGGTGGAACGCTGAAGGCCAGGCAGCATCCAAAGGAAGAAGAGCAGTTGACAAAGTGTCTCAGCCCGAAACGTCGACTGCATTTCTTCCTATAGATGCTGCCTGGCCTGCTACGTTCTACCAACATTTTGTGTGTGTTGCTTGAATTTCCAGCAACTGCATATTTCCTCATGTTTGCATTTTTAAAGCTACATTGGGCTTGTATGTGGTAAAATCATGAGGGCCAGCATTGTGGGGCCATGATTGGCTAAGCCAACTACAACTTGATTGGAGATCCATTCACAATTTGCATACCATATCAACTACAATAGAGTCAACTGAAAGTGAATTATGAAAGTTACTGGATGATGCCACAGCAGTGTTCAAGGATGGCAGTGGGGAACTCAAACATATCAAGGGTAAAGTAGTGTTGAATGAAAATGCCACACCCAAGTTTTACAAAGCTCATCTGGTTCCTTATACCAGCTGTGATAAAGTAGCCAGTGAGCTAGATTGCATGGAGGCTGAAGGAACTGAAGGAATTCTTTCCAAGATTGAGTAGAGCCCAAGGGTAATGCCAGTGGTCTCAGTAGCAAGAAAGAATGGGTCTGTCAGGACCTCTGGTGATTTTGAGGTCATCATCAACCTAGTACTGAAATAGATCGATATCCTCTGCTTGGGATAGATGACACTTCTGAAAATCTCCCTAGAGGAAAACACTTCAGCAAAGTGGTCTCAGCTGAGACCCACCTACTGAAGGAAATGGAAAAAAAGTCCAAAGTATTTCTCACCATAAGCACCCACAAGGGGCTTTATCACTATAATAGGCTTATTTTTGGAATAGCATCTACACCTGCACTCTGGCAGAAAGCTATGGACCAGTGTCCAGTGTTACCTGGATGACATCATTGTTACTGGTAAGGTGACAAGGAACATCTCTAAGTCCTTAAGACAGTGCTAAGAAGATCAGAAGATTATGGGCTCAGAACACGACAAAATAAGTGTGAATTCTTTAAACTAAGCATCACTTACTTTGGTCATATCATTGATGCACAAGTATTACACAAGTGTGTGAGAAGATTTAAGTAGTGGTGGATGCTCTAAGGCCAAAGGATGTGTCACAGTTGGGGTCATTTTTAGGATTTGTAAATTACTATAACCAGTTCCTGACAAACCTGGCTTCTGTGCTCCACCTCTTGAACTTATTACTACAGATTGGGGAGAAACAGCGACAGACAGATCAGTGTGAGGTGGCTTTCCAAAAGGCAAAAGAAATGGTGACGTCAGACACTGTACTCACACATTATGATCCACAGCGTCCAGTGAAGCTTGACTGTGACGGCTCACCTTATGGTCTAGGTGCAGTCAGGTCACTTGTTACGAATGACGGAAGTGAACGCCCCACATTCCCTCACAACTGCAGAGAAAAATGACGCACAGATTGACAAAGAGGCCTTGAGCCTGGTCTGGGGTGTAAACTGTTTCAACAAGTACTTGCAAGGAAAGGTTTACCCTCATTACAGATCATTAATCACTGATGTCCATTTTCAATCCCCAGAAGGGTGTTCCACTAACAACAGCAGCATGAATGCAGAAATAGACTCTGTTTCTTCAAGGGCATAATCACAAGATCAAATTCAAGAGGACAGCTAATCATAGAAATGCTGATGGATTGTCCTGTTTGCCCTTGGAAAAGGAACTAACCGAAAAATTTACGAAAGAGGACACTTCTCTGGATGTATTCTCCCTAATGCAGATCAAAATTTTCTCTATTATGGCACAGATTATTCAAAGGGAAACTAGAAAAGACCCCACACTGTCTCAGGTTTACATGCCAACCCAAAATGGCAGGAATGTGCAACAGAAACTCCAGCTTCCCAATTTTTACCAGCACCGAGATGAACCTGCCCTTGACAGAGGTTGCCTTTTGTGGGGATTGAGAGTTGTTGTACCATCCAAGCTGAGAATGGAAGAGTTGGAGGAAATACATGCTGGTCAACTAGCGTGGTAAAAATGAAAGCAGTGACTTGAAGCTTTGTCTGGTAGCCTGGGATAGACCAACAGATCGAGCAGCTTGCCCAGAAGAAAGGTGTCCCAGTGACAACTCCAAACACCACGAGGTAGGCCTTACAACCAGAGATTATTTCACAGGCACAAGTCTTACCAGCCAAGCAGATTGACCACAACCCCTATCAGTAAAGACATGACCCCACAAGAATAAGAAGATGTCCAAAGCGATTAAATCTTTAGCCCTAACTAAGAAGGGAGAGTGTTGTGTTTTTGACATTTCAATAATAATTGAGTCATCTTGTGTATATATATATATATATATATATATATATATATATATATATGTTAAATATGCATTCTTGTTCATTTAGATAATTACTTACAGATTTTATGTAAAAATACATTAATTGCATATGTCATCACATGACCATGTGATATGTGTGCTCCTCGCTTAAAGCAAACTCGAAGATACACCCATATTTCAGACTCCTGTTTTCATTAATGTTATGATGTTACAAAGCATAATATTAACAATGAATTATTTTTAAAATGAACCCAACACAACTACTGACCTGTTGCAGTGAGATGTTCAAAATAAAATAAAATGCAGCAAGAGCAACATCAAAACAAAGTAGCACATGTCTTTGGAAGGGAAGCCATGATCAAATTTTTTTTAAAAAGGCCATAAACAGAATAATTCAGGGTTCATAAAAAGTGAGTACTGAGTGATAATAATCATTCTAAAAAGAAAGATTGATGAGTTTGATTACACTACAGGGTGTTGGCTTATGTATACTGAGCTATTAGACAATATTTTGAAGCAAATGAAATAACCAATGAGAAGTGAGTGCCAAGTTTGCCAAACTCATCAGGTTTAAAGTCATACAGTTTGCTTCGAAGTTTGACTGCTCCAAACAGACTGCAGAAATTAGCTTTGCAAGTATCGTAAAATTGTTGCAAGAACACTTAGAACTAAGCTACTGTTAATTGCAAAACATTTAAAGTTTCATAAGTGGAATCAGAAAGAAGGGTGAGTTAATGTCAGCCCACATAGCTGAATTGAAGGGATTGTCTGAGCATTGTCAGTATGATTATGAGCTTAATGATGGACTAAGAGATTGTTTAGTTCATTGATTCTTAAAAGAAAGCATTCAAAATGGCTTCTAATTGAAGCACAGTTTACATTCAGATGAGCAGTGGAAATCACTGATTCAATGGAAACGGCAGATAAAGATGTAATGGAGCTGCAGTTTCAAAAAGAGCTCTAATCTGCATGCTGTTAATGAAAAATCTGGTAACAATGAGAGTGACCTCGAGATTGACAATGTGAAAACTAATAACATACAAACAATATGGCTGAAGCCAGAAGCTAATGGCAAATTAATTAAAATGGAATTGAACGCTGGTTCATTTGTTTCAGTTATCCCAAAAAATAAGTTTGAATGGCATTTCAAAGATACTAAACTGAAGCCTGAAGATATCCACCTGAGAATTTATACTGGAGAAAAGATAACTCCTGTGGAAGTGACAGCAGTAACAGTGAAATACAATAGGCAATAAGCCACATTAAGCTTGTTTGTAGTAAAAACAGTTGGGCCAGCGTTATGGAGGCATAATTGGTTGAGACAACTATAACTTGATTGGAGATCCATCTACAATTTGTGTGCTAGTACCCCTGCAATGAACATGAATTTGAAAAGGTGCTGGATGAATGGAAGGCCAAAAAGAAGGGAGTCAATGGAGATATGAAAGCAGAATTTGTCAGATGATGTTGTGGATGAGGAGACATCAGATCGTAAAGGGAGCAATAAAAAGAGAATACTCCAGTGAACTAAATGCACTTTCCCAAGATCAAGATGCACAAACCTAAAGAATAAAAAGGAGAAGAGATGGAGAAAAAGAATGTGAACGAGAAAGAGAAAGGTGTGAAAGAGAGAAGGAACCCGAGAAAGAAGAAGAAAGAGATTGAAGTAGATTTAGACAGAGAAAAGGTGTCCAGATTTATCAGGACCACTTCCTACAGTCTCAGAATCAACTCCTCAAACCACTGCGTAGGAGACCCCAGACCAGAGATTGTTTCACGCCACATGTTATTATGCCACTGCGTCATATACTTGTGCGTCTCGTTTAAAGTAAAATTGAAACTAAATGTGATGAGTTATCCCCAGAAGAGTTGAATAGATTGTAGGACAGCTTGACCCAGAGCAGATACTTCTTCCATGTGGAAGAGTTAGAGATGGGGAATAATCACAGGAACTTCTCTACGTGTCGATTGGCTCTTTCTGACTGACTGTTGGTCTGTGGATGATAGCCAGAGGGCAAACTCACTGAGGTACGGAGGAGCAAGCAGAAGACTTACCAGAAGCGGTAGACAAATTGTGGGCCCCAGCCTGACACAATGTCCTGGAGGAAACTGTGGAGGTGAGTTACATTTTGGAGAACATCTCAACAGCTGATGGAAGTTTGGGGAGAGCAACGAAGTGGGCTGTTTTGAGAACCAGTGAATCAGTCTCATGATCACTGTGACTCCGTTGAAGAGTGGTGAAATGTGATGAAATTTATTGTGATGTGCGGCCACAGGTGTCGAGGAACCAGCAGGGGCTGCAGGAGCCTGGAGGGCTGCTAGTTGGTGAAATTTGACTTGGCACATTAAGGGCAAGAAGCGACACACTGACATA
Organism: Hypanus sabinus; assembly: GCF_030144855.1. Classification (NCBI taxonomy): domain Eukaryota; kingdom Metazoa; phylum Chordata; class Chondrichthyes; order Myliobatiformes; family Dasyatidae; genus Hypanus; species Hypanus sabinus. The sequence continues at coordinate 101,313,615 of NC_082715.1, read as the reverse complement.
CATCTGTGATAATGATGGGCCACCAGAACTAGCATCACAGAAAATCCAGAGTCAGTCATGCGCCCGAATTGCTGAGAGCGGTGAGGAGTGCCCAGAGCGTGCAGCCACCAGCATGTATGTGTGTCGGCCAGAGCAGGCTCATGCTGTAGGTCCTGGCTGATCTCAAGGTCCCAAATGATCAGGAGAGGATCTGGAAAGAGGATTGATTTCTGTTTCAGCTGGGTCAAACTGTTGTGACAGGGCATGTACCTTAGTGTTCTTGGAGCCAGTTTGGTAGGTGATGGTGAATTTGAATTGCTTGAAAAAGAGGGCCCAGCAAGTTTGACATTGGTTGAGTTGGCAGGTCTGTTGAATGGATATGAGGTTCTTGTGGCCAATGTCTCCATTCCTCCAAGGCCTATTTGATGGTGAGTGACTCCCTGTCTCCATTTCCATTACAGCATTGTGTAGAGTTGAACTTCCACAAGAAGGGACAAGGGTATTTTCTACTGTCCAGTCCATGCTGGGAGAGAATGTTCCCAGTGCCCATGTCAGATGTGCCCACCTCTACCTCTGGGGTAGTGCAGTGGTGTTGTGGATAGCACAACACTTTACAGTACCAGTGACATTGTTTCAATTCCTGATGCTGCCTGTAAGGAGTCCTCCGGTGCTCCAGTTTCCTCCCATACTCCAACGACGTATCGGTTGATAGGTTAATTGGTCCTTGCAAATTGTTCCATGGTTAGGCTAAGAGTAAATCAGGCGATTGCTGGGTGACATGGCTCGAAGGAACTGAAAGGCCTATTCCATGCTGTATCCCAATAAATGAATAAATGATTAAAGATCTGGATGGTGGAAGATGGTAAAGTATCTCTTGAATTCCTTGAAGCCAGGGTCCGCGGCAGCAAACAAAGTTATCCATGAGGTAGGCGACTTAGTGAGGGAGGTGAGAGGAGTTGCAATTTGGCGGTAGTTTCAGATGAACTGGCGGTCGAAGTTGGAGAAGCCCAAGAAGTGTTGTAACTGTTTGAGGGAGTGCAGCCGGGGCCATTCGATGATAGTGCACACTTTTTCTGGGTCTATGGGGTGAAGGACATAACCCAGGCAGGAAATGACTGGCGTGTGGAAATGATGTTTTTCTAACTTGAAGCACAGTTGGTTTGAGGAGCTGCTGAAGGACTGATAAGTCATGACTGTACCAGAGGTTAGTCAGTACCAGAGGGCATGGATTGAGAATAAGAGGTCAGTTATTTAAAACAGAGTTGAAGAAGAGCTTCTTCTCCCAGAGAGTTGCGGAGGTGTGGAATGCACTGCCTCGGAAGATGGTGGAGGCCAATTCTCTGGATGCTTTCAAGAAGGAGCTAGATAGATATCTGATGGATAGGGGAATCAAGGGATATGGGGACAAGGCAGGGACTGGATAATGAATGATCAGCCATGATCTCAGAATGGCGGTGCAGACTCGAGGGGCCGAATGGTCTACTTCTGCACCTATTGTCTATTGTCTATTGACTGCTGTGGTCTTGGGGGTCCTGGGAGAAGATGAAGATGTCATTGAGGTAGATGAACACAAACCTGTATAGCATGTCTCGGAGTATCTTGTTGATGTAAGGTTTGGAAAATGGCTGCAGTGTTGGAAAGTCCAAAAGAAATCATCAAATATTCGTAATGGTCAGTAAATACTTTCCACTCACTCCCTTGACATGTGCTGGTAAGGTTGTACACACTCTGTAGATCCAGTTTTCTGAAGATCTGGCCCATGAGGTATGTTTTGAATGTCTTATTCATCAAGGGGACAAGGTAGCATTTCTTAATGGTGATTTTGTTGGGTCCACAGTAGTCAATGGAGGGACAAAGCCACCCATCTTTCCTCTTGACAAAGAACCCTACACTGTCTGGGGACTATGATGGTCATATGAAGCCATACTAGAGTATTTTTTTAGCGTAGGCATTCATGTGAAGAGGGGAGAGGGAGAACAGAGGGATGGTGCCCAGGAGTAGGTCGGTCATGCAGTTGTTTGTTCTGTGAGGAGGCAAGGTTCTGGTTTCCCTTTTACTTTTACTG